>NC_080633.1:70767454-71069121 GCF_027579445.1 Ammospiza nelsoni
TTCTCCAGATTCATACAGCGACCTAAAAATACCACAGTTTCTCTTTAGTTAATTTTAGACTATGAAGCAGTATATTTTAAGATGACTTGCTTACAAATGGTGGTTGAGAATTCCCATCTCTTGAATCTCTTCCCAAGTTCCATTATAAAGTGCCTGGGGACTATCTTTCTAAAATATCCTAACCACAGTCTTTGAATTTGAGCTATTTTGGAGATAGGGAAGGAAAAACATGTAAAAAAATAGTACAAGCTTGGCATCCTCTGCAAACCAACATGCCTCAGTAGCACCTTGTCACACTGGCGTCTCCCTTGCCCGGGTACTCCTTCTACAAGGTTTCTGAAGGCAGTAATAATTCTGCCTTGCCTGACCTACAGAGTTTTCAAAAACATCCCTAGCACACCTTATATTTAAACTACACAATAAAAGCCATTTTCAGATCTTAAATATATATCATTGAAGGTTGAGAATTTGGAAATCTGGGTCATTTAATTTCAGAGGTTTTTCTTCTTTTTTTTTTTTCTCCTGTAAAATCCTTGTCAAACTTAAATTATTAAGCTCCTCAAAAGCAAATACTTCAAAACATGTGCTAGCACACATTTTCCTGAAATAAGAGGATTCTGCCAAATGAATATTGCCAGAATTACCAAAACCAGTAAGTTCATAATACCTCTATAAATGTGTAAATACCATCACATACTCAGCAAAGTTTGCCCCTCCAAAAGAGTTCTCACTAACCAATTCAATGATTACCCATGCCCAAAGTCTGCACTTTCACTCACTTCTTGAATTGCTTGTTCCTTCAATATGTGAATGTATTCCACCAGACCCAAATGACTTGCTACAAAAAAAACATAAAAACAATGAGATGCCACTATGCTTACAGGTTTAAACTCTGTTATGTGGATCTGCTCTGTCAAAATCATGGCCAGAGATGTTTAAGAGCAAAACTAAACAGACAACATTTCTTTCTGACCATCACTTAAAAGCATGTTGCTCCAGAGAAAAACTTCCTTTTTACCTCATTTTAAATGATTTTTTTGCCTCAGAGAGCCTAAGAAGAATAACACACTAAAGTAAGAAATTATAAATGCACTAGGAGGGCCTACAGGAGCAGGACTGCCAAGGGAAATTGCTTACTGCATTGAGGGCAAAATCCTAGGTATGCAAAATGGCACAGTACAGTGCACAAGGGGCACATTGCTCTATGTTTAAAAGTGCAGCATTAGAAAAGGAATTACTTCATGGTATAAATGCTTCATAAAGTCTCACACAGTGTAAAAGACCCTGAAACCAAGAAAGTTTCAGCTTCCACACTACATGTACACGTATGTGCTCAGATCTTCACAGGGCTAGAGCCCTGTAATAGCAGTCTATGACACCAGTTAATCATGAAAATAACCACATGTGCCATAGCTTCACTGGAAGAATATGTACATCAAATTATAAGAACAAGGCCCTGAAAGGAGAAATTCAAAGAATATTTGATGGAAAATCTGGAAAAGCGTAAGTGTAAAGGGGGAGATGACAGCTACCTTTAATGCTTTTGTCATCTTTCTCATTAGCAATTCCTCCAGGATTTAGCAGAGAGGGTAAAACTTCCGAACTCTCCTTAGTTGCTCAGCCCACTACAACATAAAGTTATTAATAAAATGAAAAAAGGAGGTGAAAGTGGGAGACCCAGAGAGTGCAAAGGAGAGGAAAAAGAAAGGCTGTGATTACTTAGGAAGTTGATGGGAAACAGACTTAACTAGGATTGAACCCTGTCAATAAGGTCTTGTTCTTCTCACCCAGGCCATTGCTCAAAGTTTCCAGTCACCCTGGAACATTTTGAACCAGCAGTGGCACTTGCTTCCTCTGCACTTCCTTTCCAGGTCTATCAAGTGATAGGGCAGGGCTTCACAATGAGTGGGAAACAGGCAGCAAGTGTGAAAGCTCCTGCTTTCTGGCTCTGGCACAGCGCAGCTGATTCGGTGTCTGGTGATCGCGCAGAGCGCAGATCCGCGCTGTCCTGCGCTGCGATACCGTATCGCACACAGCCCCAGGGGTCACGGCTCCCTTCCTTCTCTGTTCATTACAGCAGCCTGCCAGTGGGAATGGCAATCACAACAGCCATCAAAGCCTCAAAGAGCTTGCAGCTGGTAAGGACAGCACACTTTCCATCTTCTCCTAATGAGGTCAGGGAGTAAATAATAATAAGTAAGGTTTGTAAAGTGATTTAAACCTTTAGCCATAGGAGGAGACACATATATTACACATATAAATTCTATTATCAAAGCTACTGATTTATATTTATACTGCAAAGTCTTCAAGATACAGGAATCCCTGTAAAGGGATTAGAAAAGGGATATTAAAGGAACTAGGCATTAAATTATTATATAATATAGGTGCTATTATATTTCATTTGAGAGCTTAGTTTTGCTAATGTAAAGTATGCAGCTAATGATGTTCAGTTTATAACAAATCAACAAAATATCAGAAGACAGAAGCAGATCTCTGTCTGTGAACAAACAGTATTGAAACAAAGTTTCCTACAGGCTGCCTTTAAGTAGGATTACAATGAGGCCTGGATCCTTACAGATATGTCAGACCTGCTTGAACAATCAAAACAGTTTAACAAGACTGACTAAATAAACCACCTCAGCTAAAACAGTTCCTCATCAGCACACTCTGGCACCTCAGACTTGAATTTCTGTGCAGTCGTCAGCTAAATACTAGTTTGAAAGCTCATACAAGGAACGATACTTCAGCTGGCTTCCAAGACACAGCAGCAGGTTTCCAACTGCAGCTGCCTTACAACATGTCTGTAAAATTCCCAGACAAAAGAAAACAGCCATATAAACTAGCATGAGACAACTTTAGGATGCAATATTTTATATTTAATACAGTAGTTAATGTCAAAAACTTCAATAAGCTTTGACACACTATCAAAGAAAAACTTCCAACATGGTGAAGAAATTGAGACAAATGAGTTAGACAGTGCTTTGCCTAAATCATCTAGTATAAAAACAGTATCAAGTTTGACTTGATCCATGAGCAAATAACAGGATAATTTATACAGAAAACTGAAAACAAGTGTAACTCAATATCCTGTTTAGCAATCCAACCTCCTTTATTTTGCACTGTTTTACACAGTCAAGTTCCATTTGCCATGAACTAATTTGGGATTTATATTGACACATCCAGAGAAGGCTGTAGAAGCACCCTGACATGCAGGCCATCTTCACCCTCTTTCTTTAATTTGGCCACCTCCAACATCCTTCCAGAGAGCTCTTGGAATCAAGAATTAGATAATGCCTGAATGCCTGAACACTCTTAATCTAGAAGACTCCCTCTTCCCCACAGCCCCTCTCTGCTAACAAAGAGGAGTGGAAGTACTAGATGGATGAAGCAACAAGGGAAAAGAGGTCACGGGAAAATGATCATGAGGAGGAGGAGGAGGTATAGAGTTCTTTTATTACTACTCCTAGAGTTCCAGGAAAAGCATATGGAGTGCTTTTTCAGAAGGAGGGAAAAAGAATTGAAGACCTAACATTAATGATGCAAGAGTATTATGACTGTACCATTGAGGAGAAAGGGCTCTCAGTTGTGGGGGACAAATATAAACATTTGAAAAGAAACACCCCACAGTGTATCAAGTATTCAGAATTCATTACACCTCTGAAAAAAAATGTGTAATGGTTTTCCACATAGCACAGAAGAGATCAACGGTGCTTATACTTGGAAAATTCAAAACTGATTGAGGCTAGTGCTGTGCCCTTAGGAATAACTACAAAGGTGAGTTTGTGGAAATTCAAACTAAATGTCAATTATCAAGGCCATTCTTAGACGTTCTCAATTCCTTTTGAAGTACAAACTACAGTTGTGTTCTACTGAAGTTAAATTTTGGCAGGTTCAATTAATCTGTTTGGGGGAAAGTGCATGGAAAAAAGAGGCACACTTTCATCCATAGGACACGGGTTGTTCCCTAAAAGCATCTCTCTGCAACAACAGAAGCAACAGTGCAGAGTGACCATTTTTATTTAGCCTTGTTGGAATGAATAATCCATCTCCCCATGAAAATCTACAGAAGCAGGGCCACTGGTGGCCTTGCACAATAAATTGGTTCATCAACTTTTAAACTTTTGCACAGCTAGAAGCTAATGCTATTTCAGAGACTTATTGAGCTGGAGTATGGTGACAGATCCTTTGGGGCAGGAGATAGACACCATTCTAAAACAACATCCAACTGATTTTAATAGCAGTCTGTAACAACTATTCATTTGTACATGGCACTCTAGAGCAGTCTTCCTTAAAAACAAAAAATCCATCAGAGTAATAAAGTGAAAAGTTATTTTTCTTGAAAAATGCATACTTCTAATAATTTCCAGTGATTTATAGAGGAAATCAGTAATTTTTTGCAGATACTATAAAAAGAACAGTGCTACACTTTGTCTCAAATCTTCAAGGTGATAATCGAGGTAAAGCATTGAAGCATTCATAAAAAATTCCTCATACTGAAAACAGGAAGAACTATGAACTCTGAAGTATTTAACTGATTTATTAAAGCTGCCACCCTCTAAATGCAGTAGTTATTTTGCTATTTTGATTTGTATTCTGGCCAAGTAAGAATACAAAAACAAGTGTCCTTTTGTTCCTGCTGTCAAAAGAAAAAGTCAAAAGGCAGTAAATGTAAAAAAAATTATCTTTGTTTTAAAAGACTGTCCAATTAATCAAAGGGGTTTGTAATTCATTAACTGCAGTGCAACAAAATAAAATTAAGCAGGAGGAAAAGTTAGCAACAAGGAAAGCATTTTACTTACACTACTCTTTTCCAATTAAGTTTTGTTTAAAGGCAAAAGAAAAGCAAAGTTGCTTTGGAAAAATGAATCACTGTGTTATTTCCTAGTCTGAGCTCCATCTGACCTCACACACTATTCCACTGGTAAACTATTAAGTTATATTAAAAGCTGCAACTGCACTTACAGAAAATACCAACATACTCTTCCTTTCTCCCTCCCTCCAATTCTCTTTATCTAAAACAACATTAGTCACATCATCAATATTTATAGCTATTCCACTGTAAACCTCAACATAGACCTCTCATTTTGAGAGCAAGCCTTGGACCACTCTAAGGCTGACATGAACAGAATAAACCTCTTTAACTCAAGTTTGCTCCATACCAACCAGTTTGGCTTAAATTAAGCCAACAACAGTAAGGTATGTCAGCTAAATGCTGCTGATGTTTTAAGTGTTGGTATTTAATTACATAAAACCTTCAATCTAAACCGGTATGATATTCTACAATAATCAAACAGCTTGTTTCTATCACACAAATCTCCCCTCAACATCTCAGCTTGGGAAAAACAAATTACACCAACAAACTGAGTATATAGGTTTTTTTCCTGATTGCAGGAACCTGCAGCACATAGTGTGTTATGTCCAAGCACACCACAAATTTGCCAGTGATGACAGTCAGGTGCTTGAAGGCTTTTTAGAAAAAAAACTAAAAATCACACCCCTAAACATTCAGGCATCAAGAAACTCAAAATAACTGCTAGCTCTCAGACCCATCCAAAGGAACTATCATCAAAAAGAAGAGTAGTCTCAGTAGACAGCCTTCTAAAGCTTATAGAAGTTATGAGCCACAAAACCTTAGTTTTTTCTTCAAATTGGAATGTCTAGTATTGTATACTTATCCATTAGTACACTTATATAAACAAAATAAGTTAGGAACTCTGAATTTGAAAAGAAACTAGCTTTACCTTTCTGTCTCACTAGTGAAAGCATAGGGATTAGAAGATTGTGTCTATAAACATGGAAATGCAAATCATATGGGCAACGTTCCAGATGAAAATTAGAACTTCTATGTAGGTAATGGGAAACCCGCAATAATTTTAAAGCCACAAGATTATTGTTTTGCCCATCCCTATTTCCTCCTGCTTTCAGAAAAGTCCTGGGATCAGATGGTCTTTCACCTTTCCAAAAGAGCAAGAGCAGCTCCAATCAGCAACAGCTATGAGCTATTTGGACCTGCTTTATCCTTGAGTACCCAGACTAAATCAACAGCCCCATTAAGTGACTCACAGCGACTCAGGGGGAAACCCCCCAATATGTAACAAATGCAAACTCACCTCAAACACTGTCCAGTGGAGACCCAGACACACAAAACCTACTGCAGAGGGCAAAGAAACCAGGAAACCCAGGACTAAGCTTGGCTATGCCCCCAGAAGAATAACTTAGATATCAAAATTTCAAAATTCAGAATTGTCACAGTAAAAAATCCATAAAGCCCTGAAATTTTGGGTTCAGAATGAATTGTGTCTTTTATGTTTAAAGGAAATGAGTAATTCTGTCAAGTGACACCAGTAGGAAAAATATGACATCTTGGCATGCCACCTTTAACATCCTACAGTGGAAAACCAATAACAGCAGCAGTAACAAGGCTATCACTGAAAGTTGGGGAGAGCACCTGAACTTATGACCACAGCTCAATACATATCCTACCAGAAATACTGGACTCATCTCACTCCACGACAGAGCCACTTCTTTCTTTCTTTCTTTTTATCCTTTCTGCAGCAGCCTAATGCAGCAGCTGAGGTTAAAGCTGCTTTCAGCACTGTAGCAGCAGCCTCTCAGGCTGATGGCTCAAGCAGGCTTTATCCACTCCTGCTCACCTCCTGAGGTTTTTACCTTAAGTTTAGCCCAAGATGTTTCCTAACAGAATACAAGGTCAGTTATTTGAGACAAAACAAAATAAACACCTCACTTGCTATCATGTTTGCATGAGATCAAAGCCTAATAAAAGAAAAGTAAATGAGTGTAGATCAGGAAAAAGATTTTTAATTCATTCTTCTGTACTCAGCTTTACAGATGGATACTGTAATTTTGTCTGAAATGTAGTTTATTTACAAGAAAACACAAAACAAGAAATCATAATCCAGTTGGAGGACAGGAGCAGTGCACAGTAACTCAACTCTTGTTTTCTTAGAAGTTTCCATAGTGAGAAATTTGAAAATCCAGTCAGGAAGGCCTGTTTGTTATAACTTCAACAGCTCTCAGGCTTGCAATATTTGCTTGGATGGAAGCAAAGTGCTGATCCTGCAGTGATATGATCTGCCAATCATGGAAGAAAATACTCTGTTTCTGGACATTTCAAGTTCTGGGAGTAAACCGCTTGCCTTACAACTCGTCATAACTCTCTTTGGTATTGCCTCTCCCAGTCAGCATGGTCTGTGCTGGTATCTTCTGAATAAATAATTTTTTTCAGTAACTCTGCTTATTTATGCAATTCTCACCTTTTATTACAAGATTTCCAAACTTCCTAATTTTCAGCAGAGGTCTTTAAAAGATGGACTCTAATACTTTTCAGAGTTGTGAATTCAGAGTGGCCAAGAGACCAGACAGCCTAATTGTGGTCTTCAACACCCTGAGCTTTGGGCAGCTCAGATTTCTCTTTACACCAGTAAGGGATAAAATAAGAACAAAAAGAGCCCAAAGAGCAATCACAGAAATAAATTTCCTAATAGTTCTGCAATGGAATAGAAAAGGAAAAATGTGACTGAAATTTCAAAACAAAAAAACAAGGAAAACGCTACAGAAATACCAAAGCTAGATTCTGGTGAAAAGCATAAATATTTGGACCAAAATGTAACATTCATTTACTGTCTTTACTTAACTATTTGCAACACCTTTTGTCTAGGAGAAATGGAAGAAACAGTAACAGGGGAGAAATTTAGCAGGTGAGATCTTAAGAGTTGTTCCCCAGAGCTTACTGTACCCACATGCACTTCTTCCTCACAAAAGGAATGTTATCCATTTTAAGTCCTCCCTACATAAATCCACGCTTTAGTTCATTGGGGAAAAAAAAAAAAAAGGCAAAAAATGAAAATGGTAAGACTCTTAAGACAACAAGTTCTTCTTATGCTGTCCAAAACATTGTTCTACCAAAAAAATAAATGTAGAAAAACAATTAGGAAGTCAAAGATACATGGTCTACAAAGATTTGAATACTTTTTTTTCCAAAGGCAACACTTGCCAGAATTCCATGTTTTGCAAAATCTTTTTATTATGCCAAGGAGCAGTTTCATATTTGTTGGATATTTTTAAGCAAGGGTAAATATGCTTCTAAGGTTTTGGGCTTTTTACAGTTTAAGATTTACTCAGGTTTTAGGGTTTTGTTTAATACACTGTGCATGTTCTACACTACAACTGTAAATAAACATTAACTCTGTAGTAAAACATCCTTGAATGAGCAGAAGTATTTATTCAGACAGCGCCTGCCTTCCTCTATAAGCAAAGACAACTCTTAGTGAAGATGCTTAGCTGTGTAAAAGCTGCACTCATGTTCAAAACACTGAAATATGAATTGACTGAAATTAGACATTAGACTCAATACCTCTGTTCCACACGGCCACTCTTGCTAATCAAGGGCTCTGATGCCACATGGACTGAGCTTCCTGGTGGCCAAAAGCCAAGCAGGATAAGGATTATCTGGGCGATAGCAAAAGGATGCAGTGTTTTTTCAGAGAAGGTTGCAGAAGGTCGTCCTTATATTTACAGATACCACACAATGCCTTGTGTACCCAACTTCACAGCTTTCCCTTGTCAGCTTCAAAAGGGGGAAAAAAAACCCACCCAGTTTCATTAATTGCCAAGGTTCTTGTCTAAGGCTACTAGGAAAGGAAAGCGAGCAATCGCATTTGCTTATCCCATCTGTCAGGAGCAGGATTTGGAATATACAACTACCATGAAACCACCAGCAAAATACCAATTTCTTCAATTCAATAGAGTATTAAAAATCACCTGCAGACTGAGTTAGCAAAAATCCTTTGCATCATCTTCAAGTGCAGTAATCAAAAGAATTCTTTCATCAAGGTAGTTTTCATGAACAGCTTCCTAGTTAACGTAAGGACAAAGCAAGATCAAGGTAAAGCAACTCTTCAAATAGTTTAAACATTTCCACATTTTTAAAAATAGTTTAAATTTTTCCACATCAGTCTTGTTCCAATGAATTAGGCAGTTTTGCACAGATCTCTGAAAAGAGAAAAACTATTTAAAACTTTCATTAAGAAGCTTTCGAGAAACATCGAAACAGATTATTTTCAAGACCTTGACACAAACAAGCTTCTTTCATTTACCATTGCACAAAACCTAGTTAAATTTAACTGTCTTTGCAGACTGTGGAGAAGTGGAATACATGGGACACATTTAATCATTTTTGTCTGTATTCATTTGTCTGTATTCCTCTAATCTCAAGGTTTCTTTGCAGTTCATTTGAATGTCTTTGCACCCTAGGAACTACAAGGAAATTCTATGGAAACCTCCCTGTCTCACTAACTTTGTAAACTGTTCTCTTACATTTACTCCTAACCTAAGCCAAACACTGCAAGATCACAGTGTTACTTCTTTGAAATTCATAAATTCTTTAATTGCCAAGGGACATAAGGGTATGCTTTAACTGAACAAACACAGGAGGTTTTGCAAAAAAGGCCAATGTGAAGAAAACAGTATCTACTTTTTTTATTACAAAATCACCACCACTTAAAAATGGCAACATCCTATGTTTTTTAAGAAACACTTAAAATTTCCATACCAGGAACAGTAAGAGAACTCTTGATTTTGCTAAAAATTGAGTGTAAACATGACATCAAAGTGTAAGGGGGCCTCATTTTCAGACACACAGGGACCCAAAAGAGCCCATTTCTTTGAAGAATATACTAGGAGAAGATTATCAGATGTATATACACAATCAATTTTCCTACCATTAAGTACACAGGTCCTCCTTTTAATGCTGTTAAGAATTGCAGAGCAATACCACCATACAGCTATTTGGAATAGTCTTGAGGTTTCACATTTGCATCTACCATCTGGCTTTTGCCTGAGCTGAGGCAACACCTCCATCAAATACGGACAACAAATAGCACCTGATACCATATGAATCTTCTTACATGCTTATCACTGGATCACTACAATATACTCCAAGTCAACAGAAAAAGAAGCTTCCATACTGGATTATACCATACATACATTTGAGCAGTGCTTAGGAGTTTTGTATCCCCACACCAAGTAACCTACTCTGCATCAAACCATCTGTCTTGTTCCTCTGCCTCACTCCAAGAGAAGGGGCATCATCTAGTTCCCTCATGTTCTTCCTCTTAAGGGTTTTCTGCTATTTGGAAAGCTTGAAGAGGCATCATGACAGGACTCTTGTTACCTGATCTTACAACTTGTGCCCTGACCAAACTATACAGTACAAAATACCCTTTAAATGAGCATCCTTACTCACCAGCAGCAGAATGCAAATATTTGGCACATCAGAAAATACACTGAACAAGGCCTCAAAAGTACAACTGAATGCTTTTGTATTAGTGAACATGTTGGCAAGCAGTAGATGCATACAACCAAACAGCTCAACTACTCTAATCTCACAGAAAACTGCCCAGATGACACGGCACCAGGAGGCACCTTGGAGGAAGCTATGTGACTTACTGCCATCCACAAAGAAGTCTACAACAAACTGCTTTGAGATAATGGCAAGCCCACTCCCCGAATGGTCTAAGGCATCACAGGCACATTCCTTCTCTCCCTGCCTCCCAGAGGTCAGTCATGCTGGCTGACACACAGCACTATGTCCCATTCACTCAGGGCTGTGATCAATGCAGTAGAAATCTGTGCCATCTGCTCTCTACAGACCATCCATGGGCACAGGCACTCTTCCAGCCACACACACATTGCTCTCATGGTAGACTTCCAAACAAAAACTGTGGCTTCATGTTTACACATCTTATTTATCAATATTGCTTTGTTTCTCCAGGAACCTGGCAAACCAACGGGCTCAAAGGATGCTTGCTAGCGCAAAGCTGCTCCTTTTAGCAGGATACCTACTCATCGTAATTTAAACATTCCGTGTGTATCTGGATGATCTGTGAGGGAAACTTTTCTAGATATTCTAGAAAGCTTGTTTGTTTCTAAACCACACAACAGTTTTAGATACATGTGGAGAACATTCCATTTTTTCCCCCCGGATATTTGTTTTACTCAAGACAAAGGTTTACATGAAGGAATGTTCAACTTCAAAGAAAACACTTCCGAGTTTTCTCACGTACTTCTGTAGGACAACCTCAACCTGGCATTCAGCCATCAAGTGACTAAAGTTTGCATCAGAAGGTGAACAGCAGGGGTCCCAGGGAGGGAGTGGATAGAGAGGTGCTCATCCTACTAAGTGTAACAAAAATTTCTCCAAAATTGCTGGGATGAGACCAGCAAAGATCAAGCTTGTTACCCTCCAGGTGGCATGCAGGAAAGGCAAAATTCTCAGTTGTAGGGAAAGTTGCTCTGTTGATCTATTCTGATAATGAATGCTATGTCTTCCCAAAACTCTTTTCAAAACTATTTCCCCAAAGATGCAGGTGCCAAATACCTATTTACCTATTTTTAATGAATTTCATACTACAAGAATGCCAAGCTTCTCTTTTCCTCTCCATGCACCCATTCTAACATACATATGGTACATTGAAGATGACCATATCTCATCAAGTAAAGAGTATTTCATGTCATCTTGCAAAAAACAGCCTTCTTAGTATTTTTTTAGGTAAAAGCACTAGCCAGGATCACCACTAGCTCTTGAACAGCATCTGGAATCATTTGAGTGCAAACATTTCATGTGTGAATTCAAATGCCTTTCAGACTTATGACAATTCAGTTTTCCTTTAAGGACACATGGAAATAAGTGTGTGATCCCACTGGATCACCCCATGCCCTCAATGGCTTAATTGTTCTATGCTTCACTGATGTAGAATCACAATTATTGTATAGTATCATGCTGCTTCCTTCCTTCTTTTGGGGAAGCTAGTGATTTGTAAACACTCACTTCAATTATATGTAACTTTTCACATCAAACTGGGAGAAGTTCACCAGGTTGAAGCCCCATGATCCTAATGACATTCTGTAGAAGGTGGTCAGGAATACAGGGACTGGCTTTCCCAGATGTCCACAGGAAAAACAAACAGAACATCTGTGTTTTATCCACTCTATTTTACAATCTTCTCCATCTCCATGTATCTGTACTTTCCTAAAGTCATAGAAATTAATAACAGGGTTAGGAGCACCTCTATAAGGCAGTTCTTCACTTTGCCTATGTTTATTCACAGCTTGAGGAAAATCCTAATAAAAATGCATCCTGCAATAAAACTAGCTAGACTAGTACTGCAAGACACTGAAAGAAATTGTCTTTCCCTATAATGCATAGCAAGACTGAATAAAACAAACTGTTCTTGCTGATGCCATGCAGTTAAAGTGCAAATTTCAAAGCAGATTTCACAAGTGTTGTGTCATTCTCCTGTAAAGGACTAAAACTCTAAAAATGCCATGTAACAAGAGGTAGAGGTTTAGTTGCACTGTCCCTCCTAGTTTAAAGCATGCAAAGAACAGTCCTTTGAGGCCTTAACTTTTGCCTCTGGCATAATTTTTGTTTGATCTCACCCAATCTACTTGAACTTGGCTTGAAGTCTTTTTTTTGCCAAAGCATAAGATGAATGATTACGCATAATGTTGCTTATAAAACACTATAGCAACATATCCAAACAGTCCTGAAAAGAGATATCAGTCATGAAAACTGACTAAAACAGAGATATAAGCACATGTCCCAGCAGAAATTCTTCGGCAAACTTACCCTATTGTGAGAAGGAGGAAAATTGGAAGGGGTTTTTAACTGCAGAAATATTGGTAAATGGAATATTCAAATATGGTTTTACAGAACAAGAGTTCTGTAAAACATACTGATGTTAAGATTACTGAAAACTGTGTGGTGGCTGCATCAACACATTCTGAATTGAAAAGGTTTGCTGAAATCCATAAGAAAAGCTTGACTGAAAAATGGAGAAGCTATTAAGGCAACAGCAGCCTCTATCAGATCCACTGACCATGGATCATTCAGTTAACTGATCATTGACATTGTTTTGTGGAACCATTTCCAACCAGTTCATCATTTTAATGGATGATTTTTTACTGATATCAATAACACTTTACAGAGAGGGATGGAAACAAAGACAGACCTTTGGGGTAACCAATTCAGGGAACAGCGCTATCGTAGCTGAAAGGCTCAGAAAGAAACCTTCAGTTTCCCTGTCAGCAATCATCAAGCACATTGTGGAACAGCTGGCAAGACATTCTATTGCATCTCATCACTTCTTTTCTGCTCTTCTCCTTTATAAAATCATTTCCTCTTGATATCACCAGGCACACAAAACTAGGCTAAAAAATTAAGCTTGCTGTCTAAAGCAATCTTCCCTGCTTCTTTTCTCCATCTGGAGGTCAAGCCAATAAAGTAATATTGCAACATTTTTGGAGGGTTTTCATCATTATTTCTTAAGAAAAGAAAGTTCTTTTTAACTGTCGTTTGAGCAACTTTCCCATGAATTGAGAATACTTAAAAAAATAAGGCAGATAGAATTTATATATCTCTGTAGCTATATATGTTATGGTGAACTACATTTCTTATGCCAGTAAAAATAAATTTGTTATGGACCCTTCTTATCACACATAGAAAGACTGCAAGTTATGAGTAATAGGTGACAAGCAACAGAGAGAAATACAAGTATGCCAGACACTGAACAGGAATGTCTTATTCTTAGGATTGTTTTAATTCTTCAAGCTTCAGAGTGTTATATTTTGTGTGGAGAGAAATAATGGGGAAATACTTCACAGTGGATCATCAGGAGTATAAAGGTTATGGTATCCACTATTCAGTTTAATTTTACTTCACATGCATTGCACAAAAGGAAGGAGAACTATGTTTTGTT
This sequence comes from Ammospiza nelsoni, assembly GCF_027579445.1. Lineage (NCBI taxonomy): Eukaryota > Metazoa > Chordata > Aves > Passeriformes > Passerellidae > Ammospiza > Ammospiza nelsoni. The sequence continues at coordinate 70,781,233 of NC_080633.1, forward strand.
TTTTAAAAGCATACAAAAAGGCTTTTATGCCCAAACCTCATGAACAGCTATGAACTACACAGTATAATACAATATAATAACTACAAATACAATTTTTCAGACTGAAGAAAAGTAATTTTTTAATGCTCACCAGCAATTATAGCTATCATAAGGACAGTACTAAGTACTTCCTCAGAAACATTTCAGTTCAGCATAATTAATATGTGTCTTTCCCCTTCTAGCTAAGGAAATGCAATCCTTCAGATTAGAGGAAGCCTTAAGAATTAGTCACAGGAGGTTAAGAATCCAAGCAAAAAAAATCCTTTCACATAAAGTAATCAAGTCTTTCCTTGATATTTCAAAGTATAATGTGATGCTAGCATAACATTGAATCCTTCAGTACCATGGTAACTCAAATTACTTATAGAGACACAAAGGACCACCTCTGAAATAACCCAGAAGTAAAATATCATCACCCCAAGTGCACAGACTTGGTTGTCGTGGCCATCACCAGGATTCAGGGATGGAAGCACAGAGCATTGCACAGATCTGCAGCAGGGACTGCGAGTACCCTCCTGCAGAGCTTTCACCAAGACACCTGAAGTAATTAGTCTGCTTTAAAAATTGAATAGACCTGACAAAAATTATCTCACATACCATGGAGACTAAGAAAGATTTAAGAACCAGCGTCAGACCATAGACACCATAAAACACTTCCCAGATAATCCACTGTATTAAAAAACAGGTGTTATCATTTTAAAGATGCATATGAAGGCAACATTATTCCATTATGAAAGCAAGGAAACTTTCTCCAAAATTCCAATTTAACCAGTCACCTTCACACTGTTCTACAGTTAATTCTCATCTTCATACTCAGGATTAATTGAATAATTCACCAACATGATGATTCATCTACAGGTAGTCATTCAGCTTCTCTTTCTTAACCTCACCTGAAGAGCATTTCTATGGTTGTTTGGGGGGTGTTAGTTTGCTTTGATTTTTTGGTGTTTGTAATTTTTTTTAAGCTTCTTTCCTTAACCAGTGGTAGACTGCAGGCTGGAAAAGGTATTACTACACCATGAGAAACAGACATTTTTCACCAATGTGTCCCCAGAACAGAAAATGTTTGGCTACAGCATGATGTGACACTTTTGGTTTTGGCTCAATATAACAATCTTTCAGTCACTGCTTGAAATTACAGAGAAACAACTAGAAGGTCAAAGTTCAGCTGTAAATTAACACTCACTTTAATAAAAAATAACTTTAAAATAATGACATCAGCTAAGCCACTCTCTTGTAGACATCTTCTCACACCTGCAAATATAAAATACACAACAGATGTTGGAGAAACCAGACTAACTCCCTCCTTCCTCACCACAAGTGAAATACTGAGATTCTACAGGAGAACTTACACACTGTCATTTTGCTGTAAGCTGATTACACTCGTATCTTTTCTAAATATTTTTTCTGCTGGAATGTATATACATATAAAGAAATCGAACTTACACAAAAAGCAGGTCTGAAAATGTTCATATGGTTCTGGTCCAATTACAGTATGGAACAGGAAAACTAGAGAAGCAAAGGAGCTCTAACCTGGTGCAAAACCTTTTCACTAACTTGACAATCAGTCAAGGAAATAAACATACTTTACTTTTTCCAAAGAGAACTGAACTTCCACAGTGTGTAGCTGACAGTAATTAAAAGCTGGGTGGATGTCTTGAGTTACAAACCAGTGAGAAGGAAGCCACAGCTCCTTCTGGATGTTCCCAGCAAACAAGTCATCAGCATTTAAAAGAAAGCCTTTTGTTGCCTCAATTCCTACAGAAGACTGAGGGACATGTCAACCTACCTGAACCCAGCCTGACAGCTGAGACTGGTCTCTGACAGTAAACAGGTTTGGAATTTTGTTGCATAGGTTTTGTTTGCTTTTTTTTAATTAAGAAAACCCAATGCAATATCATTGGCTTTTCAATTAAAATACCACATTGAGGACAATTCTTACTTCATAAAAATGAGGTGTTGGTAGAGTATGTCAGCACAAAAAAAAAAAGTCATTCTTGTTAATATTGTATCAGATTTGAATAACACTGAGTACTTTGGGGGGTTTTGTTGCTAGCCCCCAAAGTCAAACAAGATTCTGTAGGATTTAAACACAAAGGGAAAGGAAGAGTCAAAATTTGCACATCTTATGTCACTGACATATATAAGAGGAACGTGCTTACAGAAGTTTCTTCAAGTCTCAAAATCTTTGAATCTAAGACTTCAGGAATATAAATTCTAAAGAAAACAAGTAATTTGTAAAAGACAGACAAATGCTGACAGGCTCTAAGTCACTAGTATCTTCCTTTTCTCTGAAGGCTCTTATCATTTTGCATGTCAGGGTTCTCTGGTTTCAAACACTAACCCCATAAACCAACAGGTAAATCACAAGTAAACCCTGACATTTTCAACTTCCCCTCCCCAGTGTGTGGTCAAAACAAGTCTGCGTGGTGCAGAAAAACACAGTTTGAAACAATTAATTCCAAAATAATCATTCTGAGAAAATGAATCAAGCAGATACCAAATCTATTTCCAGCTACTCCTTTTTAACCCAGAGGTACCAGAAGTATCTGAATAACTTCTGGTTTTCCTTAGAAGAGGGGACAGCAATGGAGCAGGAAACCTCCACATTTCCACATTTCACTTCTAACCCTGTTCCCCAAGCTAGAAGCTTCAGTAGAGATCTCTGTTCCCTTTCACAGGCAGGAGTGGTTTACTCAGGGTCAGCACCTCCCTGACCAGCCCATCACAGGCACTCTACTCACAAATCCAGCAGCCACTTTAATCCCACAAAGCTTTCAGGCTTTGGAAAGGCAAAAAGCAGCAGCAGGATGAAAGAGGTCTCCATCTATAGACTTCAGATAGCATCATTAGAGACTTTTGTATTTGGGCATTTAATTTCCAAGGAAAAGTCAAAGTTACAATGATAATGGCATTTAATCTCACTGTAAATAAGACTAAAGGTTAACACACAGAAGCTGCCAAGCACACCATCTCTTGGCAACAAGAGTTGGAAATCTGCAAGCTAGGGATGACAGGTCTTGTTATTTTTGTCCTTTTTTAGCATTCAATTTAGATTACTGATTAGAATCACCAAAGTACAGCATCCTCTTTCACAACCTGTAAGAAAATTTACAGTTCTTTCAACCATCTGCACTGTCATCTTTATAATACAATCTGCATCTATAGTAATTAGTATTGTTAGTATAGACATCAACTAAACCTCAACTTTTAATGATTTTACTAGGCATATGTCCTAAAAGGTTTATCTGTTAGGCAAGAGTTGCTATATTTACGCAGTGATTGAAAAAATAATGATTGATTTGACTTAGCCACACACCAGTGCAGCATGCATAACGCTCTGATGGAGCAGCACTCATGGGATGTAAAACAAGTCCTCCTGAAGGAATTTATTATAATTTACCAACCTGCTTCTGGCCATTAAGAGTAGTCTATTGAACAGCTGCTCACAAAATCCAAATTTCTTTCTCCATATTGTTCTTCCCTTCCCTTCAGACAAAGCTTGTTATGTCTTAAAATACTAATGTTGGAAAAAGCTAATTAGCGTAATTATTTATTAACCATTAGCAATTAATAATATCTGTTTTACTCCAGGAAAGAGACTGTATAATTTTAGGCCTGCAGCCATGCAAAAGGTTTCACAAAACTGGTTGGGATTTCCCCCCTTCTTCTGAACTTGCTTCACAGCCAGCTCCAAAGCTTTTTAATCAGATCAAAACTTTCAGCACTTTTAAAGTTACTGAAATAAGCTGAGTTATCCTGTGAAGAAGGCAAAATGAGAACCATTTTCTTCCAATGAGTTTACTATTGCACCACTTGAGAACATAAGCTTGCAAATCACTTCCATGTTGCTAATCCTAAATATTCTAACTATTCTATGAATGGTATACAGTGAATCTCCCCACTGGAACTGGAATAAAAAGAGAGGAGAAAAAAAAGTACAGCTCACATAGTAGCCATTGTTTGAATGTCAAAAGTGGAAGCCAGCACTGGCATAACTCAATCTGCTAAACTACGAGTTTATCTTGATGAAATTTAGTTAAATCATCAGACTGCTTTGAAAGGGTGTGCTAAGAATATTAAAAACAAAAATATTCAGCAGCAGCTTCCAGCAAATAGCTTCCAGAAGACTAAATTCTGATTGTAGACACAGCTTTAGATGGAAATTTAAATGCAGCTATGTCTTGCAAGGCCAAAAAAATACATTTAGTTAGGAAACTTAAGTCTTACTAAAGAAACATACATACCAAATTAATTTTTTTATCTCTACATAAAAGAACATGTTTGACAAAGGAAGGGATTGTTCCTGAAACTACTGATCCCATGTCTTGATAAAAGACTAATGTAAATATTACTAGTTAAGTTTTCACCAAGGTGGATATGCTAGAGAGAAGAAAGCACAACTTTCTTATAATGCAAAATAAAATTAATATACAATTATATAACAGTCTTCACAGAACAGTAATGTCAGAACTAAAATTCTCAAACACATAAGCAGATGAATGTCATCTTTTAAATGTGTTTATATTCAATATGAAAGTTGAAACGCTTCACTTTTAAGCAACCAGAGGTTAAGTTACAAGGAAACACCAGGAACATATTCATATGCTCCAGAAGAAAAACAACCAATTCTTCAGTGACTTACAGCCACTAGTATCAGTATGGTAGATCAGTACAAACTTTAAAAAGAGAGACAGCAAATAGTCAGAAAGATTGTCAGGTAAAAAGACTTCATAAATTCATCTATATTATTCTCAGCCTTAATTACCAGGTTTGCAATAGTCACTGTATTTAAAAGCCCACTGCCAGTCTGTGCTTTACTGTAGCTTACATTTTTACCTCATCTTTTCTGGGGACAGTTTCCAGGGTGGCACACTGCAGGGTGATGAGAACTGGGCATGAGTCAGTTCAGGAGGAAGGGAAGGCTCAAACCCACCAGCAAAGAGGGAGCCCAAGTGGTGGTGGTTGGTGCTGTGACAGCAAGCAAATATTTTACTTTTCCTTAGTGAATGAGGTGAGGTGGGGCGGGAAGGAACCAGACACATCTGTCAACTCAAACTAGAGAACAAGAACATTCTCCCCCAAGAACAGCTATTACACTAACAAAGTTGCAAATTCTCCTCCAGCCCTAATGGGCAAAGAGAACTGCCATGGTACAAACACATCTGAAAGTCTGAGTGGCCACTTGGCAGGGATGGAAGCAGCTGCGTTTGTTCTGTGCTGTTGAATCTTTTCTGCAAGCCAAAATGCAAGTGAAGCTTCTTCTGAGGAGAGTTAAAACACATGCACTCACAGCACAAGAGCTGGCCCTTCAAAACTGCATAGGCTGAGGCAGTCAGAGGGCATCCAGAGGAACACCAGGAAACAGCCCACTTCACAATGGGAAAAATAAAGGGGAAAAAACCAAAAGGCAGAAGCTGGCCAACTGGGGCTAGAAACCCACTAAAGATGGGTGGCAATTGCAACAAAATTTTGGGAGAAGACTCTCCTTAGAAATCTGGAATGTCAGTGAAAGCCACCCTGAATTTTTGTTTCTAAAAACAGAGAACTCTAAAGCAGCTAAAACAATGTTGCTACATGAAAAGAATGGGAGAAGCTGCATAGGTCACAGATTCAAGTTGTCTCAAGTTACATTATGAACACCAGCTCTGGAAAGACACGCAAAAATAGCTACCTTGAACCCTCTTTGCCTTTCATTTTTTCATGTCCTTAACTTGAATGTATTCCCCCAAATTCTTCCGGTGACAGTAAGACAAAGTTCTGACATTGCTACGGCCATGTCTGGCACTGTTGAACCAATAATCTTCCAGCTTATTCCAGAGAACACAGACCACATAAAACTCATTAAAAAAAAAAAATCTGCTTTGGTCCACTGACACAAATTTCAAGGAAAACATCATCCATATTTTCAAAGCATCCATCACTCACAGCTTCAGACAGCTACAAGTTTTATCTATAGCATCATCAAACTTCACCCAACATTACACTTTTCTCTTGAGTTGCAGTAGAAAAGAAAACCTTCCCCTACAGCTTTAGCTAAAGAAAAGTAGAGGACTATTATCCAGATCCTACAAGAGGAAGGTAATTACAAAACTTCTCTATTTGTAGCAAAGATTCTCCTTTCTTACCACAAGCCTAAGTGTTCTTGACCACTTTACAGACTCTCAAATTCCTATCCTTTCCTAGTCAAAAATGTGCTGTGTGAATACAGGAGATTTAAAATTCCAAGTAGATACCAAAACCAGAACCCAGAACTATCCCTATATCTATCTACATATATATCTATTTGAGAATTCCTTGTAGAGGAACAGCTCAGAGCCAAATCAACCCATCTGATATTGTTTTGTGTCTCAACCATACAAAAAGTCATCCTAAAAAAGTCCACATTTTAGGAGGGACAGACAAAAAAAAACCCTCAAATCTGTAAAATGAAAATTCTCTTTTTACTTAAAGTCAGTCAAGTAGGATTACAGGTTTTAAGGTAAAGTGTCAAAGCTGTAGCATTTCCCATTTATTACTCCCAAACCAGGTTAGACTCTCTGCCCACAATGAAACAGCGCAAACACCAAGAATCTGTTCTCCAAGATGTGTGGTACTTGTGACTACAGCGTCACAGGCAAAACGTGTCAGGAACCCAGGTAACATTTAATGCCTGACTCAAAGCTTAATAAAATTGGTGACCACAGAGTATGGAGAAAAGTGGATAAAGTTACTTTAAACATTTCATTAAAACAAAAAACCAAACAAACCCAAAACCAAAGCAAACCACAACACAAGACAACAATAAGCAATACACTCCTGTCAAACCTGAAGCTTGCTTGCATCTGTTCTTGGCACAGAAATCTGTACTTTACATATATTTTAATTTTCTTGGGTACTTACAACCATGAACAGGAAAGCAAAACTTTTTTTTTTTTTTTAGGATTAGCACATCTACAGCATCATTACTTTGAAACAGCAAAGTATTTTCTGTATTTTAAACACACAAAAGTAAAAGAGCACAAGTTCAGAACGCTACCCATCTAGCTAGGAAAAGATGATATAACACAACATAACTCTACCATATCAGATCATACACCATCAATATTTATTAACTGATAAATACTTCCCAGGAAACATGGAAACAAGCAAGTTTGGAGAGAGACCTTGTACTCCAGCAAGACGATTACAGGCATCAATTATTTGACTATAGACATATGATAGTGATGATACAAGTTTATATTGTACAAAACAGAAGCAACACATGTGAGTCAGCCAGGTTTTCCTACCAGGGCTCTAATGTTAACCTGCTTATCTAAAATGAGGAACACCTTTACCATTAAATAAACAGAGACTGTTTCCTTGTAGGAGGGGAAGGGGAATCCCCATTCCCTCCCACACTCCAGCTTTTCCTACAGTATCCTTTCAAGTCTCATAATTTTAATACTGGCTCTTTTAAATGCCAGTTTTTCCTTTCTGTTTTTGCCAAAAGACTTGTTTTCCTTTAGCAGACAGAGTAGAGGCTGGAAAATATTCCTTCCTACATAGTTGCAAAAGAACAGACCACACTTTCATGAGATTCAAATTTATCAAAACTTTTAGATACAAAAAAACACGTCAGATTTAACACAAAATAAGCTAAAACCCAAAATAATACAATTTCAGTTTTAGAAGAAAGTAGATTCCAACCATTCCTGTCACCTTTCTTGGTCTTCAATTTAAGAAGGAAAAAAAAAAAGGTGATTTCACCTGAGGCAAAACATTTCAGGTTTCCATAACAAGGCAGGAAGGTATGATTAAGCAGTTGCCTGTGCATGAGATGCATTATTTTTCTCTTACCAAACAGAGAAAGAAAAAGGCAATTATAACACAGAACTCAAGTGTAAGGCTCTGTGGTTGAGAAAAAAAATGAAGTAATTTTAAAACGTTTGCCAGACGTCTTCAAGCATTTCCTTTCTCATTCCAGGAGTTGGCATACAAACTAGGCACACCTTATAAACCCCACCACCTCCTAGCCGTAATACATTCCAGTGTTAGCTTCATTAAAAAAAGAAAGTTAAATAGTGTATGTATAAATATATGCTCAAACATTTACACACTTACATATCTTATCGCAAAGAAGACTGATAGCAGTACTAAAAATAGATGCACACCCTGCTTAAATGTGAGAATAAAAGCATGTCTTCATTTGCAATTAAAGCACAATGAATAAAGGCACTGAAGGAGATGAACACGGTACTCACAGATTCAGGGCATTCCTCCATAAATGGCACAAAAATCTCCAGTCATTATTTGTTCACTGGTGTACAAACTTATTTTCCATCAGTTGCGGTGGGCTGCTGCCACCACTACAATATTGCCTTTTACCTGAAGATACCAGTGGCCTTCAGAAATATATTCTGGCATGCTTACAAGTCAGTAATTTTTAAACTATTTGTTGTTTGAAGCTTTATGTTCTGATTCTGTGACTTTTTCTTCACAAAACTGATTCACTGAAAGCAAGTAAGCCTCCTTATTGGTTCCAAAATCTTCAAGCAATGATTAAGGAATATATTGATATACTGCCAATCCAGAAACTGAAGTGACACATTAACATCATTAATGTTCTCATCCAATCCTGTAATGAATTTCAAGTAGCCTGACCAACAGGAGTCTGTTCAAGGATAGTAAGAAGAGACCACAGTGCCAGCTATTCAAGAAGAGGATAAAAAATTGAAGGAATGAAGTAGAAAGATCAATTTTTCACTTATGTTACATGTAGTAAAGCACTAATAGAGTCTGCTGTTATGTATTATAATAGGAAGGAACAAATATTTGTCACCTTTTTGGATGTGTAAGCAGTACCAATGTCAAGCAATTTTCAGCTCAAGAGACTTCATTTGGGAAGGATGGGGAGGGAAATGCTTTCTTCCATATCAGACTCGGAAATAAAACTATTTACCATTCATATGTTTCAGCTGAAGCTCCTTGCCCAGTTTGTAAACTTATACTGAGAGTCACCTTCCCTATTATAGTCTCTATTTTGCCCTTGCCTGGGCAAATAACACTAAACCCATTCATCTGTGGGACAAACACGGTTGCACAGGGGCAAGTAGGAGACTTGACACTCCTTGCATGCATCCTGAGCAGGCATCTAAAATAGCTTTAACAGTCCCACCACTACCTTCATTACAGGCCTGGGTTGTCTAGAACTGGCCACATCAGAGAAGGAAGAGCTGTGGTTTAGTCTAGACACAGAATTTCCCCTTTCCCTTACCATGGTCCTGCTTCCAGCAAAGATCCTTTAGTCAGGAGATTAAAGAAAGCACATTGCTGTGAAAGAAAAAAAAAAAAACAAACCTGCTAGTTCAAAAGAGTACAATCTCAGGACAAAGCAGCTGTGGTACAGCCTGGTGTTCACCAGATTTCCCTTCCTGAGGCTCTCCCTATGCCTAAAAGGGTAGGACTAAGCATCCCAGAACCGCCCTTAACGCTGTTCTGAAGAAGGAGATCTTTGTAACTAGTCTATTCCAAGGACAAGCATCCATGTGTAACCAAACAAGCTCCACCTCAAGGGCTCAGTTCTACTGAGCTGCCCTCAGCTTCCAGCTCCTCTCGGGCCCCCACCTGCTCCTTGGCCACTGTAACATCACCAGTGCCAAAGCAATTTGAACAGCCTGCATCCAGCTGAGGCACCAGAGCCATTCTTTCAGCACAGGCACCGTCCTGGACTGATGGAAGGAAAGAGCACACCTTGCAGGGGACTGATGTGCTGACCCAGCCCCAGCTGCCAGGCTGCAGGTGCCACAGTGTCCTGCCAGCAAGCTGGTACAGGGCTGCATGAATTCTGCTGCCTGCTGTATATTTATTGATATTTCCATAGCTTTAAAACTTTATTATTTATTTCAAGGCACAAAATTAAACCAGAAGATTTGGGTGAACATCATCATACTTAAATCCTGACTACAGCAGGAGGACTTCTCTTTAAAAATACTGCTCATTACTGCTGGATGAACTCCAAGTATATACTCCATGTGCATTCAGAATTGGAATTTGAGAAAGATTAGTAAGTGCTTGTTTCTGAGCATGCCATGTCAGTGTGATTCATGAAATGTGATCATCATCTTCTTACACTAGAGCAACAGCACAGCATTTCAGTATCCAAGGTGCCTTTGCTGTTCCTTCTCTCCTCTCAATTTTAACCACATGAGTTTAGTCCTTAATATAAAGACTATAAGCTAAGTCCATATAAGCTATAATCACTTCATTATTTTCCACAGCTACTTGAAAAACTTTAATTTTCTACCAGCTGTGAAATCTAAACAGTCAACTACAGATGAGAACAGTTCAAGATTTAGGGGGTAATTGTATGATACCCATCTTTCTCAGCTTGCTCTGGCCTGCACTCCCAGTTCCAGAAACATCAGCAGCTGGCGAAAGTCAGATCATCATGTACTTATTACTTCAGTGCTGACAAGAAGTGGTCACAACATGAAGAAGCAGGAGAGATAATGAAACCCAGGACTCCCCACCATAGGTCTGTGTTTTCACAAGATCCCTAAGATCTGCATTTTAATGCTGGCAATGTTAATATTTTTTTCCTGAATCTTCAGAATCCTCTCTTCCCCACCTTGGTGGCAAAACTCCCTACTCCTCCATCCCACACCAGCAGCATAAGCTATTATCAACAGCGGATGAAATCTGCTTCCATTCCAGCTCAGGCACCAGTGACACTTCAGGTTTAGCATTCCTACTGGTATCTAAACTAGAATTAATAACAAGTTTTACTAGGTCAAAATGGAAATTGTGTGGGCTGAAAGATCATCTTATCCTCTGAGAACTTCCCATTTTTATTTCAAAACAAGGTGACACTTTTATAGTTACTTTTTGGTCCCAGGCTTACTAAATAGATAAGGATCCCACGTATCATGTTTCTTTCTGCAGCTGCATGGCCATTTTTCCTTTAATTTTTTTGGAAAGAGTTCACCTTCCAGCGTCATAAAAATACTATTAGTTCCACTCTTTAGGCAAGGCATCCTCTACTTTGAAGGGCTTAAGCATGGAGTTTCAATAAAAAGCTTCGAGAGCGAGTAACAAAACACCTTCAGACGAATCAATTTCAACAAGTTTGAAGTACAGATCCACCATAACACCACCCGAGCATATGTGGAGGGCACCTTGCTGTTTTCACACCCGAGAAGCGCAGCGATGCTTTGCAGTAACCAAGCACCGCTCGGAGCTCGGCGCGGCTTGCAGCAGAGTTTGCAGCAGAGTTTGCAGCAGAGTTTGCAGCAGAGTTTGCAGCAGAGTTTGCAGCAGAGTTTGCAGCAGAGTTTGCAGCAGAGTTTGCAGCCCCGGTGCTTCCCCGTGTCCCAGTCCCGCCGGGAGCGGCTCCAGGCGCTGTATTGCTGAGCCACCTCGCGGCGCGCTCTCTGCATTGCAGCACCGCCCGGGTCTGTGCAAAACCATCCATCCATCCAAGCATCCCAGCATTCATTCCCTCGGTAAGGAAAACATGAATTCTGCCGGTTGAGCTACACAAGACCACCAGGGTGCTGCTGTCAATCGCCCTTTTCTAAGCACTTGGTTATTCCAAGCAACAGCTCCTTACAAAGCAACCTGCTTTGCGAGTCCTTATAAGCCACATTCAGTCTGTACACATGTGATGCCTCATGGATGAGACAATTGAAGCCCATAATATCAGCTGAAAAATACTCAGCTACATGAAACTCCTCCCCAAAAAGAAGAACAAGAGCATGGTTTCTGAAGACTGACTGCAAAGTACTTTCACAGTACTTTGTGACAGTTTTCACACACCATCTTCAAAGCAAAGTCCTACAATCCAAGGTTTCCTCCAAAACTGTTAAATTGTTGGGCCAATGTAACTTAAGTGAATCAAAGACAGAAAGTGAGTGTGGGTCTTCTGAAGCCTCAGATAAAAAGGAAAGCATTTTTACTGCAGAGGATCCCTAGGCAAGAATCCATACATATGAACTCTCCAAATTCCCTGCGCACACAGGATAACTAACAAAGATACTGCCAGGCAACACTGGTTTTACTGCAAGTGAGCTCTCATGTAACATCTCATTTCATTCAACAGTGATTTATTTCCACTTCTACACCCTAAGACAGTACCAAAACACACAGCTGGTTTTTATACAAAATGAGCATTGTATGACCAGTGGAAATGTAATCTTCTTACCACTCCACTTTAAGCATTACTTCAAGAGATCCTTCTTGGAATAATTACAGTTTTACATTGCTGCCCCTTCTGGCACCACTGAAAGACAGTAGCTTTTAAGAGTTAAAAAACCCCCAAACAAACCACAACAAACCCAACACCTCACACACTTAAAGACATTTTAGATCCTTGTTTAGCACTACATACTACCCATACCGTTTATAAATGGTTTCTGTAAACACACTACACATATAAGGTATAAAGAAATACCAACATGCTAACTACAAAGTTATAAAAAAATTAGTTCCAGCCTCAAAACACAGGAAAAGTCATCATACAAGATCCTGGCAGAACACACCACACCACTTATAGACACATAAATAATACAGGCAATCTCAACACAATAAACAGTACCAAGAGGCCATAGTCTTTCCATCAGCCCCAAAAGTTTCAAAGTAATGGAGAGGATTTACAGGGCTTTAACCTGTAAAAAAGCTTTCTAGTCTTTTCATAGACATTAGGAAAATGCTAATAAGCAGCATTGTTGGGATATGGCACACCAGATACTCCACTGGAACACCCATAGTGCAATTCACAGAAGATAAAAATCATTATTTATTTACTTACGGCCTTAATTGTTTCCCACTCTATCCTTTACTGAAGTCACAAAACCACAAATACCAATCTTCTTTCTAGTCCCTTAACAGTCTTGAGAGAGATGGAATGAAGATAACCACGGCACAAATACAGAGGTGCTGTAACACAGGCTCCTGCCCATTTCCTACCACCATCTTAATTTTGCCTGCTTCCCTCCCTCCCTCACCAGAAAACTTCCTACAGCTTCTAAAGTTTCAGGTTTCCCCACTTCTGCAGCAAAAAGTAATGAGGGTTGGTACCAACAAGACAAGACACACTTGGAATTTGCAACACAAATTGGCTTGAAGCCCACAACTGAAGAGAACAGCTTAATCAGCTCAATCTAAAAAAGCTCTCCTCTCAAGTGATGGCTTGAACACTGCTAAGTGAACAGTTAAAAAGAAAAACTAGGGGCAGGTCTTTGAGTGGGCTTGAGGGTGGCCCTAGACACCTTCCAGTCTCAAAATATCCATCCCTATCCAATAGCTTCCAAAAGCCTTTCAGACAATCTTGATTTACATTAGTGGAATTCTTCAAAATCTTCTCTGCCTCATAATCTCACTTCAGTTACTAATTTGGAAAATTCAAATTATCCCACTATACATATACTGAAACCTGGGATGAAAACACTCGGGATAAAAACCACCAAGGTATTTAATGACTTTGTGCTGTGTTTCAATAGGAGGAAAGCATCTGTATTATATTTGTGGATTCAGGTTTTAACTACAATGTTAAAGAACTGCTTTTTCCTATGGCTGGAAAACACGTGTTTCTACATTTTCAATCTGGACTGTTCCCATTACCATCAACATCCTGAATCAATGCAGTTTTAAAAATATATTCCCCAATATTAACACATTCACTAACTGATGCATCATTTCCTTGCAGCAAATATCCAGGTCAATTTCCACACAACTAAAACTTTGAAAAAGAATTATTAAAAATATTAACTTCCCCTTTTATTTTCCCTCAAGAGTTCTGGAGTTTATGCAGAAATCATTGACCTTTTACATCACCATAATCACTTGGCTTGAAAGACAATGTCTGCTACATTCCATGAAGAATCTCTACCTGCTTGCAATGATTTGGGAAAAAGACTGCAGCTGATAACACAGTATTTTAACATTAATTAATAAGTCAAATAACATTGGTGCTAATAACACAAAATTTGTACGAACAGGAATGGATACACTTTAAGCAGTGAACAAGTTGAATGTTGAGATCCAAATTTTACAGAGGTGCAAATTTCATTACAATGATTAGTCAACTTTGGATTTTAATGTTTGAGTTCCACCTGAATATGCTAACTTTTCCCACATAGAGAGAAAACTTTAAGACCTTTATGCGGACATTTAAGACAATAACTAAATAACCAAAGAATATTTTTTAAATTGCAATGCATGTTAATTTAAGTAAACACTGCATATTAACATGGGATTCTACATTGACATTGCTCCTAAAATAATAAAAATTAATGAATGTTGATAGAACACATTTAGAAAAAAAATTATTAAAGTGTTAGAACATTAGGCTATTACTGTTTTCTAAATTAATACTATATCATTAGTATAATACCATTTAAAAAACAATGCTCTGTTCTTCAGTTTGCTACTGAAATAATACACTGAAGTGCATTGTATGAGGCCTGTGACAAAACAAATAAGGAATATTCATAACAAAAAAAAAAATCTGAAGCATTGCTACTGTGCCCAGATTAAAACTCTTTCACAGCCAGATTTTGAATCCCAGAGCAGGGCTTAACCGCCATAAAATATACTCACCTATCTACATAACTATTACCAAAAAATAGGATTAGGTTTAAACATCCTCATGCAAAAAATATCCACACTTCACAAAAAAGCAAGTCACGGGCAGCCATTGTGAAGGCTGCTTTCACACAAAGTGAGAAATTTGTTTCAAAACCTGTAACTTAGCACTATTGCTCAGGAAGAAAAGGTTCATACACACACAGTGTTTCTGCACACCAGTAAGTATGCAACACAAAAGTGCCTGTTAAACTTTCCTAAAACAGCTGATTCACATCTCAACTGCCTGCAACATCTCTAATCTATATTTAGAAAATATTCAACTCTCTTCAATAAAAGGAAATGCACCTCCCCTGTCTAGACATCCAATTTAAAAAGAGAGAACGCTTTTTGGATTTCAATTAAAGAACACATATGTCAGAAACTTCTTTTATCTAAAATTTTTGAAACTCACACAGTAGTTTACTCATGAAACTAAACCTGTAAGTACAGACCAACTATTTATTTTCCCTTCAACAGCAACAGTAAGTTTAATGACTTGTTTCATGTAAAAACACAACATAACCCTGTATTGTAGGCTTCAGCTGTTCACAGTTACATAAATATTTATCCCAATAAATTTACTGTGTGTTGTTAACTATTTTATATGCATTGTCTAAAATTCTTAATTTTGCTCAAGAATTGCGATTTTTCCACAAACATTTTTGATGCAAAGTCATGTTTTTATGAAGAGCGCTTCCAACTGGACAATTCTCTGCAATGCTAAAACAGGTCTGGATTTTAACACTCTGCTGGCAGCAGCTGGCGTTACCTCAAGGCTGACATGTTAATACCAGCATGCATTTGCACTTGGGTTGAGAAAAGGAACTCTCAGCTTTGAAGGGTTAAATAAGGAAAAAAGAAGGCATTGCTTGCCAAGGGATTACCTGAAAAGCAGCAATTCCTATGGCTGTGCTTTTAACCCTGACTTCTCCAAAGCTGCAGAGGGGCACAGGGGTACAAGGCTAACAGTTAACAGATAAAAGCTACTGTCATTGTCAGAATAATTTGGATTTTTTTCTTTTTTACTGAAATTAAAAACCTTTAGTCTGAAACTATCTTGAACTGTACAATCCCAGAGCAATGAAATCTGGTTGATAATTGCATTCCCTAAATTAAGCAACCTCATCAAGACTATGAGCAATCAAGTCAGTAAACCCAGGGGAGCAGGGAGAAGCTACACATCTGTTTGTGCATTAGTGGCTTGGGCTTTTATGAAAGCACAGAAGTAAGAATATAACATACCACAACTGATGCTTCAAGTTTATGCTTCAGAAAAATAACATTAAGTATAGAACCAAAGTAATTTACTGACTTCTCCATCAAAGGGAAGACAATCCAGGTGCTCTAGATCATGATATGATTTCAGATCAACTTTCACAGAAAATTTTACTATTATGGCTCTTAGAACTCCTTTAAGTTTTTTTATATCACTTACTTTTCATTTTAATGTATGTATCAAATTTATGCAAAGTTCAAGGAAAAGAAGAAACATTTTTTAATTTCTACTCTCCAAGTGTAATTTTCAACAAGCCAGCTATATTAGCATGCACATTATTTTCAACTGGAGTATATTAACACTGAAAACTATTTTTATTCTACAGTAAGGAATACAGGAATCCAGAAACTAGTTTTCCCTTTAGCAGATTATCCAACTACAACTGACACATAAGTACTCAGCAAGGGAGCTGTGGTGCAGTCCCAAGTCAGTAAATTTAAGAAGCAAGTAATTCACCACATTTATTACAACACTTTTGTCTTTGTAAAATTGTTTTGCCAATAAATCTGATAAAACAAAGCTCAAACTAGAGACAAGCTGTTTTATAAAACATGAATGGCAGGATACATTTCAGCAAAGTGAAATCTCCCCACAAGGGAGCTGTCAAAAAATGTAATTACTTTAAAAGCATCTTAAATGTTTCTAAAACTATATATGGCATGTAAACTAGCCATTTTATTATTAAGACCGTACTTGGGTAAAGTTATGCAGTATCTGTTTCCAGTATTGCTGGTTACCAGATGAATTTCTTTAAGACACAGCCCAACAAGCACGCTAAGGATTGTTAAAAATGGCAAATTTCAGGGGATCTTTGTGCTAAAAAATAGGACTCAAAGACTAACATAATTCTGGCAACAGATATGGATCATACTGGAAGAGCTTTCCTAAGTCTAATGTGTTCTTTGCTGCTAAAAATATAGCCTATAAACCAGTTAAAACAAGAGGAAAAAAAAAACACGCACACTCAACCAACTGACAAAAAAACTCATCTTGCAACCAACATCCATCACCTACATAGAATGGGAGATAGAATTATTCTGTTTTATCTGAATAATTATATTTATTGTTCTGTTTATTTTTTAGTATTTATTTATACTAGCAGGAGTTTATATTCTCATGCATGTATCAGATATTATTCAAAAGTGCTTTTTAATATGGCCACTTTCATAGCCTAACTTCAGAAGCATTTTACTGTAAAAAAACCCAAAAACAACAGAAAAACCCCCAACAAAAGAAGATGGTTTAGAAAATTCACTTAAAAACATCTGTCCAACAACTTCCTATATTTGATAGGAGCTAGATCAGGTAAGAGTACCAAGCAGTTCCATTTTCTGACAAAGATAACTGCATAGCAAAAAAAGTTCTCTTAATTGAAGCTGCCCACAGCTTCTAACCATGCAACACTCATTTAGCTTAAGTGGCTATTGTATTCATGCAAAAAAATCCCCTGATATTTTACAGCTTATAAAATTATCTCCTGATTCAGTGAAAGACTACCATTCTTCATGGCGTCTCTCTAAGATGATTACTTGGCCTAGAAACAGCCTGAGTCTTGAGCTAGCTAGGACTCTTCTAAAAAGCTTTTACAAGGAAAATTCCAAGTAAATCAGACTTTTCATGGGCATATACTAGGGAGGATTTTTACCTAGAAAAACATGGTTTTGCTGAGCACATGGGTTTTTGAGTGTTAGCCACTCCCAGACTTTGGGGGAGCATTTGTATATGGTCTTTACAGACAACCAGCAAACACAATATTTACTTGTTTAATCTGACCACCTAGTGCAAGAAAAACAATTTGGATGATTAACTGAAAATGCGTTTCAGAGGTTCATTTGTTAGAGACATGAGGACCAAAATGCAAGTTTCACTGAGCAGACAAGAAGCAAATATATTACAATTTTAGATGCCCACAAAGGAAAAATAAAGGAAATATAAATGAAAAATTAAAAAAAAGAGAAAACCGATTCTTCGGAAGTTGATTACATTAGCTTTAAAGTGGATTGCCCCCACTCCAGCGGCCAGAAGCTGACAAATTTCACTTTGCATACAAGTTATATCACATCAAAAGCAAGAAGATTTAAGCATAGCAATGGAGAGGATACTACAGCCCACATCATTCTTTGTGGTTTAATCAAGGTTGTTTCACTGTTATGCTCGGTTCCAACCCAAGCCCTAGTACACATCTAATTAGAGATTAATTAGAAACTGTAAAAGATGTTGCTGTGATTTAAGGTGGGCACTTCTTAGGTGGACTTTCTCAGAGGAAGATGCTGTGACAGCAACTGAAGGCTAAACTGCACTCAAGCAGGTCTAGGATCTTGTCTTTTCAGACTACCAGCTAGAGATCTCAACTATCACCCAAAAAAGTATTTATTGCAGTACTGCCTCTCTAACATACAATTCTATACTCCTTCTGTACAGATCGTTTCAAGTAATTATACATGTCTTTGGCATAGCTCTGTGAACAAATAGACCTTGCCGACTAGCAAAAGCTCCATCCTTCCTGATGACAGTCAGCCGACACAACCTACTTGAAGCATCAATATTCCTCGCTGTCACAGGTTCCTCATTCCCATAGCTCACAGGGATTTCCCAGGCTCATAGAAGAAGCATTCCCACATGGATGTGCTCCAAATCAAGGGAAGGTGCTGAACACACATTTTCAACACAACAGGCACAGTATAAACAGCACTCTTAGATTTTCACACCCACTATTGTGCTAAGCTTTTATTGAAAAGCCTGTAAATGGAAGCATATGGAAGGTGCTAACAGTGCTGAAGATCAAGGTCTATTAAACAAAATCGTTGCCTATGAGAAAAAAGCTTTTTTTTTAATCACACCACATTTGCCTGTTAAGCACAGAGAATAGTTGACTACCATAGGTTTATTCTAAGTGTTCACACTTAAAGACCACAAATCTCTTCAAACACTCGAAAGATAAAACACCACTTTCACTGTTTTAACTTTAGACTACCTGTTACCACAGAAACTGCTACTCAGCTAGCAAGAGAAAATAGCTTTAAACAAGTCAGTAACTCACAAGAGAAAATAGCTTTAAACAAGTCAGCAACTGTTTAGAGCAAAAGTTATCTCCCATCTTGTGGGGCCTTGAGGCAGGGAAGGCATTCCCCTGTAGAGGAGGGTAACAAATTCGGGCAGATAAATGAAGATGCTCACAATGTCTAATTTTTCCCAGACCAAGTGAGTAAAAGAGAAAGCTGAAATTGTGACAGAATTCCAAAGACCAATTTATTACACAAAGATGCATGAACCAGGTGATGTCACACAGTGGTATGATAACCTATGTAAAGAAATGTGGTTAAAGCCAGAGAACTGCTCTTGCTGTTCACTACTTGTAGCAGTTCTGATGCTCAGAGGACTCATCCACTAGGAAGGAACAGAGTTTTCATTCCATAATTTGCTACATACACAGGCAAGAGGAGAAACAAAAACATAGAAGAAAAAGGCTGGACACCTGATGCTTTGGGATTTCCAAAGGTAGCCTCTATCCCCCAACCATTTTTCACACTAACTGGAACCTTTCAACATCTGTAAACTGAAAATGGTGCACTCAATATGTCCTCAACTCAGTATAAAGTGTTTCCAAGTTGAAAACAGACCTCTGGGATAAAGCAAAATGAAAAAAAAGATGTGAGAAACCAAATAATGCAGCATCACTCCATTTATCATCCCATTATAGCGAAAAATACACAACTTGTTAGAAACATCAGGGGACAAACACAAAAGAAGTCTTGCATACAAAAACAGTAAGAAAACACTAGACTGCAGAAACCTTTTTCATTCTGTAAGTTTGTTTGCCTTTTAACACACACAAGTCAGCTTCACTGTGAAACTACCATCTGCTTTTCAAAACCCTTTATCCTTCAGCACTGTATTTTACAAAATGCTATCAATAACTCCTTTCAGGACATGATTTCAACAGAAGAATTCAATATTATTTGAATAAAACCAAAACTTATTTAGCTTACCCTATGCAATGAGGTTCAAGACTTTCTAACATAACTAGTCAAAACAGTACTCAAGTATGAAATTTAAATCAGAAAAAAAATTATTGTACAAGATATGAGCTAGTTTTTAAGTATTATTTATATTAATTCATTAGGGTCCTGTCCGCTGCTTTGTCTAATTAAAAGCTTGCCATTTATATTCTCCAAAGCTTTTACAATAAATGAATTAATCAGCTACAGCCTGGGCTGACTTAACCTATTCATATAATACTAATTGCAAGCAAAAATAATAGTAACAAATGAGACAACAGTAACCAGCATAGCAGCACTTTCATCCCCAGGCAAGGCTGGAAAAATAACAGTCAACAGTAGCAAGGCAACAAACACAGATTGTTCATCTGATGCTTGATCATACTCTAAATATCCACCATGTTTTATTCTTGGGCTGTTATAAGACACATTTTGCACCTTCAAGTTAACTACAAGCTCCTCTATGAACATCTGCTAACAACTCGCAAAAGAAAATCAGTCCACACAGCCAGCACTTCCAGAAAGTATGAGGCTAAATTAAATCTCTGGATCCAGTTTGCTGTAATTTACAAATCTTTACAATACACCCAACAAATTACATGCCTCCTCTATTTTAATACAATTTTAAACTGTATTTTATCTTACTAAAATTATTTTAAAGTCTTACTATCAAAGCAAATAACAGGCAAGAACAAAGTCCTCACATCCCCTTTTCCAATCTCTAGATTAAAGGCTGTGAATTGATCTGAGGAATGGTTGTGACTCGAATCGAATCTCAGGAAAGTTTCCCTATCGTGGGAGGCAAGGAACCTCACTAAGGGAAACAAATTGACTATTAGTCTCCTATTACAACTTTTACACAACAATATTTTTCTCTGTATTTATCAACATTCCCTTGCTCTGTTACACCAATCCTTCACTGTAAGAAAACCAATACTTTCAAGTGGAATTAGAAGGTCTAATTTTTAAATGGATGCTCCTTTCAGACAACAGAACAGATCTCAGAATAATTCCATTTCTAAACTAATAGTTATTCACATTAAAATGTACCTTTGCTAGTCTTGGAGCTCCAGCTGCTTATTGAGACTGTGAGAGTCAAACCTAAAATCACTTTTGATTAACTTTTTAAAAAATACTTTCTAGCACTGGCGACATTTTCCAGGACACTTCCCAGATTTTCCATAGCAAGTTTCTCTGCTTTTAGCAATATTGCAAAATTAGGAAAACAATTACAGTTTTCAGGTTTGTAAATAACAATGGGGAATTCAATTAGTTTTGGTTTTTTCCCCCAGGGGAGTGAAGTTATTAATAATTCAGTAGCCCTGGTATTATATTTCTGATTTCATAGCCCTAGTAAACTGACCCATGAACTTTAGGTGTTGTACATTCACAGTCTTGGTAATGTAACTTTCAACACTTCAGTCAATGGTCTTAGCTAAAGTAGTTCCTTAAATCAAAGCATTTTTATTTAACAAAGGACTTTCAAAAAAGCAAAAAGAAGCTATGCATACTTTTTTTAAAGATAGGCACATTTGTATAAAAACCTTTTCCCTAAAACACTACTGTCATTATAAATTATGACTCATTATGACTTAACCTCTCCTTACTTGAGGAAAGTGTTACCCAACCACTTGAACCTACAGCCTGCCCCCGTAAGACTGAACAGGTGGCCAAAGCCCTAATTTTGCTTCCCTTTGCTGTATATTTGGAAACCAGTAAAATAAACTGTGAACAAAGATATCATTAAGAGTACCAGACACTCACCATTAAAAAGTTCATCTTTAGTTAGTGTAGTAATGCCACCAGGAGCCCTTCAAACTTGGCTACCTTGACTCCAGATTTTGTTTGCCTCTATTGAGGAGTGAGAAATTACCATTTCCAAGGGGAAAAGACAAAGGAAATGGGGGAAAGATACTCTTCTGTGCTTGTCTATTATATATTCTGGTGTCAATATCCAGCTTTGAAGACTAATCTGCTTGACTAACTAGCTTGCTCTGACTCTTGCCTGCTGCTGGCTGTAGGACACTTAGAGTGCAGTGTCCAGTTAAGGTAAATTAATTGACCTGCACAAAGGACAAAACAAATCATTTACTGCCTTAATTCCTCCCCCTCAAACATGCATACTTACCTCACAGAAGAATAAAAGAATAATAATAAAATTTTGGAAAATGGATTAATGGATAACCTATGTGCTACTTCTAACATTTTAGCCAGGGCTGACAGATTTTTAGTGGGGCTTTTTATCTGCTGTAATTTTAATGCAATTTAAATGTATATACCAAAGTGTTTCAATGTAACTAAAGCCCTTGGAAATTAGTTGCACTACCAGACTCAAGTTTGCAAAAATTAAAGCAGGACATTATTTGAAAGGCTAGAAATCCTAAAAAATCTGGAGAAAGCTGCTAGCTAGACATCTAGAATTTTATTGAAAACTTTCCACAACAGCAGTTTCTTCAGCAGGTGCACAGAAAATATTGACTTCGCTTGAATTTATTCCACTTGTAAAATTGAATGACAGTTCCTACAAGGCTGAAAGCAGCTCTAAATAGAAATTCTGGAAGAAAACTTAGCTTTCTAATCTATAAAACCTAACTAATCTTCCACTTAATGGCAGGAAGGTTTCCACTCTGAACACCTTTAAAAGGTGCAGAGAAAGGAAGCAAGCTATGAAAGAAGCCTCTGCTTATCTCATTTAAAACCACTGAAGATTACCTGATGGGTGGTACCTTCCCTTTCTGTTGTTTTTGGTTGTAGCCCAGCTCCCAAGCTGAAAATTCCATCTTCACTCCTCTCCCCCAGGAGAGTTAAAACTGCTTTAAGTAGAAAGGTTTCCAACTGCTGGTGCTTCAGTCATCTTAACTAAGTACAGGTTGACCCAAGCCACAGGAAAATATTACCATGCAGTAAATAAGCAAAGGACTATTAATTCAGAATTCTAAGAGGAATAAATAAAATCATATATGTATATATATATATATACTTCAAAAAGAGTAATGTTCTCCTGGTTAAGAGAAGTAATACCAAAAGGAGCACAAAACCTATATGTTTAACCTATATTTAATAGTCTGCATGTTCCATAATGCGTAGGCTTTGAAAATTAAATTATTTTCTAAAGGACTGAAGTGTATAGAAATACCATCAGAAGCCAACAAGAATAATTAGCTGACTTCAAACCAAGGGCCCCTGGCACCCCCAATTTTAAGGAACAGATATTCCAATTTATCTCCCAAATAATCCCTGGGTGGATAAGTGAAAAATAAGGTACAAATAGCACAGAAAACCTGTTGGCATTTATATTTGGAAGAAAGCATGTCCATTAACTGAGACATTGTTGCCCATAAAAAGACTCCTAATTCAGCACAACTATACATTTTTCTCACATGGAAAACCTTTGAATGAACAATATTTTAGTTCACTCAGGAACAATTCCAGCTCTAAGGGATTACAAAGTAGTGCTCAAAGACAAATTAAATGCTTTCTGCATGATGGGAAAGTATTTGAGTGAAGGAAGCCTTCAACACTTTCTGAAAAGCCACAGATTTTATCTTTACAGTTAATATAAATGTGGTTTTGCCCATCCTCGAGTGTTTAAATTATTCCCATAAACTGTGGCAAGCAAATGAATGTCACAAACCTGCAGCAAATGTACTTTGCTTTTACACTCCATTTGGATTATACTGCTGACCACCCTTTTTACGAGTGCATCAGTGTTACCAAAACCAAGCCCAAACCACCAAGAACCACTCATGTGACACACACATCTTCGGTGTATAAAAAGGATGAGAGCTGACATACTCAAAACACAGTTGCAAAAAGACTTGCAAGTGCTTTTCCTGTGTCACATTACTCAGGCCCATCTGGACAAAGTTGGTCATTCTCTGAACTGCTTGCAAAACTTACTTAAGAGCCTGAAAAAAAATATTGTTGAGAAAATAACACTAAAAATAAAAATTTTAAAAAATTAAAAATCCCATTCTAAAAAAGCATCACAACAGCATTCACAAAATTCTCCCACAGTGCACCTACTGTATTGTCTGATGGAATCTGGCATTTTTCTCTAGAGCCAGTCAATAACAGGAACTCAATCATAAATGTCCTGCTTTCCGGTGAGCGCAGCAGCGTCAGCTGCGCAGCCTAACGAGCCAGGGGCACACCAATTTCAGCAAGAGCTGGAAGAAAAGTCCACCAGAGAAGGTTAAAAGCTTTTTGGTTGTTTTTAATAAAGCCAGAATTATTTCTTTGTTAAGAAAAAAAAAAAAAAAGAAAAATCCACAAAACCTCAAACAACCCAACAAACCTCGCTCACAATTCTCTCAATATCGCAAAAAAAGGCAGAAAAGGGCAGAGAAGAGCAAAGAACAAATACAGGCAAAAAATGGGCAAAGAGGGGAGAGGAAGAAAGAAAAGATTGGAAGAAAAGAAAGGCAGAGAAAAGTGGAGATGACCTGATGTAAAAGAAAGGCAAAGAAAAAAATGAAGACAGAAGTTCTGAGAAGTTCAAAGATCTTAGAAGAAAGTCAAGGAAGACTAGGAATGATCCTTACGCAGGAGCAGCTCTTCTGCTAAGAGCTCTTGTACTTAGAGCAACACATGCATATCTGGTGCAAGTTACCATGCTAACAGGAACACACTTAACTGTTGGAAACTACTGGCTTTTAAACTGGAAAGAAATTGAAAACAGTTCGTTTTCTGTGGAAAGCCAGGGCACCAGGAATATTTCTCTGTCTGCTCTGGGGTGTCCTGATCCCCAGGGGAGCACTGACTTTGTCTCTCATTCATGGAGAAAGTTCCCTAATTCAAGATAGACTAGAATCCACAAAAGTGTGAAGTAGATTATAGAGAATAGTATACGTGAGAAATTTAGGTTTTGGGATTTTTAGTATGTTGTGGATGGATGCAAGATGGAGGGCACAGGGTGTCATCCTGGGTTTCTTCTTCATGCTTCTTCTTCCTTCTTCTTCATGGGTTTGGGTGGCATTTTGTAATTGGGCAGAAAAATCCGCATTGTGGGTACTTTGGGATCAGTTATTGGGTTAAATGGGAAAATAATCTAGGTGTCAGTTCTTAATTGGATAGTTTAGTCTTAAAAGACCTTGTAACAAGAGATTGTTAGCGATTTTGTGCCTTCTAATGAAAAGCTGCCAAACTTGCAGTAATGAGACTGTTTTACTGATAAGAAATAATAAACATTGAGTCCAAACACAAATTACTGTCTCAAGTGCCTTCAATCCAGACCCAGAAAAACCGACAACTGGTACCTCCGCATTTTCCATTAGTCCAAAGACATCACTACTGTTAAAAAGGGTAACCACTTGGCAATATTTTTTATTCTTATTCCTTCTTAACTCAACTAAGTTTTCACACAGTTCATTTGGCAGATTCATCCATTTATTGATGATCCATTTTGACAAGAATTCTGTAACATCCATGGGGATAATGGATTATTGTTGAAGGAGCAGTAACACACAGCTCATTCTATGTACTCCATGTGTGTAAGAATCACTTAAGACCTGAATTAAGAAAGCCTTTATATGAAGCTCCCTCCCCACAAAAAAAGACTTGCTATAAATCTAAATAGCAAGAATTCTGACTCCTACTAAAAGTGAAAAATAATCAGTAACTTCAACATGTGCATAAGTTTTGGTATTAAAGATGTCATCTTAATTACAATTAAAGCACTGAGGTCATTTCCTATGAAAAAGCTGTTCAGGTTTATTAGTTCAGTGGAGAGTTTTCAATCTCAATCTTAAACTGAGAATCAAGATTTAGAGCAAAGGCATTTTCTGTGGTTACAGAGAGTCTAACTCACACTCAACATATTGCAGTCACTTGGTTCAACATAATAAATCTACAAGAAGTTTCTGAACAGTATCAAAACTGATTAGACACCTGTACACACACCTCATTTCACTTAGATTAGAAATGCCTGTAGCAGCCCAGAACCCTCAAATATTTGTGTGGCTAAAATCTGTACCCATTTAAAACAAGGTCATTTTTGACTGACACCTTTTTGATTAGCTTGAGTTCCCTATTTCACCTTTGTCAGCTTGCAGTGATTGTCAAGAGGGGTTCAAATCCCCATCTCCATCTGCACAGAGTTACACTGAAATAAGCAATGGCACTCCAAATGTCAATTCTAACCTAAAAAAGTAGGGTTTTTTTGGTTACAAAGATGTCAGCTCAATGCTTCAACTGAAAGTTGGACATATTTGTGGGTCCATACCTCACATTTCATTGAGATTGATCCCTGCAGGTTCCCTCCATCCTCCCACTTGACATTGGCCCCACAGCAACACAGCTCCATCCACTTCTGCCAGGGTGAGTTTCCACACAGGGGCATTTGCCTTATAGTGCTCTGGAGCAAAACATTGTACTTGCAGCCCAAATAATAGCACACACTATAACCAATGGGAAACAGATCCCACAAAATGCCATGAAAAGGAGGAAGACCCTGTAGATCACTGCCCCCAAACCGGGACTGTCTCGCTGACCAAGGCTCTCCAAGGAAGCTGGACACATTTCTTTATTCAAATGATGAAAGAAAGAATAAAGTGCATGGACCAAGATGCATTTCATACCTCCCTCATTGCTGAGAGGATGAGAATGAAGACACGCAAGCTGAGGGAGAAAGCCTTAGCTAGATTCAACATCCACCTTACGGAGGAAGAAGTGTACCTTAGCTGGAGACTGCCAGAAAAGAGGGTCCTCAAGGTTTGGGGACAGAGAAAAAGAATTGCACTGTCCTCTTCTCAGCTCCTCATCAAACACCAGCACCAAGTACAGTGGCTCCAGCACCCTCTATAATCAAAGCACTCCTTGCTGCTTCAGGCCCTGTTTCTCATGTGGTTCTTCAACACTTTTTCCTCTCTCACAAATGAAAAGAGTAGACAGTGATTAGAGGACTGAATCTGGCTACCACACCCCATAAGCAGCAGCCTATAAAGCACAAGGTACTTTGTAGATATCTTATTTTCTACAGAATATTTTGTCTTTTGATAATTATGTTCAAGTTGCTTTAAATAGTTTAAATGGACACTCACTGTTTCCATTTATCTAGCATTCAGATTTAATTACATCAATACTGGAGACTTTTGCTATCCTCCATGTTTACAATATGTAAGAATCAGTGATTTTGCATTCTCAGAATTCAAAGGCATCAAGAGAAGGTACTCAGAAAGAATATCCATTTATTACAATTGTAAGAAATCAAATATTTCCAACCTATTTATATTCAAAACTGAAAAGGTTAGCACTAAGAACCCCAACACAAAAGATGTCAGTCATTATAGCACAGCACAAAGACTGCATTTGGCATAATACTCCTACACAGAACTGAAGGAAGGTTATCACTGTAGCACATGTGGTACTTGTGGAGCCTTTGTATTTGAACTGTGATAAACAACGTCTGCTTCATTTTTTTAATAGTTCAGAAATAGCAATAAGGAATTGTTTGTTAACAATTAAAAAAACCTCACAAAGCTGTTATTGAGAAACTAAAAAATCATATGAACAGCTCAGGCAATTTCTTGATGGAAGGAATGCTGCTCCATTTTAAACTTCAATCAAAACAGAGCATCAGTCAGTCAGAGCATATCAAGGATTTTTAAAGGATGCATTTAAACACATGGACTAGTCATTTGATAGAGACATACTTACCTGTCTCCACAGTGACAAGCTATATACAACTTGAGGGGGTTTGTTTCCAAACTAACAACAGCAAGGAGTCCTATACTGTCAAATACAAATTGCAACAAAACCCTAACTCCACACTTTTGACACCAAAATCAGCATCCTGCAGTTAATTTTCTCTAAAAGACCAAAAATTACCTTTTGCTTCTCCACATACTCCACAGATTACACGAGAACCACAGAAAGAGTCCCGAATTCTTCCTCATTTTACTGCTCTGCTAACTCAGCTGCACAGGTCCTCACAAAGCTGTCTCCTGCCCTCTCTCCCAGACGTCCACCTCGACTTAGCCAACATCCAGAACCTACCTCTTTGACCAGCCTCTTGTTTAACTTGATCCTTAGTGGGGTTTTAACCATCTACTTCAGCAGATGATTTCTGCCTCAGTTTTATTTCAAAACTACCACTCCCCATTTCTCTTCTCCATAATACTGATCTACTTCTAACAGCCCTCATTTAGATTACAGCACAGTTCTGCCTTCTGACCCAAAGTATCAAGAACACCAAAAACCAGAAGAGATGCTCTTAGGTTTCACTTCTGTTTCCCAGTCTCATCACAGCTTAGTGAGGAAGAGAAAATTCAGTCAAGCTTTAGCTCTGATAGTCCAGAAAATACTTCAGGACCACAAAGATGCTGAGTCTCACAGAGGAAAAAGGTTGTAAGGACTGGAACACAGTCAATATGCAGAGAAAGCCTTTTCAGGAGTCTGACAACCAAGACCACAAAGTCCCTATTTGTCTGCATGAAGATACTTATACAATAGTTTAAGAGTTCAGCCAAATCTGAGGCAAAATCTCTTGTCCCAGAAAAGACTTGGAGACCATGCTCCAAATCATTTGCTTTGCCCTAAAGTGGTACAAAGATTATGCACGCTGTAAAACATCCTCTGTCTTCCTCACAGTTTTCTGTCATAATTAGTACACTTGGATTGACATGTTATGAAACAGAAAATCAATGTAGGAAGTTTTAGTATCCACTGTAAAAGCGAGAAACAGAGAAGGCAAAATGGGACAGTCATAACAGGAAGTTTCTAGGAAACAGTGCTACCAAACTCACCAATCATGGTGGTAGGAGAACTCTGAAGAAGATCCCCAATGCTCTGCAGGAACACCACATTGTGCTGCCAAATATAATCTGTGTTAACCATTTCTTTCTTCCCTGAAGCATCAGTTCAGATATCAGCAATTCAAGCTGATTCAGTGAAAAACTCTATTTAAAAAATAGAATACACCAAAGCAACAACTAAGCATTAACTCCTGTCAACAAACAACACACACATTCCAGCAGTTCCTTTTAGACCATCCAAATTATAAAATATTACTTTATTTGTTTTCTCCACTGCCAGTTTCCATGCCAGTTATCCATAAGCAAACCCTGAGGAGGAACAGAAAAGTATCTCAGTTCACATGTGGAATCTAAAAATCCAGATGCCAGTGCTGTAAAACATTAAGCAATTGAACACCTAAGAAAACTGAAAATCATCCAAGCATATGTAAGAACAGAAGGATTTCATCCTACTCACAAGAATTTCCTTCTTTAAAAAAAAGAATGAAATTAAGTTTTCTCTCTTTGTCAAGACAACATAGCTTGAATTTTTATAACACATATTTTCTACAGTAACCACAGTAAATATACTTTTTCCCACAAACCAGAAATTTTTCTGTTCTCCATCAGAGTGCAAGACTTTTTCAAAAAGGCTGCCACAACGCCAAAGTAATACATACCTTCTGCAACAACCTTTTTTGTATCCAGATGAACAAGATACATGTAAAAGTTACATAGGTAACATCCAGCAAATGACTTGAAATGTTCTTTCCAGAAGATAAGCACAATGTTCTGCTGGAAAGAAACCTTATCACTTCCTGAAACTACACTCAGATGCAATACTCCCACAGCTCCTCATGGGTGGAAGAAGTATGCAGACCTCTGCACATCTGGACCTGCTAAATCGTTAATAGAAAGAATCAAATCGTTGTTGGCTTTGTGTCTTTTTTAAGCATGCAAAAAGTCAAGTCTGGGAATAAACTGGCAACTTCACAAGTCTCAGAGTAGGACAGATAGAAATACCATTAATTGCTTTGCTCATTGCCCAGCACTACATCACTGCATATCACTCCAGCTGTGACACAGTGGAACTCTGTCTAGAAAGACACATACTTCACAACTTCATATCTGGACAGAATACTGCCCATTGAGGAGTTTCCCTCCCTTCCCACTCAACTGAAAAGCTGACATCAGCTGTGAAGGTAGCCATCAGTTTCTCTGAGAGCTTGGAAAGGGGGAGATACAGGGAAATGGTGGCAGGCACAGCTGCTCGATGACAGTGCTTCTGGCAACAGGTTCCCTAATAACCAAAACCCAACAGCACAGGAGCTGGGCAGCTAATTTCCATAAAAAACTAGAAAAAAAACTAATTTCCATCCAAACTAGAAAAGACACAGTGGGAGAAAAGATCTAAAGAAAAAGGGGGAGAAAGCTTATATAGTGGAGGGACAACATTTCTTGCTGCTTAAAAACACAACCCTTCATGTGTGATAAAAAGTTCAGTTCTAGGCATGACCAAATCTTTTCTGCAAGCACAGCCATGCATTTGCAGCATGTTGGGAAGTGCACTCTTCCAGGTAATATCCTCAGCCAGACTAAGGTGTGCAGTCACTCTTTGAAAGCCTGCTTTCAAACCAAGGAATGAACAAAGCAAAGACAGTGACTCCAGGCAAGTGACTTCTTCCAAATCACAAAAATGCATAAGGAGGCCTGAAAAACATAAGGACTGTTACAACATAGTTTGTGTAAATGGCATCCTCTCTTAAGGACTAGGAAAGATTAGGGGCTTCATTGGATAAAAAGTACCAAGAAAGTTATCAAGTTATTACTTTATTTCCCCCCTTATTAAAAAAACTCTTCCCCTTTGAGATCTCCTTCACACAAGGGCCTCATCTTCCTTTCCAAGGCAGCCCAGACAGACCCACTGCCTCCATCCTCCAGGCAGAAAAGTTTGCTGTGCTACTGCAGCACAGCCCTGCATGCAGGTGGGGAAGGGGGAGAGCAGTACAGTGCTGCTGCACCATCAGCCTTACAGGGAACAGGAGCATAACCTCCACTGGGTGTCTGTGCTGCATCATGCTGCAGGGAAAAGAGAAAAATCAAGACAGAAAAATGGAGAGTACACTCTGCTAATTTTCACATCAACATGAAATAAAGTTCAACAAATGGAGAACAGCCATTATGGGATTTTGGGTCACAAGCCTCCTGTCCCTGGCAGGAAAAGATGGGAAACAGTGCCCCAGTCCTGTTCCAAGCAGTGCTCTGCATGCAGATTTGGGATTTTCTTTTTTTCCCTATGCCATTAGGCCCTCTCCATTGATGACAATTTCTCACCTTGATTCTTCACACACACAAAGTTTATTTTCCCATCACAAACAAAACTGACAAAAGTTTCCATGCCCATCTCATGCTTCGCTGCATTTAAGAGTTTCCAGTGAAGGAGGAAAGAGCATAGACCTGACTTACTCCCCCTCAGACTTCACTCTCAAGAGGTCTGGACACCCAACAAGATCTTCTCACAGCTGTCTGGAACAGCAGCTCTTATTTAAAGTGGTTAAGGAAGTGACACAAAGCGTGTTCTGTCTCTACAAAAGCTCATTACTTACTAAACCACTCACTACAAAGCTTAGCCACCACTGTTCATGGTTTGTCATGAGGAATTCACAGGAAATAGCTTAAAAGTGGAATCCTAAAAACAGCCAGGTACAGCTGAGGTACTGAGAATGATGATCAAATCATAGTAACAAAGCAATCAAGGAATCAAGTCAGAATTTAATGACACCAAACCAGAACTGCTGATGCAGAGCAGCAATATTTACCTTAAGGCAGATTGTCATGCTTCACCTTTAACCATTACTTCAGGAGTATCAAATTTATACACAGCACACTGCAAACACCTAGACAAAGCAATCCACTTATTTCAACCTGTAAACAAGCTTTCCTGAAAAGTACTTCTCTTGTTCATGAACAACACACAGTTTCACTCTTGCATGCTTCCACTGAAAGGGAATACCTGGTCTTCCTACCTGTATCCTCCATTCCCACTGCCCATTCCATAGATTCCTGCTATTTTCCTCAGTGCACCTGTGTGGCCAACCAAGGTCACCTACATCTGAAGGCCAAACAAAAAGCCCTGAAAGGTTTTCAGCTGGAGCAAGTTTTAGGAGTCCTCATCTTTTCCTAGGTCTTAGTTTATTAGCAACCTTCAGCATTGAACACACATAATCTTCTTTTCCTGCCCTAGACAGACGATGCAAAACCACCTCTCATGAGCTGAGGATTTGATTTGTTTGACTTGACAGCAGCAATGCTGCCAGACCATCGAAACAAACAAAACTAGAGGTAGGAGAACCAGAAGCCTTTATAATTTCTCCTCCTCAGTCTCTAGTTCCCCCACCACCTCCCCAGCATTTCCGCTGGATTAGTCAGCCTTTTACCTCATAACTAACAAACTAACTGTGACTAAATGTATTAACAAGATAGCAACATGTTAGTTCTGCAAGGCTGGTCTCTTTGCTAATTATGCCATTCCTTCTACAAAATCTCTTAAAAATCAAATAAGAACTTCCAGCTAAATCCAGATCAGGTTCTTCACTATTTAAAGATGCAGCTATATACTGCATCTAAACTATTTAAAGATGCAGCTATATACACACATGCATACTACAGTATCTGATATCATTTTGAAATCCATATCAAAGCATTATCAATTGGGCATAAACCTCATATGCATTTTTCCAAATGTTAACAAGCTCAGGTAGAGGCCAGGGAGAAAGAAGTGTATCAGTATAACACCATGTCTGCTAGCCATGTTTCAACAGCAGTCCCAGAGAGGTTATAACTGGAGTTGAACACTGACTTGTTTGCTTTATAGATGCCAGGAGCCACACACAGAAAATTGCTCACTTCTGAAACAAATTACTCTCAGTTCAGTTTCTCCAGAGGTCAAGATAATTATGTCCTCGTGTATTATTGCATTCACCAGCAGTACCTGGTAGAGGCAGCGTGCCAGCCCTCAGCTGCTTTAGAATGAGGCTCAGTGATAACTGTACAAGGGAAGAACAGCTTTTACTGTTC
This sequence comes from Ammospiza nelsoni, assembly GCF_027579445.1. Taxonomy (NCBI): domain Eukaryota; kingdom Metazoa; phylum Chordata; class Aves; order Passeriformes; family Passerellidae; genus Ammospiza; species Ammospiza nelsoni. The sequence continues at coordinate 70,813,938 of NC_080633.1, forward strand.
ACTCCACAGAGGGTGCTTCTCCAAGCTGTCTGCAGAGTGACTATAGCCACCTAAGCTGTTCCAGATTCACCTTCTGCACAGTCACTCCTTTGTCCTCCCATCCCCACCTCACACACCAGACCCAAAGGGGAGCAACAGAAAGCCCTGCAAGGGGAGCTCTGTCTTCCATCATCTACTCTGCTAAAAGCACGAGACATCCCCATGTACACCCAGCAAGAACAGGGGAAAGACTTTACTACTGTACACAGTATTCCTTGCTGGGGTCTCAAACAGAAGCATACCAGTTTTTCTTCACAACTTTGCTACACCTGGTATTTCCTCAAAGAGAGCAATGCTGCAGCTACACCTCCTAGACTGTCCTGCCAGTCCAGCAGCAAGGGCAGAGCAGTAAAACAGAGATCCATGTCTTTCCAAAACTGACAACATCAGATAAAGTGGGGCTGCCCACTGACACAGCCAAGCCAGTTTCTCCCTGCTTTTCTCCCAAACACAGGTCTGCACTTGGAAAATCAAAAATAATCAACATTTTCAACATATGGATTTTTATGACCAAAAACCTCAAAAGGAAAAAAGAGTCAAAAGGTCTCTCTTCAAAAATAATCCTGGAATTAACGTGATTCATTCAAAAACTTACCCAGTGTTGTCTTGTAAGAATTATTATGCACGAACACCTGTAAGGAACCAGCTATTAATAGTACCAATGAAACTGTCACACAAAAACAAAGAAGTGCTACTTGTTGCCCTGTGATTAAGGCAGTGTCAGCAGTTTGGTTTTCATGACTTTAACACCCAGATGTAAAAACAGCCTTCAGTAGAGGCAAGCTTATTGAGCCAGTATCCACAGGAGCACAGTTTCTGCTTCCACTGGGTGAAACACAAGGGTCAACTATGCTTTAATACATGGTCTTCAAATAGTAAGATCTAGAATCTGCAAATTGTTTTGGGAAACAATCATGGCCAAACAGGACTACACCATGAAAGACAGTTTGATAAATACTGCAAGACAGAAACTTGGTAGAGCACAAGAAACAGAGAAATAAGAATTTGTGATGTTCTGTTTTGGCATACATTCTTCAAGAATTAAAGGCATTCCAAAGAAATTGCCTGCTAATGCACATTTCATAGCTATAGATCTTCATAACTTGGCCACCTTTTGCTTAAACACAGAACAGTATTAACAGATTTATGTTTCAAAAGGCACCATTTGAGATTCTTCAAGCAAGCAATCCATAACCAAATAAGCAATGATTAGCCCTGTGCATGCACAAAATTAAAAGCTCCTCTTATGCTGACACAAGACCCACATCTGACCCAAACAAGCAGGAAAAATGCAGTATTTCAAACACATCTTCGGGGATGTATTACTCAGGGTCCTGCAATAAAATAGCATCTTCTTAAACAAAAAACAGAGTTAAACACTAAACAGAATGTGACCACAACCCAAAAGAAACTTCTCCTCAGTGTGTTTTGATGTTTCAGGCACTGCCAGCACTCTTAATTTTATTCTATTTTGCTATTAAGTTTAAATTACAAAAAACATTACATATTAGCTTAGAAGGCTAACACCCTTGACTGCCTCAGTATGGAAAAGTAGTAATGTGTCTTAGTTGCAATAATAAAATAATTTAATTAAAAACTGAATTTTAAAAGTCTGATTCTCATACACATTCATAGACAAACTATGAGCTATGTTTCCTCCATAAGCATAAAGACAAAGGCAATACAGTCCTGCTGTAAAGATAGAAACAAAGTTGTTTTTCATCCCAGCCTTTCCTACATTTTTTTCTCTTTATCCCACATTAAAACAAAGCCTCCTTATTGAGACAATCAGAAGAACACATGGAACTCAAAACACTTAAACGCAATACATCTGACAAATTGTGTAGATTTATAAACTTTCCCCTTCTTTATCTTTCCCTCAATCCCAAACATATGAGAGGGAAAGCTCAACACACAAAGTCAAATAATTAGCAAATACCACTCTCATAAGTTCAAATTATTTCTTAGTGAAAGCAATTGAAAAAAAAATAATTTTCAAAACCACCAGCACTGAACTTATCTGGATGAAAGAGGGGACATTTCACTCAGCTTACTGAATGGCTCACAAGATCACAGACCCTTACTAGGAATGTGGGGTTTTACTTCCTTCAAAAGAATTGCTCTTAATTGGCTTTTCATCACTCTTTCCATTTTCTTACCATCCAGGGCTATGAACTGGCCCTATCCTGTCCTTCAACACACAGAGGCAATACAGCAGCTGCCAGCATTTGTGAGTAAACACAGGGAGGTTTTACAGGGGGAAGATGGACAGTCACTTACACAGCCAAGTACCACAGTCTCCACGAACCAATAACCAACCCTCCAAAACTGTTTGGAAGAAAAACCACTCAATTTCTGCCTGGAAACTTGGTTTAACATCAAAGTCACAATACACACATGAAAGCAACATAAGACATTACTGAGATGAGACAATGTGAAAAATGAAACACACTGGTCAATCCCTCAAAACACAAAGAGGATCAGAAACAGAGAGGCTGTGCAGCTGATGTTCAGGAGGCAAGCAGGGATTTGGAAGCACCGATCCTCTTCAGATTAACTCCAAAGCAGCAACCTTACAGAACCTGTAAAAGTTCTCAGACCCCATATCTTTAGTTGCCTATAAACACATTTACTGCACAACATGCTTTTTTTACTAGAAAACACAATTCCAGTAACCAAATTCTATCATCTTTGTTTATCCTGTGAAGTGCTTTCTATAAAATAAATGCTTCCTCATTGCAAGATGAGGTGCTACTCAGGACAAGAAGAGCCTAAGTCCCATCAGGCAGCCACCCTAAGCACTTTCACACTCAGCAGAGCTGCTAGGGAAGGCAGGTGCTGTGAATTGTATTGGCTATAAGCCCAAGTAGGCACCTGCATTTGCTTAAAAAAGCCTGGGCTCTCACTCACTGAAACAGCTGCCTAGAAAACCTGCTCAGGTGTTAAACAGTTAAGCAAGAAGGTTCCCAGCTAAATGACAGAATCCATCACCAGCAACACCTGCTTGTATAAAGAAAATTAATTGGATTTGACTAATTAGTGGAAGTTCACTGTCACATTTTGAAGTCACACCAAGTAATTCTGAGAAACTCAGCCTACATAACCAGTATCAAGGGTAAGCTCTTTGTCCACCACTGTGGTGGTGGTTACACAGCTTGGTACTTCTTACACAGCTTCCCCATCAGTTAATGTATTTCAAAGTCATGTGCACATTCTTATTTCCTGCTTTACACACCTTCATGTCTTCTAAAAATAACTTAAACCGTCATTTTGGAGTTCTCTCAATTTATCAAAATGAAAACCATGGCATCATTAAGGAATTTCTGTTGTCTTGAATTTGCTTTCAATTTGCCACCTGTCTTTAACTGATCAAGACAGAAGACAGATGTGAGATCCTTGAATATGATGAAAACCAAGAGTTTACATGTGACAAAGCTGAATTGCACTCAAAGAAATTAGCAATCAGTATTTTCCCATTGGAGCTACTCTCCAATTTTAAGAATAATCTGATCTCTCCTAATGTTTAAACAAGTAAAGCTACAGGCAATGAAATTATTTGAAATTCTAGCCAGACATCATAAATCAAAAATGGCAGCATAATAATGCATTTCTACAGAGATGGCTTCTATACATTATTAAAGAGTGATCCAGCATAAATAGAGTGTGAAAACATAATGATAATACCTACCAAAGAAAATACAGCAAGTGTAATTTTGGAGACACAGTCAGTCTTAACATTCTTATTTTATTCTTGAATAATGAAAACCTCTCAAATTAGTAAAAAATTCTCTTCTCACTGAAAAATGCAGAAAAAGGACTTAAACAATTACACTATATATTCAACTATAAAGTGCTGCAATAAGAACAACATAGAAACATTTAACATATATCAGGTGACCACAAGAAATTAAACACACAAAACAAAACCACAGTTACAACTCTTCAGTCTCAGATCAGCTGCAAGTATGACTGTTTTCCCAAAATGGACTAGTAAGGGCATAAAGCAAAGTTTAACTCTTAGTCTTTGCAAATTCCTTGCCTTCTCATATCAGAATAATTCTCCAACTTTATTTTGCCATCAAAAATAAAATTACATATTTTACTGAGCCTGCAGATCTACAACCACAGAGTCCCCACTGCTTTTTCAAAGATCAGCGAGATTCTGGAACATCTTCCAGTATAATGTCAAACACTGAGGGCAACAAAACCACTTTTTAGCCTAGAAGCTGTGAAGGTCTGCTCACAAAGACCAGGCTTGGGCTTTGGCAGAGCAATGCTTGACCAGTAACAGTCAAATCAGCACCACGAAGAAGCCTCTCAGCTGTACCTTTTTAAGTATTCCCATGGAGCAGAAAGACCTCAAAGAGATACCTAAAAGATGGAAGAGTACAGTATTTTGCATGCAGGCTTGAAGAGTTCTGTATCCCTTTCACACCGTTTATCTTGTAGTATTTTAATAGTATTTCACTTCAGAGGCAAACAGCATGCTAAGTTTTGGCAGGAATACATTGACAGACTATTACTGTGTAATCATGGAAAGAATTACACTGACATCAAAACCACAATTATTTAGTTGTATGAAATCCAGACAGTATACCCAGAAATTTCAGCTTTCAAAACCAAACGTGCTCCACAGTAATGTTTATGCTCTTAGAGAGGATATCAGTGCTAAAAAAAGCAGGGACTACAATCAGCAGCCAAAGGTATGGTGTCTGTTTCTTATCCTTTCAACAGAGAAACATCAATTAAGAGGAAGCTATGGGTCATCAGCAGCATTCCTGATGAAGCCACCCATTGCTAATGCATCTGAAGAGATTCTTCATGGACCAAGCAAATGCCAGGGAAAAAAAATAAACAAAACAACCACACTCCTGACAGCATGCCTGTAATTTGACAAATAGCAACCTAAACAGTCAGATATTGCAACCCAGTTCCAGAATAGCACCAGTAGAAGTTTACAGTGAGACTTAGACTCACAGTCAGAAGGGACTGCAGCATGCATAACTAGAAACATGATACTCAGAAAAAAAAAGGGGAAAAAAAACGATGCAAAGGAGCAGTCAGAAGTATTTTCTTGGCTTTGTGTTTTATTTTCTGCAATACATATATACCAATCTATACACCTTGGGAAAGGCTTATCTCCATTCATAAAGCAGTAAATATCTTCAAGGTACTTCTGGCACAGCTTCAGACATCCTAGGATACAAATAAAAAAACTGTCTACTGTTTTCTAAACTGGGAGTTGGGTGGTTTAAGGCTTCCTTTGCATGGTGACATGGTACCTCGGATTGCCTCTGGATACACAGGAACAGTTACCATTTACCTGAGGCACAATCAAGAGCCAAGAGGCAGCTCTTTAACAGCTGTGCAGGTGTCAGATTTGCAGCAGAAACAACACATCTTCTCATTACAGCAAAAGCACTCACCTAGACACTTAACATGGTATCATTTTTTCCTTCTGCATTAGAATTCACCACACAGGCTGTAGGAATTCTTTGAGAAGGATTTCCAAGCAGCAGTAAATTGGTCAAATGACAGCTGAAGCAAAGCCCTACAGAAACATTTCCTAAAATTTGACTATATCTTGCTATACTTAGTGGTTAGCCAGATTTTTCTAGAACAAGCATAACTTTTCCTGTTATTTCAAAGGTGTTCAAGCTTGGCAAAAGCAGCACAAGCTGGTTTATCTACTTGGATACTCCTTGAAAAAAGCCAAGATCTATGCCATTCCATATCCAAGGCAAGCACCTCTTTGCAGCTGACATACCTGTTGAACCAGTGTGGTTAGCTGAGCGCTATAATGAAGTAGCTGACAATATCACAGCTGAGTTTGACTGCACAATGCCAATGTAGCATTATTCATCAAATGGGTTGTCTCAGGGTACATGGTATCTAATGCCTTCAATGGCACTTATCATTGAACTAACTGCAACCATATCAAAGTCAATGGATGTGTTTTTACACTTACTTTGCTTACTGTCAAATGACACTGAGTTACAAGGAAAAATTCATATTTCCCATTAAAAAAAAAAGAAAATAATGAGACTTTAACAAGAAATACTCCTGAAGAAGGAAGCCTGCCTTGGTTATAATGATTTGTGTGTATTTGTGACTAAATTAAAATTGTTACAACATTCAAGTTGCATATGAGGAAGTTCAGTTGTTTAACACATGTGAAAAGCACAGGTGACAAAAGATAAGCCAGTTCAGATCAATTTGTTTGGCAGGCTTTACAAAAGCTTCATTGTGGATTTCTGTTGTAAAGCCTGTGAACACACTCAAAAGGAACAAGCCATAAGGCCTTCCAGTAATAGGAACAGGAAACTTGAGAGAATTCCACTCTTTCACCTCACCTTCTATGGTTTTGCTTAACTGAAAGATTTGGACACAACTGCATCCTCCAGATCACATACAACCCAAAAGAATTCCTTAGCTGAGGGTCTGAAAAAACAATCAGTGGGTTCATATGAAAGAGGCAGGAGGTGACAAAAATATTAAAGAGAAAGAAAATCTTTTTATTTTGCTCACTTGGCTAAAAAGCAACCAAAGCAGCAAGATGAAATTTAGAGCAAGAGAGAACATACACCTGTGAAAGAGGAAGCTGGACATCAACCACACTGCCACCTTGTTCTTGCATCGTCATCCACCCAGAGCTTCAAGGAAGCCATGCTTTCCAAAATAAGCCTGAGCTGTGCCGTAACAGTGTAGGAGAAACTGAGCTGACAAGCTCGTAAGAACAGTCACTTAATCAGGACTCTACTCCAGACCCAGAAGTCTGAAGAAGTTGGGATAAGGTTGCTAGGAATTGCCAAGAGAAAGAAAGTACTTCCTGCCTCGCAGACTGAATGAAAACAGAGGCAAGTGCAAAGAAACCCAGCCTTGGTACTCCTCAAAGACAAGGTGTCTTGTCTTGAGCAACAGGAAGCACCACTAGGATGAACACCAGTATAACAACTGCACTGAAAAGCCGTTTATTCAACCTTTTATTTATTATTTATAGGGATCACAGTGGTAGCTTTTGATGTGTTTCTCACACAGGCCATCAGCAGGTTCAAGTACTCCATTTCTCCTTGCCCTTCTGCATAGCTACCTATTTTCTAAGAAAGCGACTCCCTGGTGCAGAAAGCTCAACAGACAAAAGGATCTGAAAGAGATAATCAGAGGGGAAAAAAAAAAAGAGCAAAATTTAGTGGTAGAAGATCAAGTCACATGGAAAAGATTTTTACAAGGGTTCTCTATTCAGATTGGATTGGCTGTAGGTATATGGAGAAGTGGAGGCTTGAGCTCTTTAAAATTTTAGAAAATAAAGAACTACAGTTTCTGTCTATGCCAGCAGTCACCAGTCTTAATTAAATTTAAAAATCCCAAAACAATAAAGATTAGAGAAGCTGCATGCTGCTGGCAATGGGGTATTCTGTTCTCCTGGACTGTCAGTCCAGGCAGTAGTGTCAAATAGCCCCCTAACCACAGCATCAGGTGTCCTGAGAAATGTTGCCTGGAGGAAGTCATCTTCCCAAACTCTATTTGGTCACCACGTGTAGATCTGTTTCATACCTCAGCACCATTAACATGAACTTCAGCATTTTCTTTTTCCTGGAACACTTTCATTATTTTACCTGTGTTCACAGCAGATACACATCACATCATACAGTACCTTATGATTCACTTGCTGTTCTCAATGCTTTTCAAACCACATCCTGCATACATCATGTTCAAACACAAGGAATCAGACTGCCTGCACTGGTCCTCGAATTGAAAGGCTGCTAGGTGAGCCAGGCTACCAGAACTTCCCTCTCCATATACAACTAAAGAACAGACTTCACTGGCAGTCACAAACACTGAGCAAAGCTGTGCAAAGGTAGGAAGAAAAAAAGGAAGTTAATACATCAAGGCACACATGAACTAATCCTGTATCAGTTACACTTTTTATTGTGAATATCTCCTAGGTAACTTATGTTCAAATGCCATCACTAACTGCATTATTCTGAAAGGCAATGGAATACAGATGGGCTACCCCAGGCAGGCACAGAGAGCAACCAAAGTCCTGGACTCCCATTCCTAGAAGAAGACAAAAGCTCTGTCAATTGGCACATGCTGGTGTAGAGTATAAACCATATGAAAGAGTAAAGCATTGAACCATGTATTCATAGATGGCTATTATTGCACAAGTTGAATCAGTCTATCTAGTAGCCCTTCCAAAAGGGAGTCAAGGCAATCAAAAGTCAGGCATCTTTGTATAAATAGGATCTCTGTTTTCAGAAAATATTCTAGTCTTCCATTTCAGTATTTGTTATGCTACTTTACACAGTAAAATACCTTTTTCTCAAGAGTTTTGGGTGACAATCAATAGCAGCACTCCTCATCTATACCCTGTAAAGGGAAAATACCTGTAATTATATTTTAGGAAAGCTTAGTTTCATGCCAGAGCCACTATTCATTTGCTGCAAATTATTTTCAACAAGCCCCTTATGCCATCTTGTCACAAACTGCAGGTGGTTCCCCTTCCAATCCTGTGGAGTGGTCATAATATCATACAACCTTATACTGAAAGGGACTTCTGTGCAGTTCAAGATCCCTGCTGAAGAGAGGGTCGACAAGTGCAACATGTTCAATTTGGTTTGGGTACCTCCAAGGACAGACACTCAACTTCTATAGTCAGTTTCTTCTGTGCCTGACACCCTCATCATTTAAAACAAACCAATCCAAAAAAAAGCCATCTCAAAAAAACACATACCCTCCCAAGTTTAAAAGAAGTTTCTTGCGTTTAGGTTTGTGGCCAAAATCAGTGTTCCTACATCTCTGCATCCTCAAACTATGATAAGGATGTTCAATGCACGTGAAATCCTCACTCAAGACAACTCTTGGCTACTTAGAGACAGAAACTGAAACGGACTACTTGGCTTCAAACAAGACAATATTTGTTTAAATGAACAGGCAGCAATACTAATATTTAGCTTTACTCAGAAACTAAGACTATTTGTTTTAATGAAATGGCAGCAATGCTAATATTTACCTTTAGCCAGTTTCAGCAAAGATTATCCTCCTGTTTCAATGTGAAAAACCAATCCCTCCGATTTTATCCTTCTGGCAAACCAACATCCTGTCTCTGCTACAGCAGGCTATAACATTTCTCTACCTGTGTTTTTCAGGTATTCACATGTTCTCCAGTAACAGAGATTCCCACCTCACAGTTTGATGACAATACTGAAAGAAGCTTTCATAAACATTGTTTAACTGTTTCCTCTACTATTCTTCTCCAAGTAACATTTATTTTATTTTAGCCACAGAGTATCAAAGAGTTTTATGGTATATGACCCCATACCAGCTATTCTTTCAGGGGTTGTTTTTAATACTAAGTAATGACTCATGTTCTGTTATTACTGTACTTTGCCCCACTGAGCCTGTCTAGCTCAGTTTCATCTCAACAGCCAAATTTTTAAAAAACCAAACAACTTGATCTCAATTTACAACAGCAAATATCTTGCCTTCTCAGTATCTTTCCCCCCCCCCCCCCCCTTGATACAGTTAACCTTTCTCCAACTGTGAACTGTAACTGTGGCATGAAACTTGCAGTACACGTGTATGAGGGTTTGGTGTGTTAGAGGAATAGCAAAGGCTGTAAGCAACCGAACTTTTGATGCAAAAGACAGAGGCAGACCCAACTCTTTAAGCTCTCTTCAGGCTTGGTTGAAAGTTCTGAGGTTGCTGCCTCAAGTTTTGCCAAATGGAAGCTGTATTTGACAGAACTGCAGGCACAGGAGCAGAGGCTGGGGCTAGCACTGCTGCTGTAAGAGCTCTCCCAAGGCAGAGACACAACTGCTCCCTTCCTGCTCCGTTTGCAACAGCCTCAGGGCAGGTACTGGCACTGAGCTCATGGCTTCAGACTAAACTCAGCTTTCAAGTGCCTGCTGAACCATCGTGGTCTACCTTGCTGCCTCTCCTAGAGAAGCGCCAGATGCAGATAGATATTATTTACTGCTCAAAATCCAGGGGCCAAGTGGGAAAATTAGAAACATCAACATACAACCTCATAGTTAGGCTCAGAGAGGTTATTTCTTGGTACTTTTCCAAGAAGTCAAATATCGAAATGCTTCTACGAGCATCAGTATGAGAAAGACAATCAGACTGGCTGCAGTGCAATCAGACATTCTGAATAGATATTTAATTGCAATTTTAACAGATATTTAGTCACAAGCTCTAGAAGACAACACTTTAAAAGTGTACTGCTTTAGTAGCTTCCTGGTATAAGCAACATGCCATGTTTGCAGAACTAGAATTACACTGTTAGTAATACCAGTATTTGATTCAAAACTTCAATTTTTACAGAGTAACTCTTCAAGTTACCAAGGTTTGAAAAGTCCAGCACATTTATTTTTCATTGTGAAAGAACTCTTAGTCACATCAAGCTGTTTGAATTTTTTTAAGTATTTTAACTTAAACACATACCATAGGCCTGTTTAATTTAAAATACTTCTTTTTAAATGAAGAAAAAAGTGCTATGCATTACTCACAAGTAGTCTACCAGCAGACCAATACCTACATGACACTTCAGAAATGTTTCATCCATCTAACCACAGCAACTGCCTCACTCTGGAAGTCATTTTAGCAAAACAGTGAAATGTGGTTCATCCCACTGCTGTGGTGTGAGAAAGATAAGAGAAATCTCAATACTGCAAAAGGAGTATATAACACCACTGCCTACATGCTTAGAGTCTCTTATCAGCAATGCAAGTGCTGGAGTGATACTGATTTCACCATAACTCCAAGGGCAAATGCAGAATTTGCAGAGGTTGATACATATGCTTTGATTAATAGAAACTAAGGTTTATCCCTTGGAGCCAGAATGCCATTTAAGTCCTGATCATAAACTTATGAAATTTGCTCTCCTTTGTAGCTTCACCATGCATGCAGCAAACTCCTCCTGTTATTTGGCCAGAGGTCAAACTCACCTTCTTATCAGTAACACATTCACCCTTGCAGATACCTGTCCTCTAAATGTCTCTTATCTAGAAGAAAAGTAAGTCACCAGAACTGATTTCATTAACGGGTGAAGTTAAGCTGGCAAATGGCATGTGCCCCCAGCCTCTCACTAAACAGAAGAACTTGTGCAGACAGCCCATTCCTCTCTGGCATGCTGTAAAGTCTCATGAACCCCATTAAATGTCCCTTAATCAGAAGTTTCAGTTGTGCCACATCTCTGTGTCACGTTTCAGTTAAAAGCTGCATCATCAGTCAGTTGTGCCATTATCAAAGTATAACCATGTGAGCTCAACTCTCTCTCCGTCCTAGAAAGAAACCCCCAGCTTTAGTCAGTGGAAAGGTGAACAATCTACATGTTCACGGTTACACAGAAGTTCTGAAAAATAATGAGTTGTCTGATTCCAGCACCATGATTAGGCACACTTGCTGTGCCATCATCTCAACTCGGGAAGGGCTGTTACAGCTCAAGCAGCACCTCACCTGGCCCAAGAGTACTCTAACAACAAAAGCCTGACTCCACAATTGCCCAAAACTGTCATGGCCCATATCCAGCTCAATACTTATCTTTCACCCATCCTTATGTGCCAGGCCCTACAGGGCATTACTTCAGCAAACACTCTCAGAGAACAGTGGCCACACACAAACAAAAGCAGGTTCCTTACACAATACAAGTATGGCAGCTTGCTTTTTGCTGTAGAAGAAAGGGCACAGTTTAAATAAGGGGAGTTTACCACCCAATTCTGTTCTATACCACCTTCAGTCTGAAGAGATCCAAGCCTTTATCTCCCACCTTGAAAGAGCACCATTTAAAGGAAGAATTTGAAACAGGCAAATACTTTTTAGCATGGTTGATAAAATATCTGCCTGGGAGAGACAAAGCCTGAACTCTAGCTTCCACTTCAGCATATTTGTACATTTTATGCATGGTAACTAAGTTTAAAAACACATTGCACTCTTTCTCATGCAGGAAAAAAAAAATCCAAGTCTCCCATTTCTGGGTGAGCCTCTTCAAAGAGGAGTAAGGAACAAGTAGTATGATGATGTTCTTTAAAACTTATCTAAGAAAATAGATGGACCAGGAATCCTGGCAGCAGATCTCAGAATTATGGAGAACTACACAGCCCCAACAAAGGCCTTTCCAAGCTCTGGTTCTCCATGTGTTCCAATGATAAATAATATGCCTGTCAAAAGTTAAGCTAAGAAGGAGGAGCTGCTTTGGAAACAAAGTAATATAGAGAACACTGTACTGAAAGAACCATGGTGTTGTAGCTACAGGCCTCTAACTTACTATCTTTGATGAAGGGAAACGCACTTCTGCCAACAACCTGGAAGACTTTTCACACAGCACCAAAGGAGTCCTTGGGGAAGCTCTGACTGTGCTCTTGCTAGAAATAAACATCAAGCAGAAGTGTTAGTACATAGAGATCACTAGCTTTTCCTTTTCATAAACATAGGTACATCTCCTTGTCAGACAGCCCCTTGGAGGGCTCTCCCCAGCCTGCTGTTGGCAGACAGCTGCTAACCCATGAGGAGAGAGCGGACCAAAAAGTGTGGCAAGAACACACAGGACCAGGCATAATGAGGTGAAACACAAGCAGCAGGTGAATGTTCAAAGCACAGTGCAGGTTCCCTCAGACAGCAGATGAAAAACTAGTCTCTGGATTTACTCCCTCACAAAGAACCCACTGGTTCTTCCACTATAAAATAAAAAGAGAGACAGCACTGACTGTCTCAGAGTAAAAGAGCAACATGTTTGTTTTGACATGTACTTTTTCACAGTGCTCATGGACTTCTGAACAATCCACACCAGCACCTCACAGTGGATCTGCAAACATACCAGGACAAGTCACAGTTGAAGGGGAAGAAGTTCTTCCATGTACGAGGCTGTCACTAACTAAATGCAAGCCATAAAGAAAAAATGCTGTTCCACTGGGATTCTAAAATGAGCCTTAATGGCTACTATACATTAGTTACTTAACAAGTTATACCAATCACAGGAGATACACCCTCCAAGCAGAAGTCATTCAGTACCAGCATGTTCCTGGAGATAAGCAATGTGAAAGGAGAGCAAATTTTCCCAGGTAGTGGGAGGTATCTACATTGCTAATAAGATGTTACTCAAATATGAGTAAGCATGTCCAGGACAACTTTTCATTTAGCACCCACTTGCCAGCAAAGACAGAGCAATGCAGATCTCTGTGTGCACAAACAGTCCAACCACCTATCGCAGCTGCGTACTGGAAGTGCAGCAGCAAAAGCCACAAACTGCACACATCAACCCTCCTGCACACCTCACCAGGTTAAAACTCACCACCATCACATCTTTTCTCATCATGCAGAAGTTGCTCCAAGGGAGACTGTGATTTCTTTCTCTTTCCATGCCATCTTTCTCCTGCACCTTCTGCTCAAAGCACCAGGACTCAGAGCATCATTATCCCTATGAGTAATATAGCCAAAAAAATTGAAGACTGCAATGAACGTACACAAACACGAAACAGGTGGCCTGGGGAAACGCTTTTCTCATCCATTCAGGTTTCAGGATAAAGCAGGTACTGACTGTACATGGATGGCTGGCCAGTGTGTCACAGTGGCAAGTGACAAGCACCTCTCCTGAGTGACAAGCCTGATCAGGTTGCAGCCAACGCTGGCTGCCTCACACCTGCACTGGTGCCTTCCCCACTGCAGACCTCAGGATGAAGAGTCCCAACACTGGCTCCTTGTACTGTCTTTCCTAGGTGCTGCTCCTTTTTCAGCGATGCTCACTTCACACCTCATCCCTGCACAGGCTTAGCTGATTTCTCAGGAATTCCTGGTACAGACTACTATAAGACAGCCCAGACACGAGACAAAAAAAGGCATTGCACCCCATCTCGCTCACACCAGCAGAGGAACACTGCGGACCCCCGGGCAGACAAGCCCTACCCACGAGGCAGTCTGTCCGGCTCTGACCCAGCCGGGGCTGTCAGAGGGAGCTCCAGCCCGGCGCGGAACCGGCGGCACCAGCGGGGAAGGGCAGCGGGCACCGGGCTGGGAAGGCACCCGCGGGGACGTGCCCCGGGGCCCTGGGGCGAAGGCGCCGGGCAGACCCACGCCGAGCCCTCCGCCGCCCCCCTCCCACGCCCGGCCCCGGCAGTCACGGCCGCCGACGGGCGCCTCGGGGCGGCTTCTTCCCTTCCCATCCCATCCCGTCCCATCCTATCCTATCCCCTCTCCCTCCGCCGCCCTCCGGTAGGGCACGCGAACGAGGGGAGCCCCGTCGGTACCTGCCCGGTGATGCCGGTGATCAGAGCCACCTTCCTGCCGTTCATCTCCTCGCCGTCGTCTCCCGGGGCAGCGGCGGCGGCGCAGCCACACGCCTGCTCCTGTGCCGCGGGCTGTGCCATCCTCCCGGCGGCGGGCGCGTCCCAGGTGCGGAGCTATCCCGGGGCGGAGGCGCGGCCGCCGGGGCGAGGCTCCCGGCGCTGGGGGCGGGCACAGAGGGAAGGATGCCTACCGGCACCCAGGGTTACCTGCGCTGCCCCGGCCGCCGCCGCCGCGGCATTTCCGCGCTCCCGCCCTGCCCGCCCGCGCTCCCGCCCCGCCCCGCCCGCGGCGGCCGCAGGTGCAGCCCCCCTCAGGCGCGCTCCCGCCGCACGGCCCGGGAGCGCGCCCCGCGCTCGGCACCGCTCCCGCCGCGCGGCCCGAGCCCGCAGCCAATCAGGAGCCCCGGCGCTTCCCGAAAGGGGCGGGACATGCGCCGGGGCGGAAAGCTGGCGCGGGGATTGGCTGAGAGCGGGCGGGGAGGGGCGTGGCCGGAGGAGGAGGAGGAGAAGGAGATGGAGGAAGAAGAGGAGGAGGAGGAAGAAGAGGAGGGGGAGCCAGGCTGCCCGACTTCCTGACCGCGTGTCGGGCCGGAGGATGCGCCGGCGGTGCTGCGTGAGGCGGCGGGGCCGGGATCACAGCGCCCCCCGCGGCGCGGAGGAGTTCACCGAGGCACAGCGGGGGCCGCGCCGGCGGTGCCCAGCTTTCCCTCTCTGTAAACGCTTGGCTACAAACTGACCAAAGGCGTCTGGAAAAGGGGATTTCAGCAAGTGTTTCTTCTTCTAATGAGGCACTGGACAAGCACGGCTTTCATCCAGGCAGCAGATTGCTGTATGTGCAAGGAAGAAGGTGCCTGCCCGTGGTTTGCTGTTATTCCATGATTTCGCATCTGTTCCCTCAATGCATGCTTGGATGATGGGACCTCTGCACATGCAGATGACCATTGTACTGTTAATTTTTCTATTATTGTGCTACATGATCAAAAAATGTTCAATGTCATTGAAAACCCATAGTATATTAAAAATAAAAAATTTAAAAAAAAAAAAAAAAACAAACTAAAAACCAAAACCCTGAGTCTAGGAGCATAATGCCCTTCAAATGGAACTGTACTCTCAAATTGTGAATACTTTCTTGCATGCTGCTCGCCGCTTTCTCGGTTTAAATTCCCTTCTTGCAGCCTCATGGTTTGTGATGCCAGGGGGAATTTGTATTATGTCACGGTTACGTAGTTGCAGGATGTCATCCCGGTTGTACCATTTCTGCATCCTGCTTCTGAAGCCTCTTTTCGACAAGCAAGCACATGCAGTTTTATCAAATTGGCAACATCAGCTACTTGTGCAAAATTACTTAATCCCACTAAGTGCTTGCTTTATGGATGTAGAGTCTCGGATTCAGAGAGGAGGGGCACCCCACATGAGCTCCACCCTCTCAGTTTTAAAATTACACAGGAAAATAAAAGGATATCAAATTCTGAGAGTTTCAGAATTCCATATACCAGAAATAAGGCACAAACCTTTATTTGAAAACCTAGGATTTGAGATTAGAGGGAGTTAGGAGCAAGTTTCCTTTATTTATTTATTTACATACATTGTTCACTCTCCTGTTAGGTCTGAGCTTCATAGAGCAGTGTAAGAGCTACAGCCTTAAAAATGGTCCCTTTTGTGGCCAGATAAGCTTGTTATTTCTGACTTTCTTTGGCAGTCCATTCATTGGCTTACCTTTTTTCTTCTGCTGCTCAAAAAACTGGTGAGTCAGGCTGACAGGGTAAGTCCTGAAGCTGGGATAGAGGAGCCCCCATCCCTGGGGCCCATTTGTGCAGTTAAGAGCCTTTTCTTGGTTATTTTCTCCAAACAGTATTTTTCCTACCCCAGTTACCCAGTGTCCCACAGGAACTGTTTTTCACATGTAGCATTTTCCATTTCCCAAAAGCACTCCACTGAGGGGGGAAGCTGGTTCACACCTTTTATAACTTGCCTGATTAATCGAGTGCATCAGCTGACCGATGACCTTTAGCTTTGGTTTTACTCTCAGATGACAGGCACCTCCTGCTCTTCCTCTATTCAGAGCAGTAGATCTCCTTCCTGCTGCCCTCCTGAGTGATTCAGAACTGAGGAGTCTCCAATCTGTGTCACTTCTGTAAGGGCAGCATCCCAGCAAGGCTTTGCTGAGAACACTTTACCAGGGTTCATACTTGTATTTTTGGCCAATAGTAATACTTGAAACAGGCAAGTGAAACCAGACAGGGTGCAGCCCAGTTCAGGTTCCAGCTGACTGAAACTAAAAAAAAAAAAAAAAAAAAAAAAAAAAAAAAAAAAAAAAAAAAAAAAAGCCCCCTTTAACTTGTTTCAATTTCTGTCCCATTTATAAGTCTGGCAGTAGTAGTTACAGACACAGTTAGCCAGCTACCATAATCCTGCTAGGTCTGCCCCTGGCATGCACAGGCACATTCCAGGTTTAATGCACAAAGACTGTTCTGTCACCAAAGTCTTCCAAAGTACATTTACAGAAGAGACTGAAGGCTCAATTGTGGCCCAGGTACTAGATTTTACCTAAGTTGCTTGGGTGTTGACAGCAATTTATGTCAGACTGCAGCTGTAAACTGGACCAGCAGCCCCCAGGGACTCCAGGATTAATATTCACTCTGAGTGCTAGGCTGCACTGATGTCTCCTTGCTGCCTCCAGCACCTGCACCATGGCATGTGCTACCTTACTTAGGGTTTTGTCTGCCCACCCCATAATCACTTTCTCACACATCCGTGTGGACCCAGCTCTGGCTCCCAAAACTGGCAAGGCCCCACGGAAAGAGGAGACAGCAGGCTGATGCACATCTGCACCTCCAGCCCCCTTGGATCCCTGGAAGAGGAGATGCTTGTGTGAGCATGGGTGTTCAGTAAAAGGTTTATGCCCAATGTGTAAATGGTCTGACAAAGTCTCAGGAGACACAAAGAACAGCATGTGCAGCATTCCCTTTAAATGCCACTTTACCTTTGAAGCTGCCACTCCAAGAACTGGGAGGAAAGAGATAGGACAGATGTGAAGAAATTTACTTGGTACTGGTAGATAAAAACAGGTATCTCAGGGAAAGAAGGGTGGAGAGCGCAGCTAATTGAAGTTGAGCTGGTTAAACCATTAAATAATGTAAAATGAGCAAAGAAGAAGCAGAGAGGGAAAACTGGAGAGGAAATAAATGCCATTGAGAGTAAGGAAGAAAGGGGTAGTAGGAGAAAAGGACTGAAGTGTGTTAGATTGCAAACAATATCACCTTAAATGTTAAGGAAAAGTGAAAAGGGAGGAGAACATCTATATACTGAAATCTTATTGCACTTCAATACCACATATATTGCAGTCCTGATGATCTCAATGGTTAAATGGGGCTGTGAACACATTGCCTTTGAAATTTGGAAAGGTAACTATGTGTGGTTTAAGATGTCTTGCAAATCAGTTGTAAGTTCTTGCAGGAAATAAATTGCCTTACTTCAGAAGTAGAAATAGCTGATTTTAAGTGCTGGCTTTATTCACTGTAGGACAAAGGTATCCCTAATTTTGTTACAATAATAGCATCAATTTTATTACAGTAAGAGCATCATTTGTGCTAGAACTGTGGTAGAAGTTGACACGATACCACTGCATCCTATTCTGAGCAGGAGTTAGAAGTTGTCATTGGACTGAATGGAGCCCTCTTTCTCTGCATCAGTCAGTGCAACAAAGGCGAAAACTGACTGGTTTTGTTTTTTCTGGGGTTCTTCTGAATGATCCTCATCCAATAGCTTAAGCAATTTGTGCATTATGGTGCTGTGAACTCCATTAAGTCAGTGTCCATGGAGCACAGAAGAATGCTGACTCCAAAACATTTTACTTTGCTTTTCTGCAGCTACCAAATGCTTTAGATCCTATATCCAGTTGTGAAGTCCATGGTGGTATCTAGGCATTGTTCACAGCTCCACCAGGGGTGGTTGGGGAGTGCAGAAAAGGAGCCAGTGGAGGATGGGTAGCTCATCCAAGTGCACTGTCCTTTCAGAGGAGCTTTTGGTTTATACAGGCAGGCAAGCAAGGGAGGCCCAGGATAAGGTGCTGTTATAAACAATCGATTCTGTAGCCAAATTATAAAAAAATTTGACAAAGATTTATAAAGTCAATCAACAACAAAAAATAGAAAATTTCGCAATCCCACGGCCAAGTCAGCGTCAGCCCCAGGAGCAGCCGCTGGGTGACCCTGGGTTCCTGCTGACAGAGAGACAGCGTTTCCCCTAAGGTGCACACCGAGTGCTTCCAGCAACCTGCTTATATACAGTTTATTCTGCCTGAGGCAGACATGGCCACATAATTCTTTGTTTCTCTTAGCATGTAAAGTTGGGTCCATACATGTGTAAAAGCAGACAAAGAAAGTGTCCAAATCCCAAACAAGTGTCTGATTGCCTAGGAGGAAGGGCTTTTCACATGTAGTAGGTGATGCCATCTCTTGAGTAGTACAGATTCCATCAAATCCAGGTGCAGACCCTCTTGGGCTTCCTGAGATGCCCCGTTGATCATCACCCAGGAAATTCCAGGTGATATCTTCCAGGTGCAATGGAAATCCATACAGATGGCTCCAGCTTGTCTCCTACATCTGATACCGAGTCTAGCAGTCCCGAGCCTGTCTGGGAACTGGTTAACATGTGAATACCTCTAGCCCTGACAAAGACAATTGCAGACACCGCGGCTCAGGGCTACTCTGTTCATATGAGAACAGGGTTTTGATTTTATCTTAACTCATTAGGGAACCAGTTATAATGTAAATGACTTCTTGTTCCTGGATGGGGTGGTTTCACAAGCATGGATTCAAACTTTACTAATATTTTATACCTACATATGTCTATTTCTATGGCATGAATTATCTTCACTACATATAACAGTACTGTAGAAATAACTTCTTTTTCTGCTTTGTTGTTTTAAAGTAATGGCAGCAAATAGTTGTATTCATGGACCTCACAGAGCTAGGGAGTGTGGAAAACATGCAAAAGAAGGGAAGGGTGAGTCCAGGGGAGATCCATCACAATGTGAAAGAAAGTGCAGATGTTGGTGTGAGGGGAAAAAGCATCAGATCTCATGAGGAAATAAGGAGAAGTGAAGAGTGGGCAGAGATAAGAGGAGGAATGGAAGGAGTGTCATAATTGTTTTTCTAAGAGTTATCTTTAAGATTTTAGGGCATGTGGAGCATTCACAGCTTCAGTGTTCTGACATGGTGACTTAGCAGGTGGAGCAGAAATAGTAGGGTTCAAGGATAGTTCTGGAAAATGAGCCTCAAGGCCAGGGCCTGGAGATAAGCAGCACTTGGGATCCACTTGCTTCTCAGGTAGTTCTTTTGCGCTTCTTCCCAACAGGCTAAATTTCTTTCCAAGAGGACCTTCTCAGTGGAAAATGAAGTTGAGTCATCAGTGCTTCGACTCTGCAGTACAGAGGGGGGAAAATTCCTGGCAGTACTGACTCCCAGCTGGAGCTCTTTGTGTTCAGCATTTGTGGCCTGTGCCCAGCCCACAAAGTACTAACAGCCTACTTTTTCTCTTCACAAAGGCTTGCCTTCTTACTTTTGAAGGGGTGGGTAAGTGGTCAGACTTGCTAAATTCTTGGCAAAGATTCATCCTTTGAAAGGTAGAAACCCAATTCCTGTTGGTGCTGTCATGATGTGATTTTTACAGCACTCTGCACAGCCTGGTGTTTCAAAGGCAGAGGCAGTGCCAGTGCCATGTTGCTCTCTCACATCAATCTCCAACACTACTGAGAAATTGTGCTACCCTGCAGTAAAACAGATGGAAGAGCAGGATCCAGGCTGAGCTTGGTGCCACTGTTTATATCCATCCTAAAAGTTTGTGCCTGGGAGACTCAAGTCTGGAACAGCACCATGACCAGGCATGTGAGTCCCAGTTCCTCCTGTGCTTGGTGCAGGAACAGCACGGGTGTGAAGAGATGGGGATGCTGGCAGAGCTTTAGACAGTATGGTGGGCTAGGTTTGGTAGCCTCAGGCACATGGGCAGGGCTGTGGTTAGCTGGACCTTGGCCCTTCTGCAGCATCCTGGGCAGAGGCTGATGATATGGGACTCTGGGCCATGAGCAGGGCTGGAGGAACCTGTTGGCAGCAGGGACAGCCAGGGCTGCAGATAACTTTGGGGCTCAGATAGAGCAGCCAGGGATCCAAGCCAAGCCCTGACTCTAAAAGAAATACTGTTTTGTTTAAAAGGAGCATGGCAGTGACAGTCTAGTACCTCCCTGCTTGTGGTCCCCAAGCAAGTCAACCCTTGGTGCAATGTGTTCCTCAAACACACGGAAATAATTAACAAATGTTCCTTTGTATCTCAGCCAGCACTGGAGGTACCTAATTATGGACATTGTTTCTGTAAGAAACACCAAATAAATGTCCCTTTTCATTCCCAGCAGAGAGTAAAGAGTCATGAATACAAAAAGCATCAGGCCCAGTGATGTGTTAGCAAATGCAATTGTCCCTTGCAGCTTTGTGAACTGATGCTAACTGGACTGAAGCCACTGGAGTTAAAACACCTGAGAGAAGAAACAGGTTTGTAGCTGGAAGAAAAAGGAGAATTCTCTGTGCATGACTGATTAGAAACACTTTTGCCCAACATGATTATTTCAGTATGTACTAGGAGTCATGAGACCTTTAAGGGTTGGCAGCTCTTTGAGAAGTCTAGTGATTGAAGTTCAGAAAACTATAAAAGCATAAAAGCATAATTTTGCTATACCTAACAAACAAGTTTCTATATTTTAGAGAAGCTCACAAAGAGAGAAGCTGAATCCCAAATATCCATCTCCCTATGATGGTCTTCACATGCAGTGCTTCCAGCAGGATAGCATGATATGAAAATACACCATACAGAATGAATGCTGTCAACATTTAACTGATAGGTTTGTAAAACCACCAGAAATCACTGGGCCTGATTAGAATGAGAAACATCAATATAAAAATGTGACTGATTAAATCTTATTTGTTGGACTTTGTTTCCTTTTCCTGAAGAGGGTATCAGAGAAGGAACTACATGTTATATGATAAGCCTTGAAAGTCTGCCCAAAGAAAGAGAAAAGAGCCACTACTGGAAGGCCAGGTTTTTCCCAAATGCCACACCTCATATACATTCACAGACAAACCCATGTGTCTCCATCCAGTGCCATGATGTGTACCAAGATTCATCTTTTTATTACAGACATTTTCTTTATGGGGAGTAAGTTTCAACAATGCAGAGTTTGTACTCCCATTGAAATTCTTTAGTCCACTCACTAATATGAATGAGGACATCAGGGGCTGCTGCTTGGAAAGACATTAGAATACAGTACAAGAATTCGCTTCTTTCTTACACAAGTTCTTTCTTTTCTTGGCCTTCCCTAAATATAGTCTAATATACACCCAAATCCTTATATAAATCTTGTCCAAAAGACTTCTAATCAGAAAAGAAAACAACAACCCCGTATTTCTCACACTATAAAAAAGACCACCTTGGGAAAACAACAATGCACTCACAGAGTGGTATGGTGTCTGTTAAGAGAGTTCCCATTAAGTAAATGTTAGCTATTCAATGAATTAACTGGAATGGGGTGGTAAGCCAGCATCTGTTCCTTGTCACTAAACCCAGGGCTATAGCAGAGAGCAAGAAAAGAAGTAAGTTATAAAAATTTTTAGCAGGAAAATGAAAAGGAATAACTGTCCTGTAGTCTGGATTATTTTTTTTGGAAAGTGGGTCAAAATACCTGTGGTTGCTTTTCCAAATTGTCTCCCCACTCACAGAGCACATGAGTAGAACCTAAAAGATACAAGATACGGACCAGAGAGGACTCTGCTTTTCTGGAACTGTGTTGTTTTGTAATAGCACATGCATTTGGCTACATATATGATATTCACACTTTTTATGTATCCTTTAGCATTTTATTTGTGGCTAAGTGTAAGGTAAGAATTAATGCTGTTGTTTTAACATGTGTATTTCAAGTGGGTAAAAGCTGTCCCACAGCCTTGTGTGCCTGGGACGAATTGTTCTGTCATTAGTTGTGACCAAACCCAGAAGAATTATACACAAAATTACTTCTTTATTACCCCATTAGAATGCATTAACTGTTTGCTAGGTGCTGACAGAGTCAGACCCTGGTAGCCCTTCTTTTGGTTTGTCACAAACTGTGCCGGCTCTGAACCAACAAACAGAACATGCTGGAGCTGGTCAGAGAGGAACGTGGGTGCCAGTGATGGGGAAATGACAGAATTCACATTTCCTTGGGACTGGAAAGAGGCAACACTACAGTAAAAGTCAACAGAATTTCAGGAGGACAGATTTCAGTTATCCAGAGAGTTGTTAGGTAACATTTCCTGGAAGGCTGATCTATGGAAAAAAAAGGGAATTTAAAAAAGAAATCATATACCAGGAAAGAAATTATATTAAAGGTGCAACTGCAAACTTTCCAGGTGCAGGCAATGGTCAGGAAGCAGAGTAAGTGACCAACTTGGTTATATCCCTTTGATCCCTAACATGGGAGGAAATTATATAGGAAGTAGAAACTGAATCAGAGTACTAAAGCACACAAGAGCAACACCAGATAGGCCAGCAAGATGATAGTCCTGGCAACTATTGCTTGTGAAATACTTCTGTTAGTGCATTAATAATAGGAAAAAACAGAGCTAATGAACTATTCAATGGAATAGTAATTATTAGCAAATGACTTTGAAAGACAGATTATTTAATGTATTTTTGCTGAAATGTGACTGACAAGATCCATAGCAAAGGAATGGATCTATTCAAAGTGGTGTTTTCTTTAAAAGTCTAGAAGATGGAATGGAGAGATTTCTGTGACGCTGAGTGGGAATGTAAATAAATTAGATTAGAAATAAAAAAAATTATCTCAAATAAAATGGTCTGTGAGAAAAATCATATTAACTCAACAGGGACTAATTCAAAATAGTGCATTTTGGTGAGAACGTTGCGGAACTAATCCGTTTAAAAAAGGAACAGGATAAGGAACTGTGATGTATAAATAAGTACAAAAACTTCTAATGGAACCAGCAAAAGCATATTGTTACTGAAATGAGAAAACATAGCACAGATACAGGTATAATCTATAAGTAGATGGAGTAATACTGATGCATGGTTAAATGTTAGGGTCTCAAATAGGGTCACTGTGTTTGTTGCAGGATGTTCAGGAAGCTGGAGGACAGCATGAAAATCACCAAACTAAAAAATTTGGAAGCAAAGTTTGGGGAAAAAAGTGGGGTCTTTTGGCATAGGAGTGAATGATACTGTCTAGGAAGGAAGGAAGGACCAAGACAGTTGTCAAATGCAAAAGAAGGTGCTATAAAAAGCTAGGGAGTAATCTGTTTTCTGTCCTCTTTATGGATAGGGCAAAATATAGTATAATTTTAAGGTTAAGAATTTACAGCACTGGAACAGATCACATAGGCAGCTTCTGGCAGCTCCACAATTTAGTTCCCTGATAACAGACTAGATGAATATTTATCAGGAATGACCTGCAACAGTTGCCCCTGGCCTGGACAAGTGACTTTCTACTTGATGCTTCAAGGATGCCTTCAGTCTTACAGTATTTTGATAGGACTGGGATCTTGACCTCCACAGGGTCTATACCAAAGAATCCCATTGAATTTCCACAAATCCTCACGTGCCAGGCAGGTTGTCATAAATGGCACTACTAATCCTACAGCCGCCAAAGGTTTATTGTGCTCTCCTGCTCTTGGTGGACTCTTCAGGGTTACACAGGTAGCAGAGCTGCAATCAGAGGGTGGGAGACTCATAGATCACTCTTGTCTCACACAGGTCATCACTTCCCTGTTGCTTGACACCACGCTGTTCTTTCAGCCATAAATTTGATAGCTGAACAAACACTTGTGACAAGCCCAGTTTGAGGGAGCAGCAGGGGTGAGGCTGGGAGGCAAGGGCAATAGCCAGGCTGGCTGGGCAACAATTTCACTGGTGAGGGATGCAGTACTACAGCGCCCAGAAACAAGGAGCAGAGCAGGTCCCGTGATAGTAACCAGGGTTAGTCAAGTCTAGTTCACCAGGCAAGGCTGTAGCAATGAGGCAAAGCCAAGGACAAGCCAGAATATCAGGTCTGCAAGCCAGAGCCGGTGTCCAAATCAGTGAGGCACATGGCCAGGCACAGGGATCGTGGGTTTGACTTGAACAGACCTCCCAAGCTGAGGGGACCAGACTCTTCCTTCCTCAGCTTTTCCTCACCCATTTCCTTCCCCAGCATGGTTCCAAGGTTCCAAGCAAGGGCACCAGATTTGAGCTGGCCTCAGGGACCAGCTGCCAAGAGGCTGGGTAGGGCAGTGCCTTTACAATACAGGCAAAAACATTTGCCACAGCACCAAAGAAAACAAATTCCTCACCACTCAGAATGACAGATCCATATTGCATTTTAAAGGATAGCCAGGCACTGATGAAAGAAAGACCACTGATAAGCCACAGTTCAAGGGAAATAAAAATAACTGCAAAACATATTTTCAACCTCAGTGGCTAGTTAACCAGCTCAAGTCTGTTGCCATAAGGAATGAGGGTATGTTGCTTGGTTTGGTTTGGTGGTTTGCTTGTTTTATGTTTTGTTTTGATTTGTTTTATTTTATTTTGCTTTGGGTTTTTTTGTAGGGCAGATTAGCACTGACATTTCTGATACCCTCATTTCTGGCTTCTCTAGGCTCAAGAGACCAGATCTGCTAATGACAGCACTCTTTCCAAAACATTTTCTGTGTTGTAGAATCCAGTGCTACACCCATAACCTCCCTGAGTGTAATTGAGATGGTCACCACTTTTTATTGCTGCAGCCCCTTTGCCCAGCAGCAAAGGACCACCAGACTCTAGCACCAAAGGACCCCAAAGAATATGGCCCAA
Source organism: Ammospiza nelsoni (assembly GCF_027579445.1). Lineage (NCBI taxonomy): Eukaryota > Metazoa > Chordata > Aves > Passeriformes > Passerellidae > Ammospiza > Ammospiza nelsoni. Next base: position 70,839,125 of record NC_080633.1, read on the forward strand.
AATGTTCAGCATTTTATTTATGGTTTACAGTCACTAGATGATTATTAGAACAAAAAAGTTTTCTTGGTTAACTGAGGAAAGATTTGTTTGGCAGGACTTGAGCCATCATGCTGAAGTGTTTGACTATAGCCATCTCTGGTGACACAATTGGCCCTTGTGTATGAGGAAGTGATAGCATCAGCTGTGTCCCACCTCTGACTCTACCAACAAATCTGACCATTTTGGAGACTATAATTACTTGATCATCTTTGTCAGATGCTTTCACTGACTCATGCGTTAGGGACTATGAGGTAGTGTCTCTGCCTTCTGGATCAAATTAGCCATTGGCGTGGCTGAGCCAGATGGTTTAATAGAAGCATCTGCTTAATTCTGGTGGTTAATCTTTGAATACCACCCTGCTCATCATCCAGCCTGTTCCCTTTTCCTTCCAGGGTGTTTCTGAAGAGCTGTCTTTTCTGGCCAGGCAAAAAGCAATTGTTCAGGAATCCCTATGTCTTGGGTAGAAGGGTGTGCTTTTGCAGGCATGCTTTCCCTTCAAACCAAGCTGTTAAACTCACTGAGTCAAACAAGGAAAGGTTTTCACCAGACCTCAAGAACGTTCCTGTAACCACTTCAGGATGAGCACTGTTATGGCTTTGGATAAACAAGAACTGTGGGACAGAAAGAAAGAAAAGGAAGAGATATACAAGAGAAAACTGATTAACCAAGATAGAGCTTCTCTGTCACACATACAGGGACTTCTCCCAAAATTATAAAGAGGCTTTATTCTCCCTGGTGGCAACTGAACTAGCATTTATTTAAATGCAAACATGTGTCAGGTCTGGTATTGGCTTTCTGCAGAATTGGGTGGGGCCTCCCAGGACAGAGCCTCAAGTGGCCTCAAACTTTGGATAAATCTTGCTTTTTTCCATTCCCAACATCACCTCTGCTTTGAACACCTAGGGATGTTTCTGGTTGCCTGCTGGCAAAATGGCACTGGAAAGAAATTTGTTAAATTAGCACTTCTTGCTGCCAGAAAACTTTTTGACTGAAAGGTGGGAATGTGAGAAACCTCCCACTCTGCACATGGGGCACACATTCGGCTGCTATGCTCTACTGGAAAAAATCTGCTGTAATTTCAAACAGAAACCACAGAGGTCTGACAAAGCTTGTAGGAAACTCCTGGAACTTTTAACCAAATTGTTACTGCGTTTCTAAGTGGTTGGACTTTATGCGCTAGCCTGCATTACTTGTCCAGCAAAGTCCTTATCATGATATCCAACCAAACATCCCCTTGACTAGGATGAGATGGCCAGCAATGCACATTATAACAATGTAAAGGACAGGATCTACACAGAAAAGACTATTTAGATTTTTTGGTGGTCTCCATTTTTCCAAACAGGATTTCACACCCACATTTTTACCACGTTTTTTTTTCAGCAAATTTTTGGCAGGTGCAACCTTCACCCAGGGAAATGAAGACCTCATTTAAAAAATAGGAATCAAATTATTGGCTGTAAATAATGAGGTTAGGTTTATCATCTTTTACATTATAAGACAGCAAGGTGTCTTCCTTTAGGTTCCTTCTCCAAGTGTCTCAATCCTCAACACAGCTGGAGCAGCCAGGCTTGCTCTTTGGGTTCTGGTGTCTGTACATGCTTAGGGGAAGAATTGCAGGCCTGGAACTCTGTACCACACCTGCAGCAGCAAACACAGGGGTCCAGATTCATCACTTCCTCAGCTCCAGGAGCTTTGAATCAGATTCTCTCTCAAGTTCATCGGAGGAGTAATCAACAAAAACTACAGTAACCAAAACACTGTTTGGCAGGCTGAACAAAAAGTAATAAGTGACCACCTCATTTCATCAACCCTAATATCAGTGCAGCCATTTAAACACTGAGACTGTGAACCAGAAGGCTGGACAAAAACTACTCCAGTCAATGGAAAGACATTCACTAAGCTAAATGGCTTTGTATCAAGGTTTTATTGGATAGAGCTGTAAAATATTTCCTCCAGAAGTTCTGCTGGCTATTTTAGTCTATCCACACTGTGGGGAAGGAAACTAGAAAACAATAGCTGGCCAGACCAGGAGAAAATACTTAAATGTGGGCAATGGAAACACAGCAAGGTAAAATCTCATCGGTATATAGCCAATGTATGATCAGTATGCTTAACTGTAGCTTGTAGACTGCTCTCCAGTGGCTGTTCAGTTGTACTGATTCATAACTCTGCATGGAAGTTCTGCAGGGTGTGTAACATTTCTAAAAAAAAAAATAATTTAAAATTAATCCTAAGAAAAAAAAAAGCTGGAGTTCTGACAAGATTCAAAGTATAAAGTATCAAGCATAAGGCATCCCATTTCTGTTAGAAGGAGAGTCTTTATTTTAAATCTCTTAATAAGAGCATTCAATTAGCTTGCCAAAAAGATGTTTGTACTTTTGAATCTGGATATCAACACATAATATATTTCTAGTTAAATTATTACGTAACATAATTTATTGTATTAATAAAACACAAAGGATTCAAATCAACTTGCACAATGTCTAAGTGTGAGTGATTCACTCTTTCAGTCTGTTGAGTTTGAATCTTGTTTTAACACCAGCCACATCTTTTTTTCAGCTAGAATAAAAGTGGTTTATATTACTCTGTTAATTATGTGAGCCTTTAAAACTGTGGTTTGGAAAACATTACACATCTGAAGTATTTGTGCAAATTAAGGGATTAATGACAAAGAGCTGTTTTCTTTGTTTTTAAATGGAGTCCTTGAAAGGAGTCTGTATGCATGAAGTGGAGCTGAATCAGGACTGGTGTGTCTGTGTGCATTCCCCTCCCTCCTCTTTCCCCAAGCCTTCTCCCCAGCAAGGCACAGATCACCTTGTGAGCCTCGTGGGTGACAGCTGGCGGGCAGGTTACCTCCTCGCCCACCTGAGCTTATCCTCCTAGCTAAAACCTAGTTCTCAGGTGCTAAAAAAGAACATATATGTACCAACACATGCACTCAATTGTGCAAATAAAAATAACAGCTTTGTCCCTCCTTATCTTTCAAAAAAAGATTGCCTGCCTTACTGGAGGCCAAAACATAAACTGTGCTTTGGCCAAATAAAAGTTATTGAGCTCAACAGAGCAACTAGGTAAAATTTAACGGCCTGTGACTTAGAGGTTGCACCATGTGATCTAGTCCCTTTTGGTTTCCAATTCCATAAACCTAAATGGAATTTAAGCGGTGCTTTTTTTTTTTTTTAATTAGAACATTGGTGAGACTGGAGGGTCCTGTCTAGCTTCAGCCACATGTGGGTGTGGATGGATGGCTGTATTTTCCTTGGGTAAAAGACTGCCCTTCTGCATTGTGTTTGGCTTCATTTTTGAGGTAGCTGGATATCCAGTCCAAATGCAAATTGGCTCAGAATTAATTTCCACTTCCTATCCTTCCTTTTGCTTAAACAAATATAATCCAGGATTCAGCTTGCAGAATTCCTGGCTTTGTGGGCAGGGTTGCAGGGCCATTCAATAACCAAAGAGCAAAGTACATAAGGAGCATGCAAGATGTATCCAGAAATTCTTTGGTATAATAATCTGACTCAATACCTCCAGTCAAGAAAGTTAATAATTATTTCCAAGTAACTCTTGCCAGACAGCTGTGCAATTGCTTAATCGTTTATGTGCTGACTCAGGAGTGAGACCTGAGAGGTATTACAGAGAAGATTCCTACAGAGAAGAACATGAAATAGATCAAAGCAGATATTGAAATACACACTGTCATAGTTCCAAATGTGTCTTCCAGGTCAAATGGACTGAGAAGAAACCCTGGAAATAATGAACTTGGATTTTTAAGCAAACATCAGAATTCAGCATCTTACCTGGTCTAGTGGGCCCCTGAAAGCTTATTTCCAATTAGTTTATTCAAAGGCTGAGAAGGACTTACTATCTGACAATCATTAAGCATCTAACTTGGCCATAAGGTAGAATTTGCCTGATAAAAAGCCTTCTCAAAAATTAATGGGATAGTTTATTTATGAGGCTGTTCATTCATGGCAGTTCCACCTACTTAGCAACAAGTAAGTGAAGAAAATATTTGAAGACTTGTTATCCACCACTTGTGCCAATACATGGTCTCTATAGGATAATCCACTTTTAAAACTTCTGTGTTAAAACTACTACCATAGCATATTCAGGATGACATAAGCAACACCTAGTGCTTACTTCAATGTGGACTTCATTCTAAAATCAAGCCCAGATCATGTTTTAAAAATCTCCCCTAAAATTATCAGGACTCCCTTCAGGACTGAGCCCTGTGATTCAGAGTACAGCGTTTTGCTCCTTGCCTTTTTTCAGGTGGAAATAAAGAGTAATTGGAAAACATCCAAGATCTACCAGAGAGATAAGGCAGCTGTAATTTTTATTATTAAAGTCTCGCTAAAACTTTCAGTGTTCTGAGTAATACTATGAAGTCATAGAGGAAAAGAACTGGAAGCCATGGCACAGTAAGGCTGAGGTTTGGGAAGCTTAGCAATTTCTACTATTTGCAAAAATTAGTAGACTGGATTGATGCTTACATCCTGACTGTGATGCCTTAACTTTTAGCTTTCATAATATCAAGATTCTCTACTGCATTGGTATATAACTCTGAACTTCATACATAGTGTTAGCAAATTCTCCTCATAGTTTAGTTAGACAAAACAATCCTTTTCCAGCCTGAGAACCAAGGACACCTTTGAAGCTTCACGCCCCAAAAGTACAAACAACAGCAAATTGAGGAGAGCAATCTGGGAGGATGGGACTTCATAAGCTGAAGCTGTAATTGGACAATTAACCCCAATAAGTAAATGTAAACTTATTAAAGTGTGAAAACTCATGACCCATTGTCCATCCTGGGTGGAGCCATGGCTGTGCTCTTGTACTGCCCAAGGTGCATCCTTTGAAGGCCTTTTCAATAAATATCTATTTCATTCTTTTAACACTGTCTACTCTCTGCTCTAGGTAGCCTCTCAAGGCATCACTGCAGCATACCAATTAGTGAGTTAGTTGGGTGCAAGACAGTTCAGTATCTTCTTTATTGCTAATATTGAGTAGCAGAAAGTAGGAAATACTTGTCCATTCCCTGATTTTCATCTCCAGACTACCTTTCCTTCCTTCTTGCACTGGTACCTCCTTCTGTGCCAGCAACTGGCACATCCCCATTCCTGCATTCTCCTTCCCATGTCATGAATGAGGCACTTGCTTTGTTCTGCAGTCTGCCCGTGGGGTTGGATAGCTACTTTTGCAGTTCCCCTTTCAAGTGACTACCAACCCCTATTCTTTGTGAGAAAATCTGTCTTAACTGTACTGCTCTTATTGTTCATTAAATCCATCTTCCTCGCCCACGGCAGGTATGACATTCCTGCCGCGACTACCTCGCCCTGTATAGAGGATTTGCATCCTGGTCTGTGCTGTGCTCTCCAGTGCTATTCTGTCTCTGTCAGAAGAGAAGGGTTTTCTAATGTCCAGCTGGAATGCCCTTGCTGCTGTTTAAGCTCAGTGTTTTTCTTTCTAATTGCCATAGGTGGAGGGAAGAGATTATTCCCTTCTCCCTTGTAGCAACCTCAGTAGTCATGTGCTAACACAGTAAAGGAAACTCACTCCAGGCTTTCTTAACACTGAAGAGAGAAAAAGATTGCTCTTCATGTATTACAAATTTTACCTGTATTTCTGCAACCCAAAACCATGTTCACCTGCTTTGCAATAGCACAAAACATTGATTTTCACCTGATTTATCATCCACAGGTGCTCTTCATCCCCTTTCTACAGAAAAGCATGTCATTTGCTCTTTATCCTGTATGTATCTATATGTCTGATGGACCCTGCATAATATCCCATCTTTCACCTGATCCACTGAATATCATCCCATTTTTTCCAGACCATTTCTGGCATTTGCTGGAATTATTTAGCCTCCTCAACAGGATGCATCATCTGCCCCAGCCACCGGCCTGCTTTCACTTGAACACATACTTTTTAATATTACAAACTGTTTAGGAACATCTTGAATAGCTCTGGTTCTGGGGCAGATCCCTGTCAAAACCCACTCAGTATGTCTTTCGAATTTTGATAGCCACTGAAAACTACTCTCCAAGTGTAGTTTTCTACTAGTGAACCTTCTGTACTATGCTGCTTACCTTTACAGATCATTTTGACAGATATTTGAGACAACTGTAATTGAAGTTTTACTCCAGAAGCACAACTTGCATTTATTTTCAAGAAACGGCCAACAATACCCAGTCTTCAAAGCCAACTGATAATATTTTAAATATTTAAATGAGTAGCAGTTTAATTTCAGTAGTTATTTGGCAAAGCTCTTGAGAATCCTCAGAGGATCACTGAGGTTTGTGGGTTACTGGTCTCCAAGAAATGATACATCTGTAATTTGCAATATGGATAAGTTACATGTGACTAATGATTTCATGTTTAATAGAGCTCAGAGGGTAAGCTAGGGAATTGATTTTCAAGATTACAACTGAGACAAAAAAAAAAGCCAAAATAAAATACCTATATTCTGTTAAAAATCAAACTCACGGCGTCATTAAGCATGAATAAACTTTTATTCATAACATTTGGAAGAAATGTGTAGCAGTTTCCATATATGGTACAAAATATCCTCTGATATATGTGGAGAAACATATTTTATCCTTAATTTAAAAGCCATATGTTGTTGTGCATTGCCCTTTCCATTCACTTTTGTGAATATTACTGAGACAATATATTCTATTTGAATCAGAATTTCATTACAGAACAATGTGTTAAACTAAAGCCTTCATAAGTACATTTTCCCCCTCACAATATACACTGCATATTAAGAAACACTTTCCAGCCATATAAGTCCTTACAACCTTCATTTACAGTTTTTAAAGGGTTAAAGTGAATGGTGTAGCAAAGAGAATTAATACTGAAGGTACAATCATGAAAAATGGGATTAGTAATTTTTTAGGAGTCAAAGCAAACTGCGTTGGAAAGAAGACTGGAAAATACCCCAGATGGTCCAGCTGGACTGAATGGGGGATCTGCATCTGAAGACTCCACTTCTGTGAAGCTGGAAAGTGTCGAGATGTGACCAAGGTAGTATAAAGCTTTAACCCAGACAGAAGGATTTTGTATAAGCATCTTTGAAATTGTGTCAATTAATTAGGAGCATATGTTCAATGTGTTTCAGTAAAATAGCTCCTTGTGAGGCCAGCAGCTGTAAAGTTAGTGGTCTTACAGACCTAAATGACTTTTGGAAAAGGCAATCATTTACATACTTTTTAAAAAGAACTGCATACTTATTTAAATCATAAATAGATTTAGGCCTGAACAAATTCTTGTGTAAAGATAGACAAGAACTACAAGCTTCATTTTCTTTCCATTACAGCAACAGGCTGACTGTGGAATATGTAACATTTTCTTTCAAAGGATTTGTAATAAAGGTTTGAACTGTTTTATGTAGGGAATATGAATTGATTTCTATTCGTACAACTCTCTTCCTAAGGCTCTAAGGAATAAACTGTAGCACTTTAATGGTATGCAAAAGTATTACCAGCTCCCAACTTCCTTGGAATTGTGGTAGGTGGTGGACATGAAATACACAGGTTCTTTAGGAAGCCTGGCACCACTGAATGCTGGTGAAAATGCTGAAATCTCCTTCTTTGAAGGGGCAGATGGGTTAGATTTCAAATAGAAGCTGGTTTGTCCTTACTAGTGGGAGGCTTGCAGAGGAAAAAGGTAATCCTTTGAAGGCTCCTGTTGTTTACTGTAAGAAACTGCCACCATGGCTCATTGCTCACAGAACTTTTCATTTCAGCCCTCTGCTCTCTTCCTCTTCCTGCCTTGCAAGTCTTGGGATTTATTTCTTTTTATGCCTTTAGTGCAAATGGAAGGGTTATGCTCTAAATCTTGTTATTTCAAAATTTCCGGTAGAGAAACATTAGAGAATTGTTATTGAATTTCAATTGAATTGCATTGAAATTGCAAAATAGACAGAATATGCTCTTTTTGCTCTTCAGGAGTTCTGATCTTTCTTTGCTCTCCTGCAGGCACTGCATCCATCAACCACCCAAGGAAAAGATAAGACTGCAAAGTGCAGTTGCTAAGGAAGAACTTGCCCCACTCAGCAAATAGGAGACATAAGAGGTTTAAAGTTTTGTTGTTGCCAACCTGAGACCCTTTGCTCTTGGAACTAGACCCACTACAAAGATAACATCTAAACTGTTTTCATGGCAGGAGATGAGATCTCTCTCCTCATACTTTAGTGTGACATCTGTACCTCTTTAAGGATGCAGAGTTTGTAGGAGATACTGTTTGTGTGTATTGAAAGAAGTTCTCTTTCTCCAGAGGGAAGCATCCTTTTGTTGTTCAGCTTCAAGGGGTGCCACAACAAGTGACAGATTTGTGCAGACCTCTCTGCTGTGGACAGTGGTTTGGCCAGTGCTAAAATTTATGACAAGCAGAAGTTCAGTGGTTAAAGGAGGAATCATAGCCTCAGATTGTCACTGGACAATTGAGTGACAATTGGGTTTCACTCATGGGGCAGCATGTACTGCATCCTAGGTGTGATGGCAGCTGTGGACGTGGATATTGTCTCACTGGGCAGTAGTGGATCAGATCCTGGGTCAGTCATACAGGTTCAGTCAAAAGCAGCAAGAGAGAGGGCCAGAGACAGAGCTGGAGACAAGATACGACAGGGGTCTGAGAGGCCCATCCAGAAGAAAAGCTGGAGAGAGAAAAGGTCTGAGGTGCAGCCAGAGACATCCAGAGCTGGTGACACACCCATGAGGCTGCTCAGGCAGGGTCTGGGTGCACAGACCTGAGAAGAAATGGGTCTCCTGTACAACAGGCAGAGGTGTGTGCACAGGTCCTAGGAAGAAGCTGGTCAGGGCTGTTGGTACCCTGGCAAGGCTACAGAGCTAGGATATGATTGGTGATTCCATGCTTTGCAAAAGCAGGGAAATGGCTAAATTCCAGCCTGCAGAGTCACAGTGGAGAGGATTCAACTTTCACATATACCCACTGCAGCTCACAGCTACCTAAATTAGGACACCCTAAATACAAAGGCAAAACAAACTAATGGCCACAGTGGCAAACCTTGGTGCTAGATGTCTTGGCAACCAAAGGAAAGGCAAGCTAGAGACATTGACATGACAGATTACTAAGACCCACTTTCTCATTCTGGAATAGAAATTGCTCTCCTTCCCATGTTTCTTCCCCAGTTTTATTCTGTTACCTTGTTTGAAATTGACCTGAGCTTCCAGAAATGTCCCTAAGTCCAAATCCAATATGAACATAGTTACTTCGAAAGTTCAAAATTGCTTCTAAAGCTCCCGATTTTCCTCCCCAGCTTCCTCTGTTTAAGTGTTTTCATGTTCTTCCTTTTTCTGCCACCATTCTGATTTCTTGTAAAGAAAGGGCATTTGCCAGGGTGAACAGTAGTTTCCTCTTCATCTCTGGGAATGGTGAGTATCAAAGCTGGCTTAACGAAACCCTGACAAATCAGAATTTCCTTCTATCTCCCAAACAAGACATGATGCCAAAATCAATATATGGACAATACAGTACTTCTGAAAGAAGACTTACTTTGGTATGTGACACAAAGGACTATATCTTTTAAAGTAGCAAAACACAGATAAGATTAATTTGCTCATTTGTTGGGAATTACCCTTTTACAGAAAAGAAAAGTTCATGTTAAGGTTTGTGAGTGCTCTGGGAAAAAGTCAACACTCCCACCTACTGGTCTCATCTAAGAAAGTTTTATTCTTTTTCCACTTTTTCTCTTTTTTTTTTTTTCTCTTTCCCCCTCCTTTTTCACCTTTAAATTTTTTTCTCTTGTTCCTTTTTTATTTCTTTTTGATTCCTTTCCTTTCTCTGTTTCTGTTTTCTCTTTTCTTTTCTGTATTTCTTTTCCTCTTTTTCTTTCCCTTTTCAGATTAAAATTCCTGTTTTCCTTTGGAGAATCTACAGATTCACAGACATAGAAATAACTGTGCCAGCAAAGACATAGTGTTGGAAAAGATGCATCTTGAGAATGATACATTTTGTGACTCTTTTGTGACTCTTACGAGATAACTTGGGGTGCCTTGCTGCTGTGAGTGGAGCAGTTTACATCCCATCACTGCATTCGCATAGAACAAGTAATAAGGCAGAACTGACAATGTCTTCAAAATATGAAAAATCACCTTTTGGATCATTTTTTCCCAAATAACTCCATTGAACTGAAAGTCTTGCTTGTCACTCACTGCAAGTAAGGTAAACAGTGTGTTTGGGGATTTTTTTTACTATTATTATGTGGTGACAGTTAGGATTCCCATGTTTCCTGGTTCACAATTCCACAGTGGCTCTCATTTGTTCCTGAAGACCATTTACAAGTGATACCAGCACACCCTGCCTGAGAAAGAGTGCCAGTATGCTGACTGCATGCAATTTTATTTACTTAAATGACCACTTAATGGCCACCAGTGGCTTTGTTTTCTTTTGTTCAAGTAGACACTTGAAAATGTAAATATAGGCTATAAAGACTGAAGATCCCAGAACAGACAGAAATTATTTGCTCCAGTTCCCTTAAAATCATCTGTTTTGCTGGTGCAGTTGTCACAGCTGCAAGATAATGAGTAATTCTTACTAAAGAAACTCAGCTCAGCAAAAATTTATTTTGCCAAGTAATCTTAACACAGGCATGATATCTCCCACACACCTTCCTAGGTACTGTTCTTATTTTTTGCATACAGTAATTCTGTATTTTCATTTTCTTCACTTTTGGTCTGAAAGACAGTAAAAATAATGAGATACAAGAGGGAATCATAGTATTTTCCCTCCAAGAATTTCAATTATTTTCACTCTTTTATTTCCTCATTTTGGTAACCCTTTAAAGATTACAAATTATTGCTAGAAATGTGAGAGGAGAAGCAGGAACATAATTTGAAAAAGCCCTCCTAATCTTTTGTTTATAATTTAAAAGTAACTGCTATAAATGGCTCTCTATGATTATTTGCGTTCCCTTAGTGCCTATGGGCTCCAACCAGGAAGCACATGGCGATGGAATGAGTTGCCCAGATTTGTGCTGTGAGCAGAGCCAAGCCAGCGAGCGAACCCACAGCCCAGACTCAGACTTACAGCCGATCCTTTGGACTGTGCTGCTCCCCTCCCAGCCAAGAAGCACATTTCCAGAGGCCTTAATAGCCACTTGCCTGAAACCAGCCACACTTTGCTTAATGAACATGAACTCAGAGCACGGTGCTGCTGCCTAATAAACTATTTCATTTAGAATACTTAAGTGCCTGTGGAAGGTGGATTAATCACCTAAGAGCCAGATTTCCAAAGTTATTTAAGCATCTAAATGCACAAAAGACCATTGACTGGTGCTTTCAGAAGTGCCTCCCTGTTACAATCCCCTGGGATATCCATCCAGGAGGTTTAGGCAGCTTGGTGCTTTTCATCACCTGACTGGGGTTCTTACTGGGAAAGAAGGGCTCAAAAGCAAAAAGGAGGCCTCCATATATAAATATGGTTCACAGCCAGTGTCAAAGGCTGGTGGGGCTTCTGCACACCTTCCCTTCTCCTTTACCTTGGGGTTGTACTAACTGCTGTCTTCAACTCTGCTAGAATTGTGAAGATCCATATTTTGTCCTGGTTATGCTGTGTACAACTCACTATGTGTGGGCTTTTCTGATGTGCTTTGGAATTTGTCATGACCATTTTCTAACCTTTTTCTCATGGAACAGCACTGACTCATTGGATGGAACAGGCAAGCTGCTTTGCTCATGTCTCCTCTAAAGTCCTGGGTTTGTTTCCAATGTCCTGAATAAATACTACAAGCAGGATGTGACATCCACCCATCCCAGCTTCTCACTGCCAGCTCTAGAACTGAAGACACATACATGTTGCAGGGAGTGCTTAGGAGTGCACAGGCTCCCACATTCCTTGTCAAAATGCAAGTGCCTTTGGGGACAATGCTCATGCAGGTACAATATCACGGCCTCACATGGACTTAGTTTCTCATTTCCACTTTTACAAGAAAGGAGATATCAGCTCACCTTCATCTATGATGTGATAGCATGGCTTCTTCTTGCTGAAATATTAGTTTTGTTCTGTTAGGGCTCCAGTCTAAGTGGCTCAATGCAAGTGGCACTAGGGTTCCACCAAAATTCTCTAACCTACATTTACATTAAACAAACAAACAAACAAACAGTAAAATAAGAGTGTTCAACCTTCTCAACATGCAGGAACTTTCCTCACCTCTGTTGGTGTCTAAGTCTGCCAGTTTGGGTGAAGTGTGTGTAACTATGCATCCTCACTGGGTGCCGTGGGATACGTCTGCTGAGCCCCCCCAAGAGCAGGGAGGTTGCAGGAATAACATGTGGGTTGCTCTAGGATGAAAGATATCTTAGAGGCAAAATATTTTGTTTAATTGGATAGTCTTCCAGCTGTATTAATAAAATATTGGTTAGCAATGTTTATATATACAAGATTTATCATGGTAAGGTTGATTCCAAACTTAGATTTATTGTGCAAGAAAATGAAGAGAAATCAGTCATGCTTTCAATCCAATTTCATTTCCTAGCACTTTTTCTTCTGAACCAGACAGGCCGCTGGAAATATACATTTCTTAACCAGAAATGTCCTTCAAACTTAGCCCTGATGCCAATTTGAGCTCAGCTTCATCAACTAGTTTTTGATGCAGTGCAGAACTTCAGTATTACTGGTCCAATTGAAAGGGAATCCCTGGCCCTTTTCAAAAGAAAGAAGAAATGTTCTCTTGTTCAAAGAAGCACATTAAAAGCCCTAAGCATGGACTGTTGCAGTAAAGTTGGCCTCCCTACTCTTCTGCTGTGCAAGCTTTTAGCTCAGTACTTTGAAAAAGAAATATATATTGGGATGTGCACATTCCACCACAAACCTTTCTCAGTGAAACCACAAGGTTTTTTGCGTTTAACTGCCAAAACCCAGGAAAAAATGTTACCGGTTCAAGGAAATCCAGACTTTACAGTACAAGCATGCACAGTTATGGGTCACAAAACAACTTTAACTTAGGTATTCATTGACTTTTTGGAATAATTGATACAGTTGTGGTTCTAGATGAAATATACCAATTTTTAAAGACAGCATTTTTTATTTTCATATCTCTCTTGGTTTCAGTGAATCGAAATCACTAAGTTTTTCCTTTTGGATTATAGGTATAATTACTGTGGCTATCTGGAGGTGGAAAGTCAGTTGCCATTGAAATGCTAAAGCAGCCTAGAGGGAAAAACCTCCACATTTAAAAATAAATCTCTTTATTTTAAATCTGTCAGTTCTAAACACAGCAACTTTCACTGCCTATATTCTTTAACAAATGTAAAATTACATTAAAAAATACTAGAGACATTGAAGTTAATTGCTGGAACTGACACATATGAAATTGTTTAGTCTTGAATCTGACAAGGATGTACATTAGCTTTCGGTAAACAAACATGGTGGGTATTATTTCTAGACAGGATATGTCAAGTTTTATGCGTGAGGGCATCTGCGAGGGCTCATTCATCAACTTGACGAAGGTGTAAAAGGTTTTAATGACCTCCTAAATCTCCTTCCCTGGCTGTCGTGGCGAGATGCCTTCCAAGGTCGGTCACCCAAGCAAGCAGGTTCACTTGCATTGTAAACAATCATAGGTCAGACTGAATTATAATTGCTGGGGACTCCAGAGCAGAGAGGCCTATATATATCACAGCACTTTCTTGTCAGGGCAGTACAGGTCAGCTGTGTTTGTTCATGGACATATTAGGCTTTGGTTTTCCTGAGCCTCTGCATCTTTGACAGTGGTCCTGCTTCCCCATTGTACTTGCTGTCTGGACAGGATGTTCCACCAGAGGAAGTGCTCCTTGTGGAAAAGGCGTCAATTAGTTGTCCAACTGACCCTCACTCCTACTACCTCCCTTGTAGGCACAAGATAGATTGATTTGTTTAGTTATGTGCTTGCATTTGTTTTATAGCTTTTCCAAATGAGTAAAGCAGTAAGGCTTACAAGTTGCTGACTAAAGCAGGCAATAATGCAAATTTCCATTTCCACCATATGTCATCAGCCATTTATGTTAAATACAAGATAGTTTTTGAATGGGAGAAACATTAAAAAGGGCATGGCTGGTCAACAAGGTTAATTACTTGCTGTGTTGGCAGGCAGCTTTGTTTGAGAAGGCTGTGATGCTGTAATTATCTGAGACTTTCAAGGTTTTGCTGAGGAAATGGGTCATTGAAAAAATACAGGATTTTGCATAAATTTTCTGATAAATAAAAGGGGAGGAAGAAAATTCTTAGCAATCTAGTTTAAATATCAGTAATCGGGAATATGATACGTTAAAATACATACATGTTTCGAGTACATTTCCTCAGAATAATCTGTTCCAATGCATAGGAAAGCAAACATTAGAATACCACAGGCAGTTTTTAAAAGAGCTCTTGGTCCCTGGGCAGAGTTCTGGCAAGGAAAGGAAAGGTCTGCTTGATCACACAGCATGTGTTATGAGCTGCATTTGATTTTATGGCTTTCCAAAAATCTGTCCAAAAGAAGGTTGGTTGGTTGGTTGGTTGTTTTTTTGGATTTTCCTGCCCATTTTTTGTGCAAGGGTCTAAACCATCCTAGTGTGTGTTTTTCCTCACCCAGGGAGGTATTTGCCAAGAAGGTAAGCAGCTCCCAAGGGCAGTGAGTAGAGTACAGAGCTCACTGGTTCAATTTGGAATAGTTGGGCTTTTGCTCATCTCTGTCTCTGTGCTCATTATTTGTCCCCCTCTTTCTGAAATTTGCTTCCTCCTTTATTTCTTTATTACTGCAGCAGCTGAATTTGCTCTGTGTCATGGTACAGTTGCAATGTACAATGGCAATGCAAAATATCTTTTTCTAAGATGGCAGCCCTCAGATGACTCTTAAGCATTTAAGAATATAGACAAGTGAAAACTTGATATGCAGGCAATGCTGTTTGAAACCCCACACCTACTGCAACCACCTGGAGAAGAAAGATCCTTTGTGAGATAACCGAAACCCATAAAACCAAAGCAGGATCTTCCACCCAAATGAGCCTCTAGGGAAGGGATGTGATTAACTCCTCCCTACAAAATTCACCCATGCCTTTGAGAGTGTAAAGAGAGATTTCACCTGCTAAAGAAAATTCAGTCACAGCATCTTGGTCTTAGAGAAGTTGTACATGGATCAGATCTTTCCCTCTGGTGTAATGTGAGTACAGTAAGGCAACCTCAAGCACCATTTATGGCATGCGTGGAAAAACCAGGCGCAAACTACCCCAAATAAGAAAAATTCTGCTTTCAGAAGGACTGCCAGTTGGAAATCTTCTGGAGGATAGGTCTTTGATGAGGCTTCCATTACTCAGGTTTGGATTGTTTTCTTTAAGCAAGTGTGTTTAAGAGCTTATAAAAAATATCAATGGGGATGAAATTATGAAAATAAAATGCAATTATTTGTTATTTGGTTTTGTGTCTCATGTTTCAGTTGAAATGTTATCAATGCTTAGGCTTATTAGGGAACCCTAAAAGAGACAAAACCACAGAGATTTTTATGTTAGGCTGTGAGGCTGTTCTTACCAGAGGCACTAAAATGTGTTCAATTTTGTAACTGCTCAGAAGTCATGGCAAATCCTGCAATGGGCTCTGTCTACTGGGTATTTGTAACACCTCAGTGCCAGTTTCCTGAGGCAAATTTTGAAAAGCTGCAGTTTTTACTTGGTTCTTCTGTGTTTATGAGAAAAAATTAAAACCAAAGCAACCTTCCTCCCAACATACAAACAAACAACAGAAAAAATAGGGTAACAGAGAGGATGGAATTAAGCTTTCCTTCTGCACCAAAAATGTTGTCTTCATCAGCATGCAATGTGAAATAATTTCATTATATTTCTGTGTCATGGGTGGGTTGTTTGGCACTCTGTGATTGCTTTATTGCAAAGCCTTTTACCTCAAGTTCTATTTAAAACACGTGGTTTCTGCACATTCTGGGCTATCCTGTGGGAGTTTTTCACTTTACCGAGATTTAATTGAAAGCAAATAATTCTTTTATTTTTGCATTGTTATAACCCGTACACTTTCATATGTCCTATGTAATTGCACTAATTACTTAAAGGCAATGCAGGCCGCTTCACAAAGATTTATCATACCTTCAGAAATTAGGTCATTCTTGTGGTTTTTATTTTTAGTTAAGGTATGTTTGGCTCAGCTTTTAAAGAGTAGCAGTTTTCAGGTAACTGGCCAAACAATGTAACAAGGTTCAATTTTAGGAAAGCAATCTGCCTCCCTACTCAGAAGGTGGAGTTGGTTGGAGGACACATAAATTCACTAGCTATTTCCCTCTATGGACCATTTATGGTGCAGAATTTAAATAAGAAATATTTGGAAATATGAATGATTTCTTTATACTCTTACCAGATTTAATATGAACATCATTGTATCTGGTCTCTAATTACAAAACCCTGATCCTCATAATAAGATAAAATTCTATTGTCAGATTGGAATGGATTCTCCCTGCTGTTAATGTCACTTTGGAAACTCCTACAAGGTGACTTTAGATTCTCAGACCCTCTTCAGAGTCACCTGAAAGAGCTCACTCGTGCTACAGAGAGTGACAACATTTATAGAGAGTTCAAAACCCCCTACACAAAATGTCATGGTTTAGGAATGGAAATGGAGGAATGAAATTGAGCATAGCAAGGGAGCTTTCTCTTGGGGCTGGGGACTGAGGCATCCACTAAAATCAGTCATGAAGAAAAATTTAAGAAATTTTTAAAAAAATCAATGGATCTTGCTTCAGCTAGGCGTATAGACTGTACAAATCTGCAGGCTGTGTCTTCTGGATGCCTGTGTGTTTGGCCTCTGAGTGTGCAGGCACAGGGAGCCAAGTACAGAATGACAGCCTTCCTCTTCTGGTTATATCAGCCTTGGGCACTACTGTTTTCTCGGTTGTCTTCTCTTGATATTAAATTCTTTGTGTTACTTTAAAAGCATAGGAACAAGACAGTTTCCTAATGTCTTTCTCTGTGCATATTTTGAAAACTAAGAAAACAGATCTGCCACCCAGTGCCTGCCAAGTTTGGTTCTGGAACTATTTGTTGAGTAGACAGGGCTCTATAAATACATTTTTTTCACAGCAAGAAATATAACAAATACACACTCTACACTGTCTACAGTTCTTTTCAACCACAAACACATATGTACTGCTCTCTGGAGGCTCAATAACAGCTATTGGACTCTGGACTCTTTCAAAAGCCTGGCACAGCACAGGCAGCCCTGTGTGTGCTCATATATGTGTGCACATGTGCAAGACATGAAAGTATCCCAACTTCTATTGATTGATTGCACTTGCATCGTTATACACCTTTGCATTTCTGCCTAATTGCATTTTCTAGACTTGCTTTGTACCTGCTCTGTCACAGCATCACAGAATGGTTGGGGTTGGAAGGGACTCTGGAGAGCATCCAGTCCAACCCGCCTGCTAAAGCAGGTTCATGTAGATCAGGTTGCACAGGACCACGTCCAGGCAAGTTTTTAATATGTCCAGAGAAGGAGTCTCCACAACCTCTCTAGGCAGCCTGTTCCAGTGCTCTGGGCTCAAGCAAATGGAGCAGGCAAAGTGCACAGTGCAGAGGCAAATGATGCCTAGGGTAGTAAAAAATAACTGAGTTACATTTCAGTATTCAGGACTTATGTCCCATGTCTTCTGAGGTAGTTTCCCAAAAATAGCTTGTGGAATTATGAACCATTACATGATACTGGAAAAAAGGTTATGTAGCTTCCTGTGATGCCAGCAAAACCGAAAGCATGTCATGAGTTTATACTTAGTAGACATAAATAAAACCTGGGAATTTCCACTTTTCTTACTTCATGGCATATTTGTCTTTCTGAGCATCCCATGACTGTGCACCAAACACCACCACTTGCTGAGGTGCACTTGGTGGAAGAGAGTTTGACCCCAGTCTACTGCTGCACAAAGGCAATGGCAAGCTTAGTGCAGGATGTGTCAATGTGCAGAGTGCACCTGAAGGCTGTCCTTTCCTCGTTCATGGATGTAAAGGTCCTTTTCATCTCTCTTTCTTTCTAGTTGCAGCCTTCTGGTATGCTGTAGCAATTACTGGCATAGAAATTTGCAGGGGGTGGGGATGGGGGTGGAATTACTCTAATGAACGGTCAATTGAAATTTCCCCCAGCCGTTGGTCAGTATATTTAAAGAATTACTACAGTAATTATATTTTATGAGCATGAGTCATTTTTCTGTTTTTAAAAAAGTACTTCAGTTTACCCATCTCTTTTAGTACATTTCCATTTGGTGTGGTTTGGCTGCATGGAGAAATGCGGCAGCTGGTTACTTGAAAATATTTAACAAAGCACCAGATTCCTCAGCTCTGGCATACCTGTGGACCACATATAAGGACATAATTGCAAACATCTGTCTACCCACCCATGGAACAACTAAGAGGAGCCATTTAAGAAAAAGAAGGCTAAAAAAGTCAACTTTGAGGGTGAGAAACTGCAGAGCTACCTGTTTGTATGTTTATTTATTCATAATATATTACCAGCTAATGGTCTTCAGAGGCAAACTCCTTGGCCATTTCCACAGGAGGGACATCACAATGCAATATATTTCAGTACCACTATATATACTCATTAAAGCAAGCAATGGTAGGTTATGAAAAAAGCATAGAAATTTTAAGAACCTTCCTGTCAGTTAAGGAAGGACTTTCTGTAGTGATGTGAAACAACAAAGAGGAATATGGGAAATGCACCTTGGAGCTAGTTGTGTGATGAGTAATTGAGCTTTGATTTTGTGAACCATATAAATTACTTTAGCAGTCAAAATTGAGACTTTGGATCCAAACTAACCTTCTCACCTGCAGTGAGCTGTAGATGAGGGAGCACTGATGTGTCCATGCTAGTCCTGGTTTTATCTGAACCTCAGTCCAAGCTCATCCTGACCCAGGCATCCTGAATTCAGTGGTTGCCTTCAAATTAAACAGTTGGAAGAGTCACCTCAGTGTATTGTCTAAAAACTGGTTGTTTTTATGATCTGTTTTCAGATCTGGAAATGAATCTTTCACAATAGCTTGAATGATCAGAACCAACACCCTTGCCTAAAACCCTTCAAGCTTTGGGTTGCTTAGAACTAGACTCACAATAAAACTTGCTGATATGTATTGTACTCACTGGCTGTGCCACTCGACCATCCCTCTCCTTTAATCCACATTTGCTTTCCACTACCATTCAAAAAGCAGAATGGTGGATTTGTTGAACTCCTCAGACATGGCAGACATGACAGAGCCATGTCCATAGTTCCTTCAGCTGCAAGCATGGCATATGTGAAAGTGATTAAATTTTGAGCAGCTGTTCTGCTTATACAGGAGCAGAGAGGAAGGTGCTTCTTCTTGTAGACTTTCGTCTTCTGGGTTTATAAATGGGGTTCAGATGAGTAGCTTAGAATAGCTCCAAGATCACTTAAAACATCTGAATTATGTTAGGATACACAGTAAGCCTAGGGCACAGTCTGTAGCTGGAGCAAAAGTGATTTGCAAAAACTTTCCTCCTTGCCGAGTTAATTTTGTATATACACTGCATAGATATTTTGTACAAGATAAGATTCAGCTCATATCTCTTTCTTTCAGTGGGAGAATGTTCCTTGTACAGCAGTGCTGCCCTATGAATCCAACAAGAGCTCTTGTCAATGCACCTGAGGCAATTTAAGACCCTGCAATGCCTAGCTGACCACACAGCCCCACTGTAAGGGACCCCTGCCCCTGGAGGCAGGGGAGTGGGGCACCCCAGCAAGGTTATTCAAACCTCTTCCTACTGAGACTTCACCCATATGCAAATATTTTACAACTAAAACTAAGTGCTCAGTTTCCTACATATGCAACCAATCCATGGTGAATTGCTAAACTAAAGACTAAGTTTTTCCTGCCCATTTACTTTTTCCCTCTCTTGTTGTTAGGCTCCAGGTTCTCCTAAAAGGAAAGGGACATATGTCTGAAGAAATTTACCCTGGAAAGAAAAGAGGTAGAGCATATGGCTTTCCCTGCTACCCTGCTATGTCTCAAGGCTCTGTGAAAACCCACACAGGTGAAAAAAGATCTGTCACGGCAGTGTTATGAGAAGCAGAACATGCATTTGCAGCCCAAACAAAAGTAAAATTGAGGATGTGGTGTGCTATGGTATTTTCTTGAACTGATAATTTCTGTCTGATCAAGGTCTGAATGCTTTGAATGGACTTCATTTGCCATTTGGATGTACCTCATGTTGATTTACAATTGAAATGATACTATAACACTATTAGTCACTGTACAACTCCAGAGGTGCATAATACATAAAATCTGCACCATTTAAAAAGGCAAGCTGGAAATCAGCTCTAAGCATTTATTTTGTGGCACAAATTCTAAATTTTTTGCCAAGCCAAAATGCTGTCTCTGTCATAAATGCTACACATAAATACTGTGTAATGGGAACAAGGTGTCAAAGAGAGGCTTGCAGGTTCTGCTTAGTTCTTAACCTTTTTTTTGCTATGTCTTGCCATATAGCACCATAGTTGGGCTACTGTTAGGCTGACTAAAATGCTGCTTTCCAAACAGATGAAGTGAGACCTACATCTGTATCAGACAGAGGCATGAGATCCAAAGAAGGACATGAAACCCAGGTACAGGTCATTACTTATCTGGTGATTGCCAGTTCCTTTGTAGAATTGAGCTTCCACAATTGTAATTTCTGTTTATATAGAACAACAGGACAACCTTCACTGTCTCACTTATGGAAAACTATTGCTAGAACAACTCCAGAGAACAATAATTATTCCTCTGGAAAGATCCTGAAGTATCTAGCAAGGATTGTATCCTAAGTGGACTGAAGTTGGGATTCTTCTCCCACTATGCATTGGTTTAGTTATTTCAGATACTTGTAACAAAAGAAGCATTGGGATAATTGGTCAGTAATTTGATGTCAACCATTCTTTAATTGTAAGTGACCATTTCATTAATTGCTAGATGTGGAACAGAGTCTGTATAATTAACTGTAGACTCTAACATCCACCTATTGTCTGAAGGCAGGGGGTTTGTGCCAATTCTCCCAGCATGTGTTGCACTTTGGAAACTAAATTAAAGTCACAGCATGAGAACATAACTGGGCATGAAAAACCTGTATTCAGGGATTTCAGTGCAGATGTGGAGTGAAGAAAGCATCTTGCCACAGAGAACAATGAAATGCTTTCACAAAACAATTGAAATAACTTTACTCAGCGAATGTAGGATAATCCTGTGGGACCAGTCAGCACATGACATGGATTCAATTCCTTGGTCTTTGAGACTGTATAAATGGGCTGGACTAAGAGTGTTAATTGTTCTTCACATTTATCAGTAAAATTTCTTAATTTTATTTGCTAAGGGGTATTTTCTTTTTCTCACTGGCATGTGGGTAATAATTGTGAAGACTTTGAAGTCCTCTGATGCCATTCCCAGAATCACAGGGTACTCTCTGTTTCAGAGATTTCTTACCTTTCTATTCAGCAGGATTACTAGATAGCACTCCTATAAAACTGGTATGAACACCAGATCCAATCAAAGTAACACTATCAGTTCCTTCTTTTTGTGTCTAAGAGTTCAAGTCATGAATGAAAAAAGACAGATCAGAAGGAGTTGTCTCATGTTTAACCTATTCACTGAGTCTGATTCTGACCTCTTTATAATTTTTGAGTAAAGGATGGCCCTAAAGAGGAGTGACCAGCGTCCCTGCTGAGCTGATCTCACAAAAGTCAACAGTGAGCAGATCAATTCAATACGTGTTAAGTGCTGTTGAGGCTGCTGCTGGCTCTCCCCCTGTTCATCATCTCTCATGATGATGGGAGCCAAATCAGAATCTGTTAGAAACCATGGCAAAAGTTTATTTTCTTTTCACCATTCTCTGTTCATGCCCTCAGTACTAAGGGGTTGGGAGGATAAGACCAACCAGTTGAAAGTTCCCTCAACAGGTAGGTGGCCAAGAGGAACAGCAGCAAACACATCACCTGTAAGAAACAGCACCCAAGAGATATATCAGCAGCAGAAGTTTGTGGACACATCTCCACGAGCCCTGCCTCTTTGCATTGTTGGTCTTTGGGCTGAATTTTGGTTTAGTGGTGAAAGAGGCCCCCCAAATGCCTGGTGAAAGATGCTGGTCCTGGGAGTGGACAGATTTCCCAGAAGTGTGACCTGTTCCTCGGCTGTCTAAGAGCAGCCTTCCAGAAGGAATGCTCCTGATAAGTTATGCTACATCAGCTGGGTTTGTCATTTGTTACTAGCCTAGTACACTTTTCTGAGTAAGGGCTGGACACATCTCCCCGTAATTTTTCCCCTCTTCTGTTTGGAGGGTTTATTCCGCACTTGAATTTATTCATCTGCTAGTGCCACAATTAATCTACGTAGAAGCACCAGATAACAAATCCTACTAAATCATGAAAAGAAACAAGCAAGTTCTCAGGTAATGTAGAGCAGAGTGGATCCACTGGCTTCAAAATAATTGTTGATGATGTTGATGTATGATTAACTGTATGATGTTCTAGCCTGAACTGTTTTGGACAGGGTCAGGATGGAGAAAATCCTTCCAGGTAACTGAGTCCAGACTCTGCTGCTTCTCTTTCACAGTCTCACCAATTTACCAAGCAGTCTGAATGTACAGGTAGGTGGGGAGTTTTTCTCCTTCTGTTGTTTCAGTGTCTGACTGTCCTGGTTATTAGAAACCTTATTTACAGAATAAATTGATGGATGTTATATCCATGTTATCTCTAGTGTCCCTTGTGGCTGGTCTCTTTATCCTCATTAGTTTTCCACTCACTAATGCAGATAAAGAAGTAATATAATTGATCCTCATACTTGAGTTACTAGGTTGAATAAATCAATGTCATTAAGGTGGTGTGTCCTCTAAGCAGCAGAGCCACACTGTAACACCATTAGTTGAACCCCTGGATGAAATAAAGTTGCATTTGGCTCTGACAATTTATTCCAGCAGCCGGGTCTGGGCAAGCTATTGATGTGACTGCACAGCTTTCAGTTCTCAAACTAGGTCACTCTAGTGACCTACTTTGCCGCAATTTTTGTTTGTGTCCACAATCATCCTTTTGAAATAGGTACCCTAGCATTTTGTCTATTTTCAAAACCCTGTTCCTGACTAAATACCTTTTTTCTTGAACACAAGTAATCAGAATTATACATTGCATTTTACATGAAGCCTTGAAATTGTCTTACAACTGCCATACAAATATTTCACCTGCTACATCCTAAGATCACAATTACATCCAGCTTGGGGATCATCATCATTCTACATTTCAATGTTCAGGCACACGTCCCTCTTCTCCTTTGTTTCCAACAGTAATTACTGTTATTCATCCTGAAGGGCTGGATTTTGCAGTGCTATTCACTTTCATTCCATTTCCATTACTTCTGTCCTCATGCTCATCCAGTTTTCTCTGCATGGTGTTCTAGTCCTCCTTTGAATTGACAGTGCCTTCCAACTTTGTGTCATCAACATATTTCATAAGCCCACTCCTACACTTGGAGCCAAAACCACTCCTGGAGGAACTCAAGTAATAGCCTATCTCCAGCTCAATACTTTCTCTCTTGACACAGAGTGCTGTCATCTCTTTAACCAGTTTTTGAGCCATCTTGCATTTTCTCTCCTAATCCCCCTTTTCCTTACCTATGCAGACACTTTCTCACATGGCACCAAACCAACTGTTTTACTGAATTCAGAACACTGTATTTCCTTTGTCTAGGAAAAGCAGTCATCCTGAAGAAAGCTATTATGTTAGTCTGGCATGACCAGACTATGACCAAACCAGAATAAAAACGGTATTTTCCATTTTCTGGCTTATCTTTCTTCTTTTCTACAAAATCTGTTCTACAGATTTGCATATGGTTGAAAAATAAATGATTCCATGATCACCAAATGAGCTTCTCTTCTAGTTATTTCATTTGACATTTGGTATGGCGTTCTTTAGTCATGTCCTCTGTCTCAAGTGCCCCAGAGGCAAAATTTCTATGGATTTGATGATTTCTTGTGCTGCTTCCCCAAAATTTCTGGAGTGGAGAGAAACCTGTCCCCTCCAAAGCAAGTTTGATGTGGCACTCTGAGACCTATTTCTAGCACCATAAGACTTATTTCCTATGGGCATAGTGCGTCTCTCTCCATTGTCAGTGTCATTGTGCACAAAGGAAAACAAAAGGCATCTTGTGTCAGTTTTAAGAAACATCACTATTAATCTCCACCCTGGCCTAGTGCATGGCTGTTCCCATGCTTCTTTTGCACTCAAATCATAATTACATGAACAATTATTTTTTCTATTTTTTTTTTTTTAGTTTCCTCTGAAAGATCTAACACAGCTTGACTTTTGGCAATTTTTGTACTTAATGTCTGAACTTTGACCTCTTAAGATGCTGCATTCTCTGTTGATTAGACTTCTTCTCATTCTTTTTAGGCTCTCTGTCATTATTCACATAATTTTTAAGGTGGATTTTTATTTAGTTCCTTCCTACATGACCCCCTCCTACTTTTACTTATGAAACAAGTTCCAGGTATTTTTTGGAATTCTGACTCAATGCAATTTCAGTTTTAAGTAGCTGTTGCTTTTCAGCCTCTATCAAGAAGTGAATGACTCCTTCCTGAAGTAATAAATCTTCACATATTTCATGAACCAATCATTATCATTCCCAGCCTTATTTTGTTTCCAACTTCTTTTGATCAGTGCAGAGCTTGGAATACCTTTGGTCCAGACAAGTCTCTGTTCTGTGCCTTGCAGAATAGGGGACTCCAGAGACACAGAACAATGCTGCAGGCAGTAAAAACCACAATAATAACCTTACTAAGGCTTTTTGTCCTGAGGTATACATATTTGTATTTAGAGAAAGAGTGCCTCTTAATGCAAGACTAAAAGTCTTCTATCAAGTTTAGATCTAAATCACATTAACAGAACCAAAATATGGCAACATGTCTTAGCAATTCATTGTACCAATGGAAGGAAATTAATCCTCCTCTATCAAAGTTTACACAACCAAAAAAGTGTTTTTTCTTAGCAGTAGAAAGTTGGCCAGAGGAGACTGATGATGAGACTGAAGACTTTGCTTTGAGCAAAGTACTGGGCAAGAAAATACCATTTTTACAGAGCTATGTTTGAGAAAAATATCATACTTAAAAAATACAGAATATTTACATGTACTTAAGCCCCTGATAGAAATACCCAAACCCCATTTTAGCTTCTATAGCTATTTAGCTGAAAACTGAAAAACTGATTGGAAGAGTTATTTCTTCTGCATGTCTGGTTGCTACTCAGAAGTTGGTACAAAGGTATTGGACAGCACCAAGCATGAAAGTTCCCGAGTACTTAACAAGGGCCCCTATTACGAAAGATAACTATTGATACCAATATGAATACTTAAATTTGTGGTGTACATCTAGACCAAATTTAATTCGAGCAATGGTGAAGGCCTGAACTGTTCTTCATCAGAAGACAAAGAGCATAGGCTAGCACACAGAATGCCAAACTCCTATGAGGAGAGTGCTATTTTAAGAGGAAATGTTAAAGTAGACATATCTCAGGTGGAGCACTGAGCCTTGCCATGGAGTGCAGCCCTGGACCAGCAGGAGTGAGGCACAGGCAGACAACCCTTAGCAGCTGCGGTCAGGATGGGGCAGAACTGCATTTCTGATGTTTGTAAGAATGCAGGGGCTGCACTTCTTGGGCCGTACAACAGAGAGGAAGGAGGAATACAGTCTTGCTTCCTTCCAGGCATGCTGTCAGCTGACCTGTTTGAGTCTTTTCCAAGGACTACACTCAAGGGAATGTCAGGAGACATCCTGCCTCCCTTGAGGCATCACAACTGAAGTGGTTCACATACTCAGCGTGAAGCACAAGATTCAGGGCAAGGTTGTGCATAAAATGAGATGTCTCAGCCCTGAAGAATATCCCCTAATGTGTACATTTGTTTAAATCATTGTTTCTTATCACATACCACGTCTTTGGGAAGATCATTATGAGTCATTAGAATATGTGTTCCAGACTCTTATCAATAACTGCATTATAGCACCCCATGTCATCATGGCCATGTTATTTCACACAATTCCCACTAGTTAGGCAAAGCATTTTCTTATCTAAGAAGATACCGAACAGTCTCTACTAAAACCAGATACTACAGGGCAATGCTTTTTTTAGGCAATTTTTAAAGAACAAGAATAGCAGTTCAGCCCTTAAACATCCAGCAAACCAATGTTTCCATACCCCTTTGGCTTTTTGTCTCCTGAATTTGAGATTTTTTTCCTTCTCTAAATGTGGGAAGAGAACCAGTACAGAAAATACAGTAAATTTGCTGTGTCCTATTATATAGACACCAAGTTTTTATTTGCACCTACAGTATGCAAAAATATGTTGCAGCTCTGACACTAGCAGCCACATAAATTTCAGAGAGGCTCCCTCTCTGACTCACTCTGTAGAGAAGTGTACTTGAGTGCATGCAACGTGTTTTCTCTCCTTTTTCTCCTTTCTGCCAGAGAAGACAATGCCAAAATCAAGATACCCCAGATTTTTATGTACATACCTACCTACCACTGAAATTAATGGGAGAAGCTTGAGTGACTCCCTGGTTAGAGAGAAATTAGGAGTACTTTTAATCGTGCTTTTAACTGAATCGTGTTAATTCAGATTTATGGCAAGAAAGGGTAGATTGTGCTCTCAGGCAAGCTCTTACAAAAATGCAATCCAGCTACTTTGCCTGGATCCTGGAAGAATGATTTGGACTCAGGAAGCTGGTTATGTGCTAAAGGAAAACATCAGGTTCTGCAGTGTTTGAAGCTGTCTGCGTGTCTCCAGCCAACCTGCATGTCACACATGTGTTTTCTGGCTGTGGGAAGCCGGGGCTGAGCTGCCACGCAGTACCTGTGGCACAGAGCACTGCAGTGGCAGGTGCCTCCTATAAAAGCAAACACATTGCAGTGGTGTTACCTCACCCAAATTATGTCTGAGGACAGGGCAGAGAAGCCTGACCACTATTCATCTATCTGTATTTCTGATTTTATTCCTCTAAGCTTTTATTAACTTCAAAGTCTGATGGCTTCAAAACAGTGCCAGCCATGATTCCTTTAAATTTTAGGAAACATGCCATAAGAAAGCAACAATTGCCAAATATTTTTAATTTGTCAGGGATCGTCCTTAATCCATGCTGTGAGCAGGAGCACAGTTGTTTTCATTCAGAATTCAACACTGGCTGAACTGGAGCATGTGCTGATATGTCACATAATGCTAAACCCTAGGCCTTCTTCCAAGTGCCTCTGAAACTTGAAAGGTTTAGCATTAATTTTTTTTCTCACCTAAGGAGTGGAATAAATTGTACATCTCATCTGGCTTTAATTTCAGGCAGAGTTAGTAGAATCTCTAGCCTTGTAGTGGGGAATTGGCTGGAAACATCCCTGTTGGAGTCAGGGACACTACCCTCCTGGGTAGTGGGTGGGTTTGCCACAGCACAGACACTCTGTGCAGCTGATGCAAAACACTATTTGAAATATGGAAACATCCAGCATTTTTGATTTGTGGCCAAGATAATCCCATCCCTCATTTCTGCCACTCCACTGGGCCTACCCCACAAAACTGATGCGAGAGTTTAGCTCAAGTCATGGTGCAAGGCAGACCAAAGGCCAAATTCTCATCTGGACTGTACCCACGTAACTCCATAAGGCAACACAGCTGAACAGGTGTAACTCAGAAAAAAAATAAGAAACTAGCCTTAAGCTAGCACTGCAAATTCAAGGCTTCATTTTTTTCCCCATGTTTTCTTTTTGTAGTCCCATTTATCGATGACTGTAGTTCTGCTCAGATTCAGCCACCACGCACAGAGCTCATTGTGGCATGGGAACTGCAGTTTGGACCTCATGTACGCCTGGAACTTAAGGCTGAGCAAAAATATCCTCAGGGACAACTTTGTAAATGCTCAGTATTCAGCTCAGGTGCCAAAGTCTTACAAAGTGCTAGTTATAAATCTTGTGGAAAATGTGACAGTGCAGTGAAATGTCTGAACTGGAGCAATTCTGTTCTAGAAGTTGGATTTTCAGTGTGCTGTGCAATGCTCTATTTTCAAATCCTTATTTTAGGAGCATGGATTTTTGTCAGAAAGTCGCTAAGTAATTACCAGGGGAGTTTTTTTGGTTTGTTGCATTTTGTTTTGGTTTTTGTTGCTTAAAAAAAATAATGTAACCCCCATCCCATCTAAATTATTACCTTAGAGGGGAAAAGCATCAAATTAGTTTCCTTCATAGGACATGTCAAGTGGACAGCATCTTGCAAGCCAAAGACATAAACACTAACTCACCCACATAATCTTATTACTGACTAAAATAAAACCATGTTTCTGTATCAGTGCCTGAAAAAATTAGTTCACTAGATTCTGGCACTATAAAGTGTCCCTAACACCTTTGTTCATACACATAAAAAGGCTGATGAAAAATGGTGATAGTTATTTTCAAGGAATAGAGGAATAGCTGGAAAGCAGTTCCCCCAGAAGAGAAGTTACCTCAGCTGTTTGCCATTACTGCCATCAGTGTTAACTCAGAAAATGTTAAAATTGTAGTGTATACAATAAACTAAATTTTATAGGTCTTATTCTATAGGAAGGGAAGTAAATGAAAGGATTCAGATTAAGTTCAATGGATTTTGGAGCTGTCTCTGTGCTTCACACCAAACATTACAGATACAGGTTCAAATGCTCTGACACTCTGTATTTCTCACAAAACTAAGAAAGGGTGCTACCTAGTTCCAGGAATAACTGTATAGTCAATGTTGCATATATCCAGAAGACAAATGCTTCCAGCTGTTTAAAAGAAAGGCATTGTTTAGCAATACTTACATTTTTTTACAAGAAGAATGGCAGCAGAAATAGATGAATTCTGGCTACAGCACTGTTTTAAAAAACTACTTGTATTTAGCACCATTATATTTTGACAGAATAAAATACAAGTTACCTACAAAACCTGCTATCTCAACTAGCACATTTGAAAATAAAATGCCATGATTTATGTAATATCTTGTCATCCATGGACCTTGAAATATTTTACAAATAAGAATGACATTGAAGTATTCTCCCTTATTACCTCCACTCCTCAGAGTGAAAGTGAGGTACTTAACCCTGTTGAGGAACTTGCCACGTATGACAAGCAGAGCCAGAAATGGGGTCTGTAATGGTATAGCCTTATTGTCTTTTTCTTACATGGCATTTCCTATCTCTTTTCACAGAATCTGTTACTACAGATGACATCTACTATAGCTAGAAATACAATTGGTTGTGCACAACGCCTTAAAATTACCAGAAAAGTCCATGAGACTGACAGCTTTGGTATAAAAGCCTTCATTGTTCCAGCTTAGGAAAAGTAATGTAGCTGTCAGGTTACATATCTTGTGGGTGAGGCACTGTAGAGCAGCATCACAAACAACTGCAGGGCAATGGGACAGAGCCAGGCCAAGATTTCAAGCTGCATTGCCTGGCATCTGAGGAAGGGGTTGGGATAAGTTCAGTCTGTAACACATGGGCCCATAGATATGGAAGCTGAGTGGCCCTGCTCTGATGCTCAAGTGGCTGCAGAAGCTGTTTCATGTCTCCACAGCACTGAAGGGTCTCCTCAGCTCTGCCTTTGGCAAACCAGGTGCTCTCCTTCCTCAGCTCTCCAATGCCCCCAAAGCAACACCAGACTCGCACACACACATGCCCTTTGTTTGACCATGTTCCCAGGAGCACAAAGCCAGCAACAGGAAGCCAATCTGTATTGAGCCCATGCACTACAGAAAATTGTCTCTAGGACTTCTAGTCCTCTGAACCTAAGACCTACCAGGTCAAGTCTTTTTTAGATGTGACCAGATGCTGCCCACCGGCTCCTGTGATTAATGGAGCCAACCCTTGATGAGACAGGATGAGAGATTCCTGCTCTTGTCCCCCACAGGCGCATGTGGCCATTGCACAAAGTGGCAAATCCATATTTTTAAAGCCAAGGTCTAGTCACAGTTCTATAGACTGGCTCATCAAATGCCTGCAGGTGATTTTTAGAGAATAATTTTGTTTGCAGCATGTGGATTGGCTTGCCATTTGCAATTGGGGAAATGCTGGTGTGATCTGCACTCCCTGCTTCACACTGGCTCTGATGACTTCTGTGTGTGTCTGCTTTGCCTACTCATTCTGAGACATCACTGGCCTCCACTTGAAATGAGACAAAACTGTCAGACAGAGTTTTCAAAATGAAAATAAGATGTCCAAAAATTCAGGAGAATTTATAAGCTATAAAATAAACCAAATCTGGACATTTTCTGAGCCAAAAGGATACAAGACAGGTCCTATTGACAAGACAATTATTTAGAATTTTCATTCATAATAAAATGTTCAGTTTCCACAGCCAAAAGAAAACCACAAAATTTTTTCATTGCAATTATTTTAAATACAGTGTGTCATTTTTTCTCTCTTGGTGCTTGATCTTTGGCACCAATATAGAATTGTACTTGAAATGGAGCGGTAAAACACAATTAGCCTTTTTATTTAGCAATGGCAGTTTCAAATCAATTCAGCTCTAATAAAAAATTAGAGCTGTGGAGTTCTTGAATTGATAATAAATCACAGATTAAGATGCCTAACAGAAACAAATTTAATTCTATATTTTTACAAGAAACACTTGATATTGTAGCCTCTCTGCCTGTTCTTTTTTCTCCTCCTTTCCCCTTCACTCCCTCAGAAAATTTGATTTATGCCACCATGGTCAAAATTTCATTACCTTCCATTTAACCCAGTGGAAATAAAACCTGTCTTGACAAATCTGCGATATGTGAAAAATCAAAGTTTTCTTTTTGATCTTTTACTTTAGGATATTGGACAGAAACTCCTTGTCTTTTCTCTCAGAAGCAACTACCTTGATTTTTAAATTTATTTTTAAAATTTCTTTCAGCAACAAGGAATGGAAGATTAAAGAAACGGGATATGGTTTGTGAAACTTTTTTCCATGGGCGTGCCCTATATGACAGAATGTGTCCCTGAAACACCTTGGCTCAAATGTAGTGGCTGTGGGTGTGGTGATTATTTCCTGGCACAAGGAGGGATTTCAGGAAAGCACTGACTCTGCCTTCTCCACCCAGGCAGGTTCCTGACCTCTACTTACAAGTGACAAGAGCCCCCATGTGCATAAATCCTACAGAATCCTTTAGGCAAAACCACTCACAGTGTTTGCATTGTGGGACTGTTCTCTTGAAAATATAAATGTATGCATGGCGTGCCTGAGGGTACCCACTTTTGAATTATAGAGTGCCTTGTGAGCACTCATGGCATTTGGTTTGAAGACCATCCCCCCTGCCTCCCTCCCCACTTCCCACTTCTTATTTTAAATTCAGCTTTTCAAAAGCTTGTTACCAAAAATATTCTGATAGATCTGTGGTGGTGCTGACTAGCAAGAGCTTTGCAATAGAGAGTGAAAGATCACTTTATAGACTTCAGCTCCTTCCTGGAATGGCTACTTTTTTCCTTTCACTTTCCCCCCCCCCACCCCCCCTTTCGGCAGATATATTAAAAAGGAAAAAAAAAAAAAAGAAAAAGCGTGTATGGGTTTATTGCTCCATGGGGCTGTTAGATGTGTAGCCACAGAGATCAAAGTGCTCTCTCTGCTGAACAGGTGTGGCATGGAAAGTGCCAATTTTCTCCTTTCTAAGCCCTGCACTGAGGGAATATATTTTTTAGACAAGACTTTACACAACCATGCCTGGGGAGAGCATGAACTAAAAAAAAGTTTCACTGAATAGGAGAAATGGACACAGGAGCTGTGTATCCAGATCAGGCTTAGATAGGTGGTCTGACAGAGTATTTAAGTAACACTAAGCTAATTCTCGCCCCATTCCTTTCAACACATCCAGCTTCTCCCAGAATTTTTACAAGGCAACTTTGATGGTAGTAAGTAGATCATTAGAGAAACTATTTACAAGAGCAAAAGAGATTATTTACAAGAGTATGTAGGGACAGGACTCTGGAGGAATGGCTTCAAACTGAAAGACAGTATGTTTAAGTTAGTTAGATATTGGGAAAAAAATTCTCTACAGTGAGGGTGAGGCCCTGGAACAGGCTGCCGGAAAACCTGTGGATGCCCCATCCTTGGAAGTGTTAGGGTCAAGTTGGATGGTGCTCTGAGCAATCTGGTCAAGTGGAAGGTGTCCCTATCCACAGCAGGGGATTTGGAACCAGATGATCTTTAGGCTCCCTTCAAACCCAAATTCTTATGATTACATGATTCTATGGTCATTGGGGTACTGATCAGATCTTTGTGTACGGTTAGACCAGGAGATCTGTTTGCCTCATACACAGACCTCTTGTTTTCTTTCACTAGAAAAGAACGACAAGACACTAACTGTGGCCAATGCCAGAAAGGAAAACACTGTATCTGTTCAACAAATGACCCCTCCCTTTTCTTTATAGAAGAATACTAAAGCATTCTGATTAATACTGTCAAGGAGACTGGTAGTGAAGAGGAGCCAAGGAGCAAGAACTGGAAAAGGACAGGCCATATTTTAGGCACAAACCATAACAAAACTGCCCAGGGGCTGAAGTTTCTGGGGTCGGTCTACCGGTAGCAAGCGACACATGGTTTAACCTGCAGCAGTGGAGCTCTTGCTGAGAGCTTTGATGTCTTAGGGGGATCTTGTGAAACACCTCCACCAAGCAGAACAGGGCTTAGGTCAGTGCAGGGGCTTCATCAAGGGACAAAGCAGTCAGCCAGCAAGTCTGGTCTTTGGAAGCCTTGAAGTTTAAATGGGCTTGGGTAGATCTCTGCCTTTGTTTAGGCAAGTCCAGGAAGAGCAACATCCTGGAAAGATCAGGCTAGAGGTAGTTTGGTTTAAGAAAAAGAGGTTAGGGGAAAAACAAAGAGAAGAATAAGGTGCTGAAATGGGCTGTGACCTCCAAAGCATGCTATCTTTAAATAATCTTGGCTGGAACCCAGGATTCCTGACCATTCCTCTGCTTGTCAGCAAATATCGTCGAAGCCCACATGAAAAATCTGTTTGATTCTCCTTGGGTACAGATCTGCAGCACCATCCCTGTCATACATCACTGTAACTCACAGCCCTGTCACAGTGATTCTATTCCACAGCTTCCCATTTCCACAGCTTACCATTAGGCATGGGGAAATCTATCCAACACACCACCATCAAAAAGGATGTTACTGACTTTTGAAATGAAGTACTCAAAAGCAAAGAAATTTCTGTGCAGCCTACACTCACACCCTAACTCACATGAATGGATTATGATTGGGCCTTTAACTGCACTGAACTCAATGATCTTGGAGGTCTTTTTCAGCCCTTAATGATTCTTTGATTCTTTGGCATAACACCCTTATCTTATTCACAAACTGAAGTTTCCATTTCTGCGCAGTGAGTATTTATTTGGGGGTATTTTTTGCCCTGTACAAAGAATGAGAGAGGAATTTAGTGAGGGAAAAAATTCTCCATGTGAGTGCCTCTTGATGTACATGTGTGGTGTCTGACAAAGACTGTTAGAAATAATTTAATCTGCTGTATCACAAAGTCTCTTTGTAAGAGAACATGGATGAGGAAGGCAGGTTTTCTGAAACAGAGCATCAGAGACAGCTGGTTACACAAAACCTGAGCTCTGAGCTTCTTCCTTAAAAGGAATTGGGAATTCATGTCAAGCAACCCTTTTTCCAATCTTCATCTTGGTCTCCCAAATATTTTATAAAATGTGCATATTTTTGTCAGGCATTTTAGCATAGCATAGGAAGTTGTCTTGGTTTTTTGTTTTTTTTTCCCCATCACTTCTGGATGTTTTTGTGTTATGGAGTGTAAACAGAATGCATCCAACATAGCACCTGAGCACATACTTAACTCCAAGCTTCAGTGGCGTTACTCATGTTCACAGCTAATGATATTTACATTACCTGGGCTTGTCCTCCTGACAAAGAAGCCCAGTGGAGAAGGGCTGAGAACTCTACTGAAAGCCAGCAAGAGTTGGACATCTGAGTCCCCAGACTCTCTCCAAAAGTCTTTTAAAAAGCCCTGCAATTCTGGGCTGAGGCCCAAGAGAAAATTTTCAATTCCATGTGACCACGCTATGATTCAGTGCTCAGATCTGATGTTATTAAGTGCATGAGGAAGCTGTGACATTTATTTGCCATGACTTACTAGAAGAGAAGAAAATCCCCCTGTGTGCAAGTGCTTTGAGTGTTCATTTGGCTCTAAAGCTGCTGTTCATTACCAGTATAGCTGGGTTTGTGGCATGGGTGCTCCATTTACACCCAGACTGCACATCCAGGGTCTTACCATCACTTGTTCTCTGTTCTTTGCACAGCATTGTCTCCACAAGGAATGCACATGTAATTTAGATCATGGATAATACTACTAATTAGAGAAGAATTGAATGGAAGGAATACCAAGGGGAGACATAGGAAACTAGATTGAGTCCCTCTCCCATGTCTCATCTTCTTGATTTGAGAAAAGGAGACCAATGATGCCAATTGCCTCTGAGTACTTATGAAAAAAACCTGAACAACATATCTAGCTGCATGTAAATGGAAATTAACTTTTAGGCAGTATGATTTGGGTAAATCTGAATTTGTTTTTGAAAGGCCTTTGGAAGGTACCTGTCTGTACCATGTCATTAACAGACTGTCATCTGCCACATACCAGCCTTTAGTCCAAAAAGATCTGGCCATTATACCCATTCCAAAGAAACTGCAAGATTTGGGAGAAATGGTGGGAAAAGTGTATTTTTTGTTAAGTTTTGGTTTTGCTTGATGCATGCTCAAACTTTCCTAAAATAGTCACTCTTGGAAAGAGAACAACTCTGGAAAAAGTTCAGCCAAGAAGGCTAAAGTTTATGAAAATAATAAATAACTGAAACTGGGCCTTCAGAATGGAAATGTTTAGATGAAGTTTAATATTAGTGCTTTTACATATTGGTGCTTCACTGGTTTTTTGAGTCAGAAATATAGAGTGCAGGATATGAGTGGGAGAAAATCACTAGGTTGATTTTGCTTTTTTTTTTTTCTTTTTTCCTACTGGTGCAGTTTTAATGAAAACAGGAAGAAAATAGAATATGACATGTACATAATGTGATAGTGATACAGTTCTCTTAGACCAATGACACATCCTTCAGCTACCAATGAATCATGCTTCATGATAAAGTGAACTGCAACTGAAAGTGGAAAAGTTTTGTAAGATTTATACCAAGTGTTCACATCATGCTTTAGTACATTAATACATAGTAAACCCACTGTCTGGTGCCTTCTGCTGTGATGCAAAGAGGGAGATGAAAAGAAAGAATGAAATCATGCAAGTATTTTAATTTTCCGAGGTTTGTGGAATGATGCTATTGATTACATACACAGCAGTAAAATTTGGAGAAGAGCCCGGGATGATAGATAAAATTAGAGCTCATAAACTTTTTGAAATATCATTTGATATGTTGCAGCTACATCTTAAAATATGTTTTTGCTTACTTGTGATGGGTGCTGCTTGGAAATAACTGTACAGCTTTGATGGTTACTCCATTTTTATGGAAATGCTCAGATACTCAGTTAAATACTTAATTCCTAAAAGTAACATACACAGACCTTCCAAAATGGCCTTCCAAGAGCATTTGAAGCATACATATATTATGGGGCAGAAAACTCATGTGAGATTCTTCCCCCTATGAATTTTCTACTAACAAATATGTTCACAAACATTAATTGGTGAGCAAATAGAAAAGGAATAGTATTTATCCTATTTTCCTGGGTTTTAGTGATGTGAATGCCTAAGCCTGTTGTTTGAAGCCTTTGCCTTCTCTCTGGCAATGCTGTTTGATGCTCCACGGTTCAACATGAATAATCTCCCCAACAGGAAAGACTTTGAAGTTAATAATAGGTAAAAATGACTGACCTCTGGGTTCCCCTATGTCTGTATTAGTGTCTTGAACTGAATGAAGTGTGGCCAACACCTGAAGGACTGCACATCATTTTTGCTTTGTAGCCAGTGGCCAACCTCTCTCTTGCTCCTTGTGCTGGGATGGAAAAGAGGAGAAGCCTGCATGACACTCCACACAAGCTCAGGAGCTGCCTGGGCAGAGCAGAATATAAAATGAAATCTCAGTCACTGATAAACACTGCCTTGTCTCCAGAAACACAAGAGATGTATGGAATAAGGTTATGACAGTCATCAATCCTTCAGCTCAGGGCACACTGCTACAAATGCAGCTCATGATGCTCTTTCATGAGATTTGAAAACTATCACCCGTCTCTACAGAAACCACATATTTCTCAATGGTCACCTCTTTGGTTTCTGTAGTGGTAATATTCATGGAAATGAACACTTTTTGTGAATCAAATTTGTCACCTCTGGCAATGAATGGAGCACATGGAACTCATCTGGCCTTCCCATGGTGGCTATCAACCTGCACCCTGATCTTCCTTCTGCTCCTTTAGCATGAATTTCAGCAAAAACAAATCTGACTTGCAAAATG
Source organism: Ammospiza nelsoni (assembly GCF_027579445.1). Taxonomy (NCBI): domain Eukaryota; kingdom Metazoa; phylum Chordata; class Aves; order Passeriformes; family Passerellidae; genus Ammospiza; species Ammospiza nelsoni. The sequence goes on from NC_080633.1 coordinate 70,875,592, forward strand.
TGCAGCCAAAATCTGCTCTTACCATTAGCATTGTCAGAGGTATAAACCAAGAATAACCTGCCAGACACATCTGAAGGCCTTTGAACCTGGGGCCAAAATGGCAGAGCCAGAGGTCTGGCAGAATTCATGCACCCATCTGTAAGCAGGGAGTGGACTGCAAGCCCTGGCAGCAATCAGGAGTGCTCCCAGACTCCAAGAGCCATAAATGATGGATGAATTAACTGGCATGAGGGTCCAATTAATATGCCCCATTACTGGACAGATTTTTCTAGCTCCACTCTCAGAGCTCTGGATTTTCTAAACAGACTTCAGGCAAAAATTTTCAGTATTTAAGACACATTTAATCTGAAACAGAGATAATTGTTTCTATCAATTGCTGAATTAGTTTCTATTAGTTATTTCTCTGGCAGTGCAGTTCATGTCATATATGTACTTCAGATGAATATATGAAGCACTCAGGTAGCTCTTCCTTCCTCAGCAAGGAGGAGATGGAATCAAAGAAAGCAGCTGTTAAAGCACTGAAAGTAGCAGGATGCTGGGAAGAGAATAAACCTTCAAGAGAGTGAAAGGAAAATAAAAATAATTAAGAGAAATCAGAAAGCACAATTAGGAAATTTCAATGTAGTTAACTAAGTTAGTGAGGCCAGGAGAGGGGAAAATTTGAATCCAGGTCCAGTACAGGCATACATTCATCTAATGCTTCTGTTGCAGAACATTGCAAAAGAAAACTCAATTTTTTTAAAAGCTTCTTAAGAGTTGTGCGTGCACATTCCTATGAATTTTATTCAGAGTTGAATGTTTGAATTTCCCCCAATGGAACTGAAAACCCTGCTGGAAGTACAGTGCTATCAGGACAGGGCAAGCAGCTCATGTGGTGATGTAATGCTACATAGATACAGTCGGTAAGAAGGAGGAGTTGCAGAAACACTAATTGGGGGGGTGGGTGTCCTTCTGAATTTCATAGAAATTCTTCTTTCACCTCAAATAATATTAGCTAATCCAAACTTAGGATTCTGATTTAGGGAATCAGAAATTAAATGTTGAAATAAATATACATAGATACAGAACCAGCATTTTTTTTTTCCCATTTACCATTTCTTCCATTTTGGGTCAGCAGAGATGTCGATGAAAACATCACTTCTAATCTAATTTTAAAGCATAACAAGGTCCTGGACAGAGTAAAAATACAAACTATTTCTCTGACAAAAGTTTTGAAAAATTATGTTGTAAGCTTTCTCCACACAGTTGCACACTGTTCAGGGCACAGAAATCTCCATCACAAAGTTTTATTCTTGTTGTAAGACTGACCACATGAATATGTCACCTAGCGATTCCAACTTTTGTCCAGATTAATTTGTCTGTGAAAGTCCATTGCTTGTGTACAATGCCTATAGTTGCAAACCACTGATTTACAAGCATATATATGCCTGAATTGACCATTTGTGGTTGTGCACACGCTGGTCCAGGAGAAGGAAGTAGCTACCAGCTCTTGCAAAGAAATAGCAACATGCTCTTTTCCCTACTGCCTTTGAGACTTTTCTTCCAAGACATATAGCTCAGCAGGGACCGATTGCTTTCCCATTAACTTTTCTGCATTTAGAAAACATAAATTAATACATATCACATTAACACAGTTCTACTAGATCCATTAAAAAGCCTGGAATTCCCTCCAAGACAAGCACTGATGCTTTATTTCAGATTACTGTAAATCATGACTGGCCCATTTTGACTTTTGCCTAACGGGATGTGGTACTGGAGATGACCTTTGACTGGACAGGGTCAGATGTTTAGATTGACTTCTGCTGCTATTGGCTCTGTTTGGAGCAAGAACCAACACTGCTGCCAGCTTCTGTGGAGCATGCATTCTTTCATGCTTCCATGGTCCTCAAAACTGCTGTTCCCACTGCCAAGAGGTGAGACCGTGCAAAAGGATGTCATCTCAAATGATGAAAGTGCAACAAGTAACTTTCAGAGAAGTGGCAATAAAACAGATAAACAAGGCTCAGCACAATCATGCAAATATTTGACTTTCAACTCTGTTTGATTTCCATCTTCCAGAAGTCCTACACATTCTGCCAACATTGCATAGTGCTCAAGCTCTCTGGAAGTTACTACACAATTTTAGTTTTCTTCTCTATGGACATATTTTGTTTGCTATAGTATAGTTTGTTATATATATTTAGTTTGCTATGCAAGTCCAAAATAACTTCCTTAAAATCAGCTCTGTAGTCAGAGGCAGAGGTCTTAATCTTAATCTGGACTCTAATCCTTAGAGTCCAGGTACTTTAAGACTGGGTAGATAGTTCTTCGCATTCACTGTGTGATATGGCCTCTAAGGACTGTTCTGTGTTCATGAATGTCAAAAGCAGAGACAGCATGGAAAAGAGACTGTGTCTGAACTCTGAATTCCAGTATGGATTGTGATAATGATAAAAACATAGGAGGCCTTTTTACTAATGCATGGATTAAGCAGAATGAGTGCTTGTAAGTGTAAAGTCTCCATGTTTACCCCAAAAGAGTGACTTATCACACACACACCAAGTGGAACACTGACCTGGTTCTGGTTTAGGGGGTTTATTGAGGGTTTCTTTTTGTTATTGCTTGATTGGTTGGTTTTGTTTTTCATATGTGTGATAATGACCAAATTAAATCAGTTTCAGAAAGTTACTTACAGTTTGTCTAACAAGCTCGCAGGGTCTGGAGACTATGTTTCATAGTGAGTGAGTTCCAGGATATTTAATGTCTTACATCAAATAGGCAAGGGCTTTTTGACCCCAACAACTAACTATTTGTGTATTGCAAGCCATCTCTGAGCTTGCATCCTGGGATTGCAGAGACCTGGATCAAGGCTTTTCTGAAAGTAAAACTCAGCTGTTCAAGACCTCAGGACTCATGTCTCTGGGCTGCTCCTTCCATTGGAAAAGGAGAAAAGTAGGATTGAGAAGGGGAGTCCTGGGAGACAGTTGTGTGGGAATGAGCTTGTATTTCTTCCTTCCACCATGGAGGAGATTGGGGTTACCCAGTACCACATAAACCCAGCCTGTCCACATCTATAACCTCACTGTCCAAAGCCGTGGCATGAACAAACCACTGGAAACAGATCTTTTACTGCTTTGGCAGGGTACCATGCTAGGCAGCTGCCACCTTTGCCAATTCCTGAGGCTGTATTGGGAATGTTAGATTTTTTGGTGTAACTTACTTCCCAACACTTCATTTCACATATAGAGACAAGATACCCAATATCTTGGAAGGTAAGTCTCTTTCTGTTTGCTTTCTCAGTGCTTTTGAAGGTGCCATGTTTAAACAAGGCATCCAGTTGCAGACTCTCATTTACCAAGGTCTTCTGCACTGGAACCAAACACAAAAAAATGGGCCTAAAGTGAAAGCTCACAGTCAAAAAAGTGGGGTTCTGTGCAAAAAGCAATGCATAATTTTAAACAGAGCAAATAGTTTCCACTTGCTCAATCTCTGTGGTACTAATGGCCATTAGGGACCCGGTATCATTTCTCGGACATGTTTGAGTGGATAGACCCAGTGCCCTGAAGGAATTCCAGTTAATGGCTCCAAGGTCATTACCTTGTGTTCTTCCTACGTAAGCTCTCCAGCGACTTTAGCTGGCTATATTACCCTTTGCTTCCCCTGCTAAAAACAATCTTGCTGGCAGTGCTGCTTTTCCTCAGTAGAAGTGGCCACATTTCAATGACGGCTGACGTGAGCTCTGCAAATCCAGAGCCAAATTCCACGCAACGCCAGAGCATGTATTTATGACAGCAGCAGATTTGTGCCTGGTCACACTGTGGCTGTAGGAGGCTGACAGGTGATAAAATTGTCAGGGGTGAAAAGCATTATAAGGTTTTGTTGACGTAGCTATGGTAGGCAATTCCTATCACAAATCTGTTTAAGGGTCTCATGCTAAGTCTTTCAAAATACCAGGTATTGACACAAATGTAGTTCAGAATCCATCCATAAGTTATCTGCCTTTTGTCCTTCATTCAGTCCGTTCTTCCCTCCAAAAATACTGATAGTTCATTATTTTTAAAGCACTGCTTGCTTTACTAAAAGCTATGGAAAATTTATCATCAATGGTATACTACAAAAACTAGTATTTCATTTGGAGGTGAAAGGGCTATACCTGCAGCATTATCAGCCCTGGCTTAGAGCTAGAGTGCTACAAAATGGGTCCTCAAAAGCATGTGTGTGTGTGTGAAATCAGCCAAATGGAAAAGGAATTTTTGACATGTAAACAAGTATTTGTCTCCTGCAGTCTTGAGCACAGGCCCATTATCTTATCGTTCATTAGCAGCCTATTGAATTCACATAATCAGTAATAGTTTCTGGAAGCTGTTTGGCAAGCAGAGATGGAAATTACTAACTCACAGCTGGGTAAGAAAAAATGGCAAATACACACGTTGTGCTTGCTCTCTTCCCCCCCTCTTCCTTGGACACTGTAGATTTATTGCCTCACAGTATTCACAGATGATGTTTTCATAGTCAGTAATGAGGTCCCAGCAGTTTTTTAACAATAACAGGACATTACTACTCCTAAGATATATGATGTGTTTTCCCCATTTTTCTCCATTTTGGTTGAATACTCAGAAGTGTGCTAGCTTAAAAATCTCCTGGTTTATTATTATTATGATTGATAGTCCAGTCATGTGACATAAACAACTGCTGAGGTGTAACTTTTCAATTGCTAATTTGTATAAAAATGTAAAATATAATATTTTAACATGCTGGTCATGGTTTTGTACATAAAAATGACAAAATGCTCAGTTAGTAGTTTTCATTTCCACAGTGGAAAGGCAACACAGCAAAGAACAATTTTCAATTGTGTTGTACATTCATTTTTCTACCTGCATTAATCTGGCTTCAGCCCATCACAGTTGACAGAGATACGCAAAGTAAGATGAAAATATTTACTGGAAATAGTTAAAATTCATCTGTTTGGAGACCTATGGTCCTTCTATGCTTATTCAGAAAAACCAATTCATTCAGATATTGATTCAAGAATGCACATAAATGTTTGTTTTATTTTATGCAGGTTTTTTAGTTATACCAACCTTCAGATAAGTCTGAGGGTTTTTATTTTCATGAATTTGACTGCAATGCATAACTCTTCTACAATAAAAAGTAGGTTTTATTTAGAATAGCTGGTAGTATGCTGCTTTCTAATAAATATATAAGCTGCTGTCATTAAAAATCATAATACTTGGAGGCTGTTAAAGATGAAGTCACATTTAAAGTGTGAGCTTTTAATGAGATATAATGTGTACACCTAAATAAAGTTGAGGTTAGGAGATCAACCTCTCATCCACCTAGTTCTCTGAAGTATAAATTTTGCAGTCTTCCTTGCCTGTGATTTGAAATCTTTGCTCTAAAGTGTGAACCTAAAGAGCCTTTTGCTGGACAGACACTTGCAGCAAGCACCATTCATAATACCAAAACTGTCCAGGGTCCCAGCTACTCCAACATCTACATGCCTAGTGACTTCATGGATGTGAGACTATACACACCAACCTGCAGTTAACCTTGGGTGTAGCCTTTCACAGGTTTGGGACCAAAGAAGATGTTTGGTGAGAATGAGTAAAGCTGTGCTCAGGAAAATTCCTGGAGCTGCTATTTTCACAATTAGGTCATGTGCAATTAGCCTCATAACACCTCCCAAGCCCCTTAGATCTGCACAGAGACCAGCTGGCACTTCAGAGAGTACCTGAAACAGAGGATGAAGTCCACACCCACTGAAATCACAGGAGCTTTGCCAAACCATTTCTTTTCTTTTCTTTTCTTTTCTTTTTTTCATTTTATTTTAGTAATTCTCCTTAGCCTACCTTCCTCTCCCCTTCTCTCTTCCCTGTGCAGATGATTTGGCAGGCAAGGCAGTAGGCCAAATGGATGAAAGAGGCTGTGGGATAGAGGGTAAATTCCCATAACCTGGAAAGCAAAGCAAAGATTTTATTTGGTCTAATTTCTGTCCCTTTTGGTGCAAACTAGATTTTGCCAGGAATTTTACTTATTTCAAAATACTCTGTTATACAGTTTTGTCCCTGAGAGATACAGGGATGAGGGGCCACAGCTCTGGTTTTGCAAACTTTGATCCTGAGTCTGTAAGGAGATCCTCATGGCCAGGCATTTTGTTCTTGTTGCAGTTGGATTAGATGACAGTTAGTTGGATTTTAATGCTGTGATTTGTAAGCAAGGAGTCTTCAGTCCCCATGCACTTTTTCAACCAGTTGCCAGATTCAGTCAACAAATGGTTCCAATTTTGCCCCACCTCAAATTCTTATGACGTACATTTTAATGGAAAACTGTCACTTTGAAAACCCAAAAACTCTGTCGAGGAGCTTAACATTTCATTAACAGATATATTTGCAGCCATTATCAGCAACTTGCTCCTGGCAACAACCCAGGGCACTCTCCTAGATACAGTGGGAAGTCTGCCCTTTGTAGCTGTTAAAGCTGTAATATTTTCCTTGAAAGTTACTTGTAACAGTCTTATCCTCAAGCCCCTCGTATCTTCCCCTCTCTTTGAACTGCTTAGACCATTTCTAGTCACTGAACAAGAGCCAGTCCTTTGGAGCAAATAACCGAAAAGAGCAGAAATGGGGGAGGAAAACCATAGAAACTTAAGGGAAAATAATTTTCCTTTTATTTGGAATCAAAATATCTCTATCAAAGTTCTTCTCTTTCCCCTACATATTACATTATCACAGCTCTTAATTATCTCACCTGACTGACAGTGTTCAAACACACACCAGGTTTCCATTCCCATTTTGGGATAATTTTCCTTTTCCATGAGGCTCTGCTAGAAAGGGGAAGAGAAGCATTTTGAGCATTTGCTGATGCTCAAAATTAAGAAAATGCCAAGTTTTTTTCCTGAGTGGCAGAACTAGTGAAGCCTTGTCTCCTACAGAATTGTTTATGTTCTTCTGCCTAATACCCCAAAAATGTGCTCAACTTCCTATAAAGCCCTAATGGAGATAAACAGCATTTACTGTAGCTAGTTCATGTTAATGCATGGGCTGACTGACCAGCTCTCTGCAACCAAAGAAAATGCATAAAGGGTGAATAGCAAATGTTTACCCTGCTGTATTGTGAAGGGTGGGAGCAGAGGGAGTGCTCTTCTTCTTCCAGCTACCAGTTTCCTTGAGGTTTGTGAGCTTCCTACCCTTCTTCTACACAGTCTAGGATATGTGCAGTGGATTCAAAGCAAGCCAACAATTGGTAAAAACTGGCAAATACCATGATTATAAAATCTTCATCTTTGTACACATTGAGAAAAAAAAAGGGAGTACAGTTCTAAGTGCCTCAGGTGACTCTGTCCTTTGCAGACAGTTGAAGTTTTCTTGTTCCCAGGACAGGCAGAGACTTCTGGTTCCTGCTAAAGTCTCAGCTTTGAGGTGGAGAGGAGATGCTGCTGCTGACTCCTTCCAAAGCTGCTTGCCCCACAGGACCCAGGGCTTCCTCTCGTTGTGAGATTGCTAGAGGCAAATGGTGGCATGCTCAAGTCTCAAGCACAAAGTGGTAGCATGAAGTCGTCCCACATGGCACCTGACTTGAAGTGCAGAACAAAGCACCAGGAAAAGCAGTGCAATGCAAAAATGTGAATCCATTTCCCTGACCTTTATTCATATTTGCCATAAATGAAAAGTGCTTTTTCTTGTAAAGAAAGCTCCAAATGTTTTCTCTCAGGGAAGTGTTTTGAGGGGTTGCTTTGGGAGGCAGATTAAATTATGGTAGGCTGGTCATTTGCAGAAGTTCTTGTAAGAGAAGTGTAAGAGCCCGAGGTAAATGTTTTGTTGGAAATAAATTGCTCTAGACCAAGGTGTCTGGGAAGTCTTTGCCACAGAAACATGCTGTGATGGACAGAACCTGCCCAGATTAGACCTGGAGGAAAGATGCCTGAATCACTATTTGCCTTTTAAATATGAAGGGTGTATGGGGGTGTTTGTCTTCCCCTGCATGCTCTGACAAAGCTATTCCAGGATGGAGCTGTTACTGGTGAGGATGCCTCTGTTTCTGGGTGCTGCCTCCCCTTGCTGGTGCTTTGTGAATTACAGGAGCAGAGATGAGACCTGTGTGCATGAGTGCCACAGGATGGGACACAGTCCTTCCTTGAAGAGCTCTGCTCCTGCATAGCCTGGTGCACTGGCTGCCTTCTGTGTTTCCCCTGTCTCATTCCCATTGTGCACAGACAGAGGTTGCCATTCCATTTTGAAGAGAATTCTTTGTTTCCCATCATGGCATACTAAGGAACAGCTGCCACAGCCTGATAGTGGGAAGGATGTGTGATGGATGTGGAGATTCATCTTGTTCCCATGTTTTCCTCCATTCTCTTCTATCTCCAGTGCTTATCAGCCTTGGCCAGAGGCAGAGGGATGATAACAGCCCCAGGTCTGCAGCAGTATCTGTATGCCTTTACCTATACCACAGTTCAGCTGCTTCTATTGATTTCTCCACTCAGTCACGAATGCTGCCTGCTCTAAAATCTGTCACCGACTTCTGAGGAAATTCCTCCTGCCTGGAGAGGAGAGCCAGGAAAGTGGCATCTCACTAGACAGAAGTAATATTTCAACAGAAGTCATTCAGTCTTTTCCATAAGAGCAAAGCAATTATAATTTTAAGGTAAGTGCCTAAAAATGTGTTTCCCTGGGATAGATGTCCATGCCTGATTCTGGCAGAGGACTCAGCCAGCCCTCATGGATACCCGTCGTTCTTGGCAGAGTCTATGGGGACCCCCAGTGAGAAGAACCCAGTGAAGGACTGGGACACAGCTTTGGTGGAGAGAGCTCCTTGATGGACTCTGTGCAAGAGTCCCCCATCAGCCCCACCTCCCCTGTGGGGAAACTGAAGCCAAGCTGTAAAGGCTGTATGTTCACACTGTATTTTAAACTTAAATGCCCTGATTTGATCTCAGCACATCCCATTGACTGTGATAAGGGCCCTCATATGTCAGATTCCTTATTTAAGGCCCTAAATTTAGAACTTGAACTCCCAGGAAGATGAGAAATATTAACCATTGGTTGTTACTGCTTTGTGCACAGCAAAAGTGTACAGTTGTGTTGCTGCTCGCCTTTCAAGCTATTTGTCTTTTTTTTGTCCTTTCAGGCAAACTTAATCCTGTCAGAACATTTGTTACCCTGAATTAATAACATAAAACGACTATAATAAAATTTCTGCTGTTAGCTACCATCTCTGCTGTCAGATGAGGATGCGCTATAGAAAGCATCTTAAATGAAACTTCATTTTACATTTCAGAACCACGTTTTGTCTTCAGAGTGCAACATCATTCAGCTGAAAGCTAGGAAATCTGCTTTGATTTTAGAGCTGCAGGACAGGCACAGTATTAAACTGAAAGTTTCTCCAAAGTATGCCTTTTCTATTACAGAGTCAATCTGTCTCCAAAGCTCTTTCTTTTGTTTTAACTGGAACAGAGGAGAAAAGATTAATAAGATTAAAATAGAAGAATAATTTTCTCAGGTCATTTACTTCCTCTCTTTAGTTTTCTGTAATGATGGAGAGCAAGGCAGTTAACTTATTCTTACTATGAGTACTCAGTACAATATAGTATTACCCAAGGAAAAATCTTTCATTTCAACTACTCAATTATTTTCTAGTTATGTCTGGTTTAAAAGAAAAGGCAAGACATATTTGGCTTGGTTTGAAGAATTGAACGTGAATTGACAATTTGCAGAGTTGGACACCCTCTGGCCTCCCACACACAAATTCATAAATACAGGGATAATATGATAAATATATCTGCTGATCATTTGAAATTCCAGATAATTTAAAACTGGTAGACCTCTGCTTGGAGACTTTCTTTCCCCTGCTGATTCAATATGTGCTGTTACCTAAAGTCCAAATCAGCCTCACACAAAGCCGCTGAAAGCTTTATGTGCTCTGAGAGCACACCACACCTAATTGCAGTAGGACATGGTTTCCTCGCCCTAAAGAGAGATCACAGAGAGTTACAAATAATAGTTCAATTGCTCAACATATTTTGAATGGACTAGAAAAATTAACAAATACTATCTTATTTCTGGCTTCTTCTGGTGTAATGTAATTCTTTCAAAAGAATACTAGATGTTCCAGTTTAGTCATCCTTCCTCTTTTCAGGGAACAAATATACACGTTTTTGTTGCTCAAGTCCTTCACACTAGCCTTCCAAAAGATAGTTGGAAACAGGACAGCTTTTGTCTTAACTGTATTGCCTTTGTCCTAACTGCAATACTAAGTTCTATATTTACCTTCTGAAGAGAAAACTTTTGACAGCTTGGGGGACAATTTGAAGAAAGCTGAATTAAGTGGGGAAGATGTCAGACTACCTTCCCAGAGCAAGCCAGGAGTCTGTCAGGGACTGCAGCTTCACTCACAGTGATATCAGCTTTTCATTGCCATCATCAGTGTTTCTGGCCAGGGTGGCTGGTGTCTGTGTGTGGTTACACCCAGCTGCAAGGATCCCAACAGCGGGAGGGAACACCTTTTGTCTTCTTTTTTTTTTCCTTCTTCTTTTAAATTTGACCTTCTTCCATTGGAGTGACCGCTTCAGGCTCCTGCTTCTGGTTGGAAGGGTGGGGTGAATGGCTTCCTCTTCCTCCTCCCTTCCCGTCCCGTCCCATCCCTTCCCCGCTCCCAGCTCTGCTGTACAGATCACTTGGCTGGGAGAGGCAGAGGGGAAGGGTGTTTCTAATGCCAAGTGCTTGGAAAGGACTGTGAGTATAGTTTGCATGATTCCTGTTTCAGGCAGAAGTAAAGCTCAAGGCAGGGAAGAACAAAAGGGAAAATCCCCAATCTCCAGGGAGATGCTGATGCTGCAAACAAGTCCAATGAATGGCAAAGACACCTATGCATTCTGAAAAAATCTAAGAAGCATTGGGGCTCCCACCAGCAGCCCAGAGGTGAAATCCAGAGCCCATTTCGCAGTAAGAGGGCTGCAAAGTCCTTTCCAGACTCACGGCCACACTGTCCTCACCACGTTTCAAACTAGGAAGAACTATTTCCCTCAGAACTCACAGTCAAAAAGGAATCAGAGCTGAGGTGCAAGCACTGGGGTCTACACTGTGTAGTGTGAAGTATTTTGAGGGCAAAGGAGGGTAAAAGAGCACCCTCACTGGGACAAGACAGAAGAGCACCTTCATTTTTTCATCAAATGTAAATGAAGGTAGGGGACTCAGCTGACCACGTTTTCTGGTGCATTGAATGCTGCGCAGCAGTACGAAACCCAGCTGAATCTCACCCTCCCTGGGTCACACAGGTGCTGACTTCCCTACGCAGTCATATAAAAAGAGTTTCGTTTAAGACCTAAATCGCAGTTCTCCACTCATTTTCAGGTCAGCCTTTTGCAGTCTGATGCAATCATGGCAAAACTTACTGGCTGCTTCAGTCAAAAGCAGACTGTTTTAAATCTCCAAATCAAAAATACAGTGTTCTTGAACAAGTACTACCCGTTCACTTCCAAGAACACCACCAAATCCTATGCACCATGAGGGATGATATGATCACCTCTGACATGAGAAATGAGGAGTGGTTACCAGAGGCTACTCAGGTATTTCTAAATTGCCCACATGGCATGATTCTCCATTTGGGTTCCTTTTGGAAATGCTGCCATGCATCAAAACCTAGTTCTTGTCCTGCTTATGCTCCTGGATGCTGGCAGAAGATGGTGCCAAGGGGAAATCTGCTCTCACAGCGAAGCCAGCACAGCCTGCTCTCTTTCAGAATATGATGGAAAATGTACTTCTTTGTTCAGCATTTTTACTGAGTGTAAAAGTGTAAAACCCTTGATGGTTTTCCATCTGGATGGAAACTGCTCCTCGTTCAGGGGAAGACAGGTAAAACTCAGAGCATGTGTGTTCTGAGTTTTGATGTGGAAAATATTCAGTCTCTTGGGTGATTACTGCCATATTTATGTGCAATAAGGGTAAATAATATCAAAAGAACAATAATAACCTGACAAGCATCACCAGTGATGTTTTGAAACCAAAGTGAGTCAACAGCTCTCTGAAAGAGGAGGGTGAAAATGCACCACATGTTAGGTGCAAAGCAACTTTGGAAATGCATGTCTCCAGTAGGGAAAAAAAAAAAGGAAAAAAATAGGGCAGAAAAAAAGGGTATGTGTTTGTAGGGGGCAGAACAGCAAGGTGGTGGACCTTGTGGGCAGGATGGCAAGGAAAATGGGAGGATGCAAAAAAAAGCAAAGGACTTCTGTGAGCTTTCTGGCAGATTTTGCAGCAGGTGGAATGCAGAATGTTTACACAGTTCATATTTCAATATACTAAGAAAACATAGGGAGTCAGGCTCTAAGCTTATATTAAGCTCCCCTCCCCTCCTGCCCCAACCACTTCTTTAAAATCTGCCTTTAGATCTCGAATGGAACTGCTCTCTGCTGGGCTGGTGGCGCTGGGGCAGCGACTGTGCCACCAGCTGAGAAAACAAATTTGAGAAAGAGAGTGTGCGCTCAGGTTAACAAGCCTTGGGTGAGCGAGGTGTCCCCCCCTGCCCCGCTTTCCCTGTTCTCACCTCCTATTCCCCAAAGGCCCTGCAAACAGCACACTTTGGTGGGAGAAGCCGTGAGGCACTGAATGGCTTCAGAGCAGCAAGCTTGGAGGAGAGGGGAGATTTACAATGCTCCAGTTTTGACTTTTTGCATAATGAAAACCAGAGGTCTAATAAAATACAGCAGCAGTGACACTGCAGTGGGAGGGAGAAAAAGGAAAACAAACTTTTGGGATAAAACAAACATTGTGTTCTCCAGTAAGAGGTCTATCTTTACTTCCATCTATCAATACAGGCATAGACATATTCTCCTTTACTAATTCAAATTAAGAAGATTAAAACCAGGTAAATAGAACACAAGATAGGCAGAAACATTTCCTGTTAGCAAATCAGTCCTCAGCAAACTAACCAGAAAGAAACACGGCCACAGGACTACGTGAGTGGCACAAAGCTGGTTTTTCATACTTACTTGCGCTCAGCCGTGTTCTGATCCTGGTTATTCAGAAAGGGGCCGGTTTCTGGAAAAGTTCTTGATTCAATCAGAATTACATTGGCCAGGGGGTAATTGTAGTTACACTTTTACTAGTTTTTAGGGAGAAATTTCTTCTCGAGGTTGGAGCAGAAGAAATTATAGAGCACATGTGACTTCCTCAGTGAGCCGGTTTATATCCTGTGGGATAAAAATAACATTGTACAATATTTTCTATCATTGATATACATACTGATTTTCAACTTAAAGCAATGTGGAAACATTATGATCAGGATATATTGGCCAGTTAGAGGAGCTGGAAGACCTGTGCAGCACGAAGAGCAGCATGCACCCTTCAGAGCTCCTGCTTAGTGCATTCACTTCAGGATGCAAAATTTCTCCATGGTCTTGAGTGTGGGGAAAAGCTGAGTGTGGAAGGAAAGGAGTCCTGAGCTGCAGCCTCTGTGGCTTTCAGCTGATGCTGAAATTCAGTTTCTGAATTTAATTCACAGGTTTGTTTCATTCTCAGTTCTGGGATCCTGGGAAAATCATTTGACTTCTTTAACTTCTCCAGTTACTCATCCATAAACCAGATAGTTTTATTTGATCTAGGAAGCTCAAGTAGAGTTTCTACTTGAAATTTTTACAGGAAAAGTAATATAAAGAGAAAACAACTGCCAGAACAGCAGTAGCATCAAGTCATAGTTACAAATCACAGAGGGCTTCTTTGATGTGTGTTTGGTAATTCTATGCTATTTTGTTGGATTTTGAGATGACACATTCTTTGACCATATGCCATATAGTTAGTGATATATTCACTAATAAAGTCACGGTGTCCTGAAGACAGTGAAATACAGCATTGGAAATTCAATAGCTGTGTCCTGCATCCTGTTCAAGACTGTGAGCAGGCAGGCTCACTGACTTGCTCGCTCCTGCTCTTAGATCATGTTTGGCTAATGCAAACTCGGCTGAAGAGCACAAGTGCTGACTTTGGGTGTCCTAATACACCTCTCAAATTTGGGAGCAAGGCTTGCCATCCATGAATTTATCATAGCTTCATGACTTCTGGCCAGTACATTGAATAAGACATACTGTGCTCTGCCTAATTCAGAACATATTTTGGAAAAGAAGCAAGTGCTTAATGGGCAGAGTCTGAACTCCTCTGGCCAAAAAAATAGATTTCCCTGATTTTTTCTCTCTCCTCTCCCTTCCTTCCTCTAGGAATTTAGTATAAGATATCATCTGTGGACAAGAGGCAGTAAAACTCCTAGGGAACACACAGGCGTGGAGTCAAAATCCAGACCTGTGTTATTCCATATCGTTCTTCATTCAGCAATGACAAAATGAGCCGGTGTCTCCTTGTCCTGAGCTCTGTGTGTGGCTCTCGCTCCCTGGCAGGGATGCCCTGTCACGCCAGGAAAGGCACAGCTGGGAGTCTGTACCTGCGAGCTCTGTTAGGGACTGTGAAAGCGGCCAAGGGAGCACCTCCGATCCAACAGCACCCTCCACTGCCTGCTCGGGGTAGGGAGAAGCCTGCCCGGCTAATTCCCTCTGACAAGATGATAAAACCCAGCCAGCGGAAATCATTCTAATTACCACAGATTATCCAGCTGTTTGAAGAACACAAATTAATCTAGATGATGGTAAGTAAGTGATTGGAGTGCTGCCATTCCTTTGAAATAAAAAAAAAATAAAATTATAAAAGGGAATGACATTTCAAAAAATGCAACCCACTTTGGAGTAAAATTAAAGATGAAACTCTAATTAGTCTACTGTGTATATTCTACTATGATATCATTCCAAAGAATGTAAAATTCTTTATGGTCAGGATTTTTCCCTTTACTGTTATTTGACGATACTTTTTCAGTCTTAAGGAAATACAAGTCAGATGTGCTTTCTCACAGTAAACCTCAGCCATTTTAAGTTAGAGTGGCTTATAGCCAGAGAGCTATACACATTTATGAGTCACAGCTCCTTTCAGTCAAAAATGCAAGACACTAAACATGACCAACAACTACTATTTCTAGGCTGGGAGGCCTTTCTGGAACAACAGTGGCAGGAATATTTGATGAAGAAGTACTGTAAAAATAGATCAGTTGCCTTTTTTTTTTTTCCCTCCTCACATACTTTTTCCCCCCTCTTATTTCTTTCTGTTTCACATATGTTTCTTCTCCTTAAAAGACTCATGAATGAGTTAAGTATGCCATTAGCATTTCCTGGTGTAACAAGTGGAATGGAATTGTCACTGGGAGAGAGTCACCTTGTAAGCAGGGAATGAGGTGCATGTACCAAAAAATGTTTGCAAATGGGAGGAGAGGGCAAGAGAGTGACAGACAACCAGCATACCTGGAAGAAGAGGGAAATGATGGAGATGATTTATACGGTGAGGAAAAAGCAGGTTCCTCCTCCAACTCTGTGTAACATCTCTTATCTCCTCCTGTAAGAGGAAATAAGAGATGTTACACTGAGGTCTCTTCTCAGACCTGCAAGCTCTCCTTTTGGTTGTGATTTCTGATCCACTGCAGCCGTACGCTCCAATTCCATGCTGCAAACCCACAAGTACCTCAACAGCTTCTCAGTTTGCATTGCCAAGGAGTGGGAGCATAACACAGATATTACAGATGAGCCTCAACATCCTCAGAAATTTCCTGACTTCCAGCAGAGAGCATCAGTTCCCAGCAAGGCAGACTGTTCTCACTGGGGAGGCTTCCCAGTACCAGCAGCAGGGAAATACAGCCAAAAGTCTCTGTACTGCCCCATATGGACAACCAGTGCAGAGCCTAAAGTAAAGAAGGTCTTCCTGACTTATAAGTTTGCTGCTTGGCTTTTTTTTTTTTTTTTTCATATTAGCATCGCTGGAGCTGGTGAAAGAGCATGAGGAGGTAAAAGCAGGGATTTAAGGGCAGTTGAGGCAAAAGGAGGCATCTGGTGGGCACAAAGAAAAGGAGGAGGAAGATGAAGTAACATTAGTAAGGCTTATCCCAAGGGTTTGGAATATCTGTATTAGCCCTTCCCAGAAGCAGAGAGCAGTGAGCCTCTTTGGGGTGTGGATGCTTTGCTTGAGGGCCCTTGTGTCCAGATGTGTCATACCAGCGACTCCTGACTGATGAGCCATTGCTTTGCTTGCAGACATTTGGGAGGGCTCTGGAAGCAGCTTCAGCTCTGCAAAGCAGGGTAAGAGCTGAGGTGTGTGGTAGCTCAGGTGTGTGGCAGGGCTGCAGTTCTGTGACAGCCTTCCCGGAAAAGCCCTGCTGCAGGAGCAGCCAATGCATGAAGGAAACATGCAGGACATGCAGCTGTGTGTGTCTGTTGCCACAGCTGGATGATCACCCAGTCCTCAGGGACAGTGAGTGAGGTCTGGGTGGAGGGCAGGAGCAGGATAAGTGCTCTCTGAGGATGCAGAAGGACACCTGACAGCAGGGGTGTGCAGCTGTGGTGGCAGAGCCAAGAACAACTGTGCCTCCCCGCCTTGCTTTCCTGAGGCCCTGCTTGACCTGTGCCACAGGCAGTGGTAAAGTGGAGAATGCTGCCGTGGCACTGGGGCTGCTGTAGGGACTGGTGGCCCTTCAGCTGCAGCAATGCATAGCTTGGTGTGGCTGCTTTGTACCAGTGCCCTCTCAAGAGAAAGGGACTCTTGGTTCATGACTCTATGGAGACAGAGTCAGGTTACTACTGAAACCAAAGAGAAATAAGACATCTCTGCACCAAAATACACTGTTTGCTCTTTATTTAAATGTCAGGACTGCTGCCTAAGCGTCTATCAAATGCCCTATTTGTAATTAACACTGGAATTATCAACAACAGTCAAACTCCGGTGGAAAGCAGGAAATACAGTTCCCCATGGCTTCTTTCAAAAATGTCAGGGGGAAAAACGTGTCCTATTTAATTTTCCAGAAGCTTGTCACATAAACATAAGTTGTTCATCTAAAACGTACTTCCTGCTGCACAGAAAGCAGAATACATTACTGAGAAAACCCCTGGCTCAGCCTGAATTTTCGAAATGCCATTGTGTAAGGTTTTTGGCAAGACTATCCAGCTCAGATTGCCCACATTTGAGAATCAGTTTATTCAGACTGGGACAGTTGTGGAAGACTTAAGGCTGAGGGTAAGAAAAACCTATCTTTCCAGATAAGGTCAAAAGAGTCTGTCTTGTCTAGTTTGGAAGAAAAAAGAAGGTTGAAATGTGTTCACTTCTTATAAACACATCAAGGCAATAGACACCAGGACAGCTGACAAGCTATTTAAGCTGAAGATGTTGTCAGGAGAACAAATAGCAATAGACTGGCCCTGGATGCATTCCCACTGGAAATTATGACATATTTTCTAGAAGAAAGGGCAGAAAAATTCTGGTAAATCAGTAGCAGCAGTTGAAATGTGAAACTGGAATTGTTTATGGGAAGGATTTTGTGACAAGATTGCCTGCATTGACTGCACCAAAGATGACTCCTCAGGGGGTCCTTCCCAAACCAGGCTTCTCACCTGCCTGGTGATTTGGACACCTTCCTTACTGAGCTCTCACACAGGTCTGATGGAAGGACAATTTCCAGAAAGTGAGGAGCCTTTCAGAGTGCTTTGCCTGGCACAACCTTAAAGAGATGCCCAAAAACGTTAACACCATGGCTTGACATATTTTTTTTCTCTTCTCTAGCGCTAGTATTTTCATTAAACCCTCAGGATCAACATTCTTAGACATTGGCTTGAAAGGGGAGCACCTGACAAGTTGGTGGGTAGATGGTAACTTGTAACAGCAATGAGTTCTGGTGCTCCTGCCCTAAGGCCAATTTAAATGGAGTAATGAAGCATTCCATTGACTCGAGGAATCTGGGAGAAGTCCTTGAACTTGAGGAGGCAAGAGGAGATATTCCAGAACTATATAACAGGTCACAGCAGCCTGTATTAAATCCATGCTTCCTCTGGTCTGCAATGCCCAAAGCCTATGAGAAGACAGCAAGTTACCTGCATACTTACAGTCACTTGAGTGTGTGCACACATCATACACTGTGATCACTACACAGGTTATCACAAAAAAGCAAGACAGGCAATCTTGACAGCAGAAATTCTGTGTTCCACTAGCATCTGCTGTCCTATAGTATACATATATTTTCTGTTTTCAAAGTAGGTTTCAAACAGTTTTATTATAAAACCACATACTTACAGAACTGCCTCCAAGCCTCCTCATTCTTCATGTTTTTTCATGATTCATAACACTCTTTTATCAATAATTTGAATTAGAAAATGAGGGGATCAGTGTCTGGGGAAGACTGAAGAAAGGTAAACCGTGAGTTCTGGCTTGGGAAGGAAGTGTCTGTATCATAAGACTACTATTTGGAGCAATGAAAGAAGGCAGGCAGAATTATTGATTAACTTTTCCTGGCATTTAGACATTTTGCTCATGTAGACTGGGATTATGCAAACCCACACACATATACAGTATCTGAACAGATGGGTCAACATGAGAAAAAACAACTGCCACATATGTCCTTGATAACTTATGATGAAACCCATATGACAACCAGAAAGAAGCAGCACATTTCTAGGAGCTGGGATTGGCATTGCAGAAAGATCACTATTTATTGCTCCAGTTATGAAGTAAAACTGAGGGCATTCATAGTTGCAGAAGAAATGTCAGCGAAAAATCAGCTGCCTGTAGTTCTCATTCCTCTATCAGCAAATTCACCCTGCTGCATAACCTGCAATGTGACATTCCTTCTAATTTATGCTTAAATCAGAGCTCTTAACAACACTAACAGCCCTGGAGGGTAATTAAAAAAAAAAAAGAGAGAAAAAAAAAAAGAAACAGAAAATTATAGAATGGTAGAAAGGAAGTTTACCTCTTTCAGACAGCTTTTCAGACTGTCCTGAAGGTCTGCTTGTTTTGAAGGTTCTGCTTGTTTTTTGTCTCTGCTGAGGTCAGCTTGCATGGACTAGCATCAAGCACTGTTTACTGAATGCCAGAACTAGATTAAAAGCTCCAAACTTGGACTTTCCACACATTGAATTAATGGCACCTCAGAGGCCCATTTCAGGGGCCATCCTTTGATAGGAACATGTTTTATTTTCTTGCTGAAGACAAGAATTTTGACATAGTTTTCTGAACATCACACAATGTGAAATTTTCTGCCCAATGCAGACATATCAAAATACAATTTACAAAGTGAGGTACAGCTGTTTGCAAGAACTGTATCCACCTGAACAATACTGGTCAGGTCCTTATATTGAAGAATCTTTTACATTAAATAAAGAAGATCCTCCCATGTGAAAATTCACATTTGCACTGGTTGCAGAATTTATTCAGCCAGGAAAGCAACTGATGAGGGTTGTCTATTAACTACAGGCAATCTGGTGGTTACAAGACACTGGAGGTTATAAGGTAGGTTATGGTACGTTATAAGGTCCTATAGTCAACTGTTAAAGTATAGATGTGTTTTTGACGATCACTGTGCAGTTGATTTGCTCACAAAGAAGCACATGGACAAAAATACCATTAAATTTCTGTTATCATTTAGCAGCTTGACAAAGAAAGTATAAAAGCATTATAACTATTTTGGGGAATGTATTTTCTCTTCTAATATTGCTTTCGAAATTTAATTAGGATCCAATCTAAGATCAACAAGGATATGATAATTAAATAAAAACATTTGCACCAGTGTGAAAACCTTCTAGGCTGGTGACATTTCTAGGGAAATTGTTTAGATGGTTTTTATAACTTCCAGAAAAGCAAACATCTCTCTATCAAGTAATAGCTGCATTGTTTCACCAAGTTTCTCTCCTACCGGTGGTCACTGTGGATCTGTCCTGTGGAAACATTTTGTTATGTCCTTTGTTGTTCCCATGCTATCTGTGAATCCAAGCAGAAGAGTGGGGTTGATTTTTGTTTTCCAAGTGCAGGAAGAACAATTCCAAAATAAATTACAAGCAGAATTCCAAAAAAAAAAAAAAACCCAAAAGAAAAACCAAAGCAACCAATCCCAATCCCCAAAATGTATGGAGCATGTGTAAAGGAGCCACAGCTTAAACTGGTCATATTGAAGGACTTCCTCGGTGGTCTATTTACTGAACACATATCATTTATACATGTTGCTTTCCTGAGATAAGTAGATTTGGCCCATCTACCTATGCTAAGACCAGTGATTTTGAGTTAATTTTTTTTTAAATGTTGAGTCATAATTCTGAGCGCCTTGGTTATCCCTACATGCTACCTATTTGCAGTATCAGTCCTGCTCCAGTGAAGATTGTTGAATCAGGTCAATTTTTAAAATGCAGCTCATCTGTGGTTTTTTATGTCTGTTCATTATGTTTCAAAGGCAAGATGAAGTGTCCCATCCTCCCAAAGGATGCCAGGTGATCAGACATGCCCATGGGGCCATTGATTAAACAGTCTTACCTGAAACCCTATGCAAGCCAATGGATCTGAAGGGCTCATGTTTGTTTTAAGGTTGTCCTTTCCAACTCCCCATTTACCAGGTACCTCCTCACCTGCCAAAATAACACAGGCATTCAGCAGCACAAAAAAGAAACCCTCACTTTTCAGTCTCAAGGAATATTCCATATGTCCATCATTCACTCAGAAAAATGTAACAAAAGAAAAGTTTGCTACTGGGAAAAAAAAATCAGATCACTGTAAAATGTAAAACTGTGTTGGAAGATTTACACACAGAGAGATTGGATTTGCTCAGCTGAATGTCAGCCTTTTTTAAAATAGTCGAATCTCCATTTTCATGTAAAAATAATTGTCTGGCAAGTTTCTGCTAAAACTGACTTCTAGTTCCCTCAAAATGGTGGTTCAAACGAGATCAAGGCACAAAACTGGGCAGTCAGCAACACAGGCTGTGCTCCAGATACAGCTCTTTTTATCACTTTTGTCCAACAGTGGACTTTTCTTCAGGCTCAGCACATCTCAGAATTAACAGGAGGTGAGATCCTGTTCCCTGTAGTTTACAGGCCCAATGTTAGACATCAACTCCATTTCTTCATATTTCACTGCTTGCTTTCCTTGGTTATGGCTCCAATATGATTTAGAGAAAACAGAGGTTCAAAAGCCTATTATTATAAAAAAGGGGCATTTTGATTTCAGCTTATCTCTAGGTGTGGGTATGTGGAATTAAAGCACTCATGGCTTCCTAGAGTGCAAGACTCAAGGCCATCTTTCTTTGATGATGATGGCTTTTTTTCCTTCACATTAACTGAGGGTACTGACTCAACAATTGTCATAATCCTCAGTTTGTGCAAAGAAGCATAAACTCTTTCCAATCTCTCCTGAGGAAAATGTTTTACCTTTTTAATTCAAAGCCATTTGTTTCTTTCTTTTCCCTATGGCCTTTTATTACCCTTTTAGCTGGCCACGTACAGAAAAGATGATGTGGCAGAATTCTCAATACTTGAAAGTGCTGTGGAAAAGATTTAAATCTGGCTTGGTGACCAAGGCCACAGCCTCTCAGCTGAAGGCCAGGTTCAGAGGCAGTGTTGGAACAGGGGTTTGCACTGACCTCTTTAGAGCCATGCTCACTTTCTGAATTTGACCCAAAATTTTTGGCTAGGAAGTCAAGCAATGAGCAAAAAACCAGTGGTTATGAAACTGCACAGTTATTACAGCCACTGAGAACTCACTTTGTAACACATTGTAGTTGTAACAAAAAAAAAAATCTTAATCTTTCACTAAATTACTTCACTTGTTTGACAGCTGATTCCTATTAAGCTTTTGTATGGATCATACCAGTAATCTTGATAAACCTCTGATAAGGTGTCCAGATGTCCTAGGTTTGCCAGTTTCTAATTAGCAGTCCTGGGGTCCTGTCAATTAAAGTTGGTGTTTTGTGCCCAGGGCCATAAAGTGAAAAGTTCTTTGCATCTGATGTCAATTCTTCAAAGAAGGACCCCCTCCTTACCATTGGATATTGAGTCCCAGTTGGAGAGACTGCAAATTTGATCAGCCTAACAGAAATTACAGGCAAGCCTGGAAACAATATTCTCTTGTGTATGTCCTAAGAAAGTGCCATTCTTCCTCCACGCTTCAACTTTGCCTATGGACAGATGTGCCCCAACCTTACTTGGGAGAGACAGGGATTCACCTCAAGATGACACACTAAAAACTGGAACCATGTAAATTTAAAGTCCCAGGCCAAATAGTTACCATTTAAAAGCTGAAATGAGAAGGGCAAGTTGGCTACAACCCTTCAGACATGTGTGGGGCAAGGGCAATTACATATGACAATGGTGGCAGTAAATCCAATCAGTCCTTTCTTTTCTCTAAATACCCTTAAATCCTGTAAACCCCTCATCCTTTTCTCCCATAGCTTAAAGGATAATATTTCAAGAACAAGCTGAGTTGCTGAAATGAAGGGCAATCTAAAGCTCTTGCCATAGTGTTTAAAATTTAGAGTTTAACTTAGGAGGTTGAGGTTTCTCAGTTTCTGTAATAAGACAGGCAGAAAGCAGTAGACACAAGCTTTTTCATGATGCACAAGATTGTTACACCTCTGTTTTAGTGGCATCACTTCCTTAACCTCTACTGCCTTTAGTTTTTATGTGTACGCACATTGGAGTTCCTAATCACAGTGCCATAGAAGTCTTCAGAAAATAAAAAAACAGCTGTATAATCCTAAAAAATATCTGCTCAGGCACTGCTTTTTATCCATTTTCATAAGGAGAGAGCTCTTGCTCACAATCTCCCTGTGTTTTCCATGCTGGGGAAGGTGCAGCCCTGTGAACCTGCCAGGCTGGCTCCACTGCCACCTTCTCCACCGTCTTTCCATTCTCCCCACAGCTCCAGGAGAAAAGCAGAGATATTACAGAGCACAGAGTCATCAGAGTTGTCACTGACATTATCAAGCTCAGCTCACAAAAGATTTCTCAACAAAGGCTTTAACAAGGGCACGGAATTGTCACGATGAGAGGTAAATTTGGGTGCAAGGAAAGCTGTGCTCAGAGCCTGGGTGCCCTGTGAGAGGAGAGGAGAGGAGAGGAGAGGAGAGGAGAGGAGAGGAGAGGAGAGGAGAGGAGAGGAGAGGAGAGGAGAGGAGAGGAGAGGAGAGGAGAGGAGAGGAGAGGAGAGGAGAGGAGAGGAGAGGAGAGGAGAGGAGAGGAGAGGAGAGGAGAGGAGAGGAGAGGAGAGGAGAGGAGAGGAGAGGAGAGGAGAGGAGAGGAGAGGAGCTGCAGTGACATCCCATAGGCATCATCTGCTGCCAGGAGCACAGGCACAGCACTGATACAGACACCCTCAGCTCAGGGCTCTGGTGTGATTCCTTGGCAGACCTGGATTGATCCTGCTTAGTTTCAGCAAAGACTTGCCCAGCCAACTCCACAGAGGAGAGCATTCAATAGGAAATGTAGCTTGCCAGGAAAGTTAGCTGGTCTTGTGAAATCTCAGAAGGAAAATGAGGAGCCCCATTTGTCAGAGTTATAAACTGATAAAATTGGAACCTTGCCTGTAAAATAATATTAATGGTAAATAAAATGCAGCTTTTTACCAAGCGGGCAAGCTAAGGAAAAAATAAAACAATAGCAGTAAAATTTCTGAATGTCTGTCCCATCACTGGCTCTATGAAGCCTGTTGATGTGGAAAGCAGAAGCCCTGCTTTGTAGAGATGCAATTTTTCATTCAGTGCCAGCTAGACTGCATTCTGTCCTTCATGTACACATTATGCTGCACAAGGACTTCACTGAGCAGTTTCCACTCAAGCTGCTGCTGCTGCTTGGTATCAAGCTTGCCACAATTTATGCATTCTTTTTTTCTTTAAGTACAGCGAACTACAGTAGTTCAGACCACAAAAGGCTATTTTTGAATGTGTTAGAAAAAGAAAGATTTATAAGCTGTGCCTTTTTTTTCTTTCAACAGATAAAACACAAACATGAAAATTATAGCAAAAGCTCCTAAAGTCTGATAATTAAAACAAAACGTTAGTCCCCATGGCAAGAGGTACTAAGGTCTGCAAGATGTCCTACAAATTGAAACTGACTGTGAAACTTGAAAATAATAGGGGTACAAATTAGCTGTATGTGATCATCCCCTTTTGTTTACCCAAGGTATATTCTTTTCTTGTTGCTTTTGCATACATTGTGTTTGCAGTGTGAATGAGCCACATATTCCTAGTGTTTACCATCCAGTATTTCACATTAGGAAGGTGGCAATTAATGCTCAGCACCTGATTTGACTCTTACGACAACTGCAACTGCTTATCTTGGGGCAAAATAGAAAGCATTTATAAACCACACATTTCTCCCAAAAATACCATATCCACTGAAGAGGAGTTGAAAACTTTCTTTAATGCAGTGCCATAAAAAATTAAGCAATGACAAGACTAAAACTCATATTTCATGATTTGTCCAGTGAACTAACTCATTTTGATGCACAAATTAGGTTGCACAGAAAACAAGTTCCTGTGAAAATTTCTTGTCCTTCCTGATTTCAATGACATGTGAAATAAAATTTTTCTAGTCTTTTCCAAAGACATAATTTGTAATTTTAGCATAATTATAAGGACCAGCCCAGCTTCTGGATATGCTTTTACTTTTACTATGCTCTTGACTCTCAGTAAAACAACAGACAAGTTTCTCTCATGGTATGTTAGCATTTTTTCACAAGACCCTTGATGGAGTCAGGGATTACAGAGTAACAGGAGTTACTGAGAAAAGCTAAACAAAATCCAAGCAGGATCAACAGGCCTTCAGCAGCACTCATGAGTATCTGAGCTTGGATTCAGTTGTATTTGTGAAGAAGATTCCTGTTGATTTTTTTTCTTGGTTAATTGCCCTCCCTGGCATCTCCAGTCTCCAGCACAGCATGGGCACACACCTTCCAGGACAGTCTAATGCCTTGGCAGAGATTTCCACCACTGGCAGCTGTAGCTCAAGCCCTGGTCAAGGTCAAAAAGGAAGAATGTCCACTGGCATGCACACAAATGCAGCCTCCACCACCAGAGTTGGAAGTCAGGGGTTCAGAGAGCTCCCGACCCCTCCGTGCAGCACTGAAGCCACAGGGCTGCTGCTGGTCAGGATGGCAGCATGCCAGCACAGCTGTGTGGGAGTCTGGCACAGCCCCAGGTGATGTTCTGCCTGGTTTTGAGCAGGCTTGTGAGCCCCTCCCTTCCACTACAATTACTCTGCCACAGAAGATTTCGCCATAAACAAACGTTTTGGCACAGGGCTCCCAGAAAGGTCCCCAGTCCTTTAGCAAGGACGGGGAATTTGTGCAGAGGAAGTTCTGGCCCCAGTGCTGGGAGCTGAGCTGGGCAGTACAGGATGATGACCTCTAACCAGGAGCACTGGGCAGCAAAGCCTTCCCACCTATTACCACTTTTGACTCACCGAACCCATTTCCAAGGAGATTTTCCCTGAAAAGCACACTTAACACACTCCTACATGCCCACAGCAGTGCTTCATGAATCCCTCTCTGCTAACATCACTGCTCTGCAAGGCCAGTGGGGTGCACTGAGAGCTGCAGTCACACAGCTCCTGCAGAAGCACACGTCCCACTCCTGAGGGGATCAGACACCCCAGCTAACTTAACTTCCATCCTTGACTTCCCCTCACCCACATCTTGTGTAGCCCTTCCTCGTCCCCCTCCTCTGTGTTTTATTTTTTTAACTGACACTTTTCCTTAAATACCTGGGGGTCCTGCTTTAGTCTGCCTTCCCTCAGGAATGCTACCATCTCCATCTCCTTTATGAACTACTGGACCTTGGCATCCCTCCAGCACTACAGAGTTAAGAAAGTCATTTTCTATTCAGCAGCTCTGACTCCATCACACATGTCTCTGTAGAGTAGGTCAGAAGGCAAAGCCTGCAGAGTGCAATAATATTTGTACTGCTGTCTAATTCTAGAGGGAAATTGGTAGGAGGGAAGCAGAACCAGTTAAGAGAATGCCAAGTACCTCCAAACCACAGGGCTCTGCAATAAAAAGGGAACAAAGAGAGATGGCTCTAACAATACCCACAGTGTTTCTTACTCTAATTATAATTTTACTCTCATTTTTGTCATCATAAGAAATGCCCCCCATAGGCTTTTGTTAGCTTTTCCTCTTACATAGGTAAAGTTTCTCACCTGGTTAAATAAAAAGCTGTTAGTAAAACAGTCCAAATATAGAGCAGATGCATAAACATGCCTTGAGAAATGATTGCTGGAGATGTAAAATCTGATTTTTTTCCTCCCCCTTAGTTCTTTTTTTCTTCCTCTGGCGGAAATGTACCTCTGTCAGAAATGTCCCTGTTTTCTCTTGGACTGGTGGTTCTGCTTCAGGTTTGAATTACAGCATATATGAAAGATGGAAGAAGGGTTACCCTTTCCAGCACCCAGAGCGGGGAGACATAAAACAGCTCACTTATCTGTTAGAAATACTTCTGTTGACAAATTTTACTATCTTAAAGGTTGAAAGCAGAGGAATGAAATACTGTCTGTAGCTTCCTGTTCCTGAATATGAAACATAAAAAAAAAAAAAAAAGAAAAAATCTTCCTAATTCTTTACAGCATCATCTCTAAGTCACAAAGATCCTGAGTTAAAACTATCACTTTAATTGTGTTGGTTTGTTGGTTTACAAGAAGAAAATTGCGCAAGAAAGAAATAAGACAATCTCCCCAGTGAGAAATTTCTGTAATCACTGTGAAAAGACTTGCAACAAAAAATTAGGATGTAGTCTCCTAGTAAGCATACATGACCTTGCCTGGTTTTTCCCACTACCCTTCCTTGGAAAAAGCAGTCAAAAATTATTAAATGATATGTCTTCATTCTACTGATATCCTCTACAGAATTATTCTTTCAGTTGATTTCAGTAAATCTTCTCCATCTAGAAAAAGCTGAGAAAGGTAGTTACCTTTCTTCCCTCAAAACCAGTGAGAGGTTTCCCACTTTCACTGGTTCTGATGAAGTGAAACACCCCAGGCTCAGCTCAGCTGCCCAAATGTCTGACATTGGAGACAGCATTGAGCATTCCCCTCAGCCTCCTTCTCCTGGAAATCTCAGTCATACTGCAGAGCTCTGTTGCATAAACTCTCTAATCCACTCAGCAGGATCAAAATCACTTGAGAGAGAATTCTGGTCCAGAACTCCTGAAAATAGATCCTGTCATCCCAGCTACTGCTAGCTTCAGAATCACAAAAGACATTCAAGGACAGCCTTGGCTGCAGATCTCTTGGGCTTTACAGACAAAGTGACTTACACCCTTGTATACTCCATCTCTGCCATTAACGATGACAGGAGGGACAGTGTTGGGTCGCATTTTGGGTCTTTGTTCAACGTACTTGGCATTATGGAACAAGACAAGAGGTCAGTTTTCATCGTGGATACCCACAAAATTTGCTGCAGAATGGGTAAGAATCATTAAAGTATTTATTTGGAGAACCAGCTCCAAATGATCATAGCACTTTTTTTTTCTGAGATGTGGAGACATTGAAAATATTTTTCCCTTCACATCTGATTCACTTCAAGGATGTTTTGAGGCACACAAAGTAGGAGCAGGAGAAGAACATTATATAAATAAAATATCTTTCCCCCTTTCCTTCTCACTTCATGTTCAATAAGATTGCTGATCTCAAAGTTTCTCAGGAATATGCCACCATTCCCAGCCTGTCATTAAAATGTGTTTGCTGTTCTGCAGAGAAAAAGTACCAAGACATGAGCAGCATGAAGGGTAAGATCAGGGAAAAGAAAGTGGGAGGGAAAAGTGTCACAATCTCTTAATTGAAGAAATGAGAGATGAAATGACAGAGTTATCATCTCCTTACTGAGGCTGGAAAGCTGGATATGCTGATCTGAGACTGCATTACAGTAGTCCATGGTCCATGAGGATGTAATGTGGAAAGAAACAATTTGGTCTGAAGATAATATATGAAATAGAGCTGTGGGGAAATGCATTAAAGTTTTTTTGAGGCTGGAGGTGAAAAGCAATCACATCATAAAAGAAATTAAACATTTGAAACTAATTTTTTCCTTTTTCAAATGAATCCACAAAAACTAGATACAAACTTTCCTCTCCTGCCAGTTCTGTAAAAGTTTGGCTTCCAAATAAAACAAAAAAAAAAGGAACAAAACAGAATAAATATCATTTTTATGAAAGATGTGGATCAGAATGTCATGTCTTACCACCCATCTGTAATGCTATAAGCATGTAGGTTCATTTCTTACAAATCCCTGTTCTACTCTCATTGGTGATGGCAGATTTCAAGATACAAGCCTGAAGATGGAGCTGAAATCTTTCTATTGCTTGAAAATAAATCAAACTAGTGGACATAAAACTTGGTGGAGGACAGGGGAAAAAGAAGATTTGGTTAGGCACAGAATTGTACCTGTCCTACAGTGGGGTTTGTTCCTCAGCAGCATCTATACTCTCTAGTATTGTCCTTTGTTTTTGTTTGCTGACAATTTGAGCTCAGAGCTTTGACGACATAGCAGGGGAAAACAAGCAATTTGGGGCTGTCTTCAAATTGTTCAGATATCCCACAACAAAAGGAAAAGCCTGGTGTTCTTCCTGAGCGGAATGGAGAAGGCTGCTCCCTTCTGGCTCCTTGACCTGGACCAGAAAAGCCCTGCTGCAGGTGCCTTTCCTGAAACAGTGCTGCAACAGCTCACAGGATGCCAGCACAGCCAAAATAACATGCAGGATTTATCACAAAGCAGAAATATATGTGAAGGTGGGAGGAAAATGTGGCAGTGCTGTAACCCAGGTAAAAGCCAGAGCTCTGCCCATCTATTCTGCCTCGCATTGCGCTGGGCTGCAGTCTGCTCTGTGTTGACTACAGAGAGAATTTCCACTTGAGTTTTGGCCTGGTTCCAGACAAGATGAAAGAGACTAATTATTGACAGGCTTTGCAATACTTTTTACATTCAACAACACATCTGTGACACAAGTCCCCTAGGTCTTAACTGATTTGATTCTCATGATGTTCTGATTAAAATTTAAGAAAGCCTGGTAGATACATGTGGCTAGATTTTTCAAAGATGCTCTGTTTCTCACAAAGAGACAGCTTGCTCATAAAGCTAGAATAAACACAGGATCAATAGCAGGCAGGAGCAAAGAGCCGGGAATTACAGAGCACAGCAAACACAGCATGGAATGAAGTGATGAAGTTTTCAGATGTGTTATGGTGGCTTTAAAATCCTCACTATTTTTAGTGACCTGCTAGAACACCCCTATCACCACATAGGACAGAACACTTTTTTCTCCTAAGAATAAACTTGTTTTCTACAGGTCCTGGGGAGATCTTTTCTAGTGCTGCAACATGAGGGGTTGAGTGATATACCAGATCTGCAATAGGATGCCAAGTAATACTACTTTGCTGAGTCACTTTACAGGGTCACACAAGAGCATTTTGCGCTGCTAATTGTTGTGATCTCATTAGCTCTTCCCCTTCACAAGCATCTCACTCACCCACTAAAACATGTATACACAGTCTAGTCATTATCCCATTTCAGTTGCCTGGATTTTAAGCTCTGCTCTGTTTGTAGCTGTTCTGTGATGGGATGAAGCATAAAACAAATCTGCTCCTGATTCTTCCTGTCAACAAATGAAATAAAGACTATAAACTATCCTCTTCCTAATCTACTATTTCAGCATATTAGCTAACATAAACCTGTTCCAGTGACCCATGTAATAGCCTCACTGACATTTTATGCGTGGTTTCTCGGTTCCATATGTACATGATTAAAAACTACAAGGTATTTCTTTATGCAATCCTATTAATGGCTTGGGGGGGTTTTTTGCTTAGTTTTTAGGATAACGTGCTTTGAGTTTGAAGGGCAGCTTGCATTCTGGCATCAGAAGCTGCTGCAATATACATTTCAGTTTCCTCCAGTCAGCCACAGCAAGAAAATTGATGGCCTGTTCTCTGGGACTGTGTTCTTCCTTGGCTGCTGTCTCCCACGCTGCTGGTGCATATCTGCTGTTTTCACTGGAAAAGAATGCAGGACATTCAAGCAATTCCAAGCAGCATCCTTGATGTCTGGACTTCATGGGAATGTTTCACACCGCAGTTATTGCTAACTGCTAACTTTCATGCCCCGGACTGGTTCCTTTGGCAGCTCCCTCCGTTTTGCTCTCTGGGCAGACACAAGCCAAAGCAGCCTTTGCTGCAAACACGAGGTGCATCACCATCTGTCATGCCGCTGCCAACAGGGACACCCAGCTGATGGCATCCTGCTATGTGGGGAAAAAAAGGAGGGAAAGAAAAAGAAATAGAGAAGAATTTTTAAAAAAATAAAGTCCATAAGTTTGCTTTAATCTCCAGGAAAGGCTTTCAGCTCATTCCAAGGAATAGCTTGGAGTTTCAGCAACTTAGTGCAGTTAACAGGTATTTAGGCAAATGTGTGTGCATGTAAGGAGACAGCAGCTGTCTGAGAAATTCTGGCCCTCTTCATGATCTTCTCTGTGTTATCAAAACACATTTTAAAGCAGTTGCTCTCTGAAGAATGACTAGAAAGGCTTGGAGGAGGCAGAGGGGCCATAAATGTACCCTGCCACTTCTACCACTGCACATCACTTCTGTGGCTAGTGCTGTCTGCTGTTAGGAGGTCAAAAGTCAGGTTGGGTTAACCATTCTTTATGGTCTTAAAGCTGGCAGCACATCAAAATATCTTTAACACTGCCTTGACATTGCAAGAATGAAGAGGGGGCATGGGAAGAGAGGGTTTATATTTGAAGCTGTTCCTGTAGTTGATTTGATTGATACCAGAGAGATAATACAAAGCTTGGATGCAGACTGAGTTTGTCAGAGTTAATGGGTCTTCAGATGGAGAGCTGGGTTCAGCTCCTCAAATTAGGGGCTAAAAAAAGTTCAGATGCAGATCTGCTCTGCAATTTTCATGTAGACTGTGAAAAATCAGGGCTTTGGACTGAGTTCACATACTGCACAGAAAATAAACTATTGTTTATGGGATAATGAAAAAACCAAGATAATTATTATTAGAAAGCCGGGTCTACGTTCCATTCAAAAGCTCTGAAAATCCCACAAGCTGTGGTAAGAAGAAAAACAGAGCAAGACAGGAGTCTTTCAGCAGATTATTTAACAGGCTTTTAGTGATGTTTTTTCCTTTCACTTGGAGTGCCTCTATATCGTGAGATAGTTGCAAAGCGCCATAGAAAAAATCTGCTGAGCACCAAGCCTTTCCTCAAAAGATCTCAAACCCAAGAGCAGCTCTCAGGGAGGGGAGCCCCCCTCCCCTGGCAGGGCCACTGCAGCCACAAGCCAGTTGCTTGCATTCTTCCCAGCAAGATTTTGAGAGCTGTCATCCTGATCTCCCTCTGCAGTCACTGGAGGGAGAGGTGCACATTTCCAGAAGGCAAGACCGATACTCAGCTCTGACGCAGAGCAGTTCGGCACACAGCACTGAATTCAAAGGGTGTTTGGGTTATCTACATTCCTCAGGAACTCAATAAAGACACCCAAATCAAATGCCATTGTTCTTCTGTAAACACTGAATGGATTAGGCATCTTTGTCAGCCATGAATTGGTGTAAACCCAAAGAATATAAAGCTGTAAGGAAACTGCAGATATGAGAAGGGACAAAAAAAAAAAAAAAAAGGAAAAAAGAAAGAACTGGGTTCAGTCCAGTTCAGATCTTTCCTGCTAGTATAATCATCATCTCACTGACGGAGAAGAAAAACACAAAAGCATTAATAACTTGTTTGAGGCCACACAGGAAGCCTGAGAGAGGACTGAAAACTGAAACCATATCTTTAGGATCCAAGTCCTTAACCACAAGGCCATCCTCCTTTTCATAGCTGTCTGTCTAAGGGAAGAGAAATAGAGTAATTCTGAATCCCAGGGGCCAATAAATTATGTTACCATGACATGTCGAATCAGTGTTTTTTGCTGGCTTATTTTTTTTGCTTGCAATTACCTTAACAGGGATCACTGAGCTGCATTTATTGGCCGACCAGTACATAACTCAGTGGAGATAATATGTCTTACCATTTCAGTCGACCTACAAATGAGCTCAGTGCTCTCTAAATCT
Source organism: Ammospiza nelsoni (assembly GCF_027579445.1). Classification (NCBI taxonomy): domain Eukaryota; kingdom Metazoa; phylum Chordata; class Aves; order Passeriformes; family Passerellidae; genus Ammospiza; species Ammospiza nelsoni. The sequence goes on from NC_080633.1 coordinate 70,907,493, forward strand.
ATTGTCCAGTGAGTAATGGCCCATATTGCAAAACACCTCCACAGTTTATCATCATCTGCAATATATTTTAAATTGACTTCTGACAACAAAGACTGCTGCAGATGAGGCTGAATGACACAGCTGGCTAAAGGAAGCTTGGACATACTGCCTGTATGTCTCTCTGGCAATAGTTCCTCATGTTTCTTATCACTCCTAGTGCTTTCAAAGATTGTGAAGGAGTGGAGAAAGGAATGAGTTTTCAGCAATTTTTTTTTTAAAACACAGCAATCTTAGGATCAAAGATGAGGTGAGACAAGGCCAGTAGGGAGGAGTAACGCCTTATTTTAGATGCATAAAATAAAAACATATGGCCTAATAAAAGATACTAGCTCTGGCCTGCAGTCTGGCTGGAGGTGAGTACCAGAATGCTGCTCTGGTGTGGTACACAGCCTGCTCTACCTGGCGTTGCAGTCATGCACAGACCACTTCTCCACAGCCCTCAGAAGAGCAGGAAGTCCTACACACTCATTCCAACACGCAAATCAAGAGGTGGAATTTCATCAGCCTGTGGAGACCCTGGGGGGCACTAGCTGCAACATCAGCCCACACTGGAAACCAAGTATGTCAGCATGGCTCAAGAAATGATGTATCTTCTTCCACATCCAACCATGTTATTAGAGGTTTTGTTGTCCCCCAGTTAGAGAAGAGACACGTATTGATGAGGTCCTATCCATGTACCCTTTCCTATTAGCTCAGGCCCTTGAGTAATTCACAGGCATTTTAGGACCTTCTAAAAACTGCAGAGCTGCTGCGACCAAATTTCATGCAAATACCTGTGACTATTGGAGGCCATTTTGGAGGGCTGGCTGATAGCTTACAACATAAACCATTTCTTCTATGTTTGAAGTTCTAGGACAAGCCAAATGAAATGCAATGAGAGAGCTGGTGTCAAACTTTACACGCAGGAAGCACCTTACAGTCATTTGAGAATGAAATAGCTGACCTGCACATCTTCTGAGCCATGCAGGGGCTGTACTTTACTTTTGTAGCCTTCACCCCTCCAGTCTTGTGCCTGTTTCAGGCTCAGGCATCAAAACTGCTCAAGAAGGACTTGGCCAGATGCAGAGATTATTTGCAAAGCATCCTGGAAATATGCAGTTTTGTGAAAGTTGTGCCTGGCAGCTACTTCCACACTTCCCCACCAATGGAAAACAAACCCAAGTGCCAGAGGCTGCTCAGTAAAAGTTCACTAATAAACTTTGAACTGTGTGTTATAGGTATCCTTGTTAGCCAGTGTGTGTTATGTTTGGCTGTGGAAGTACCTCAGCTTTCATTTTATGCAAATGAACCAGTCAGAGACATCTGACAAAATCTTGGACGGCCTGGCAGCATGGCTTTTTGGACTCTGTTGCACATGAATATATACCCAAATTAAAGTCATCAGAGTTTGGTTTCTCTGCTGACATACGTTTCACAGAAATGGAAGGTCTCCCTATATAGGCTCACAGCAGTGAGACACACTGACACCTGCTCTGGTTCCAGCATAAGAACTTTTAGTATTGAAAAGAAGCCACCTCACTGCCAGACTGCTGCAAGTTTAACACCATATTTCCCGTTAACTGTGTCATATTGAGGAAAGCCTTATAAATCTGAAGAAATCTATAAAGGGATGGTGCCTTAAATAGTTGTAAAATTTACATCAACTTTAAAAAACCTAATCCAGATGTTTGTGACTGGATTAATTACTTGTAAGTGTTCAGGTAGTGCGAGTCAACAATTTCTTGCTTGAAAGTTGTTCACAAGGGAGCTACTTTCTCCATGCACCATTTCTGCTGTGTAATTCATCACTTAGGCCCCATAATCATGTTTCTGATTCCTTGCTGAGTAACTAAACACGTTCAGTCCTGTGGACACATTTAAACAGGTACATAGGGAAGAAACAAGTGAAAAAACTAGTGAACAGACAAAAATCCTTTTTCAAATGTACCAAAACATGAAAGTAAAAGAGTCATTGCCCAAACACTTATGCAAATGAAGTCTTTGTGCAAACATTGAAATTTGTGTCATCAATTAACCACAAGTTTGGTGGAGTTAGACAAGAACAGAAAAAAAATTGGCTACAAATGCCACTCTTACTAAAACTAAAGGTGTCAAACCCGTTATACTTCAGCAGACCATGGTCAATATAGACATCTCTAGGCTAAGAGAGAGAAGGAAATCACCCTTCTCCTGTGTAGCTCTCTCTCCCATTAGAGTGAGGCAGGTTTTGTTACATTGATTGAAAGGTGTACTTGGGAAAGGTACCGCTTAGGTTTCGTTTCACTATAAAAAGTCCCTGGCATAAGGCTAGCTATAACTCTTCTAAACTATCCATTTTGAATGACTGTCATTAGGAAAGAATTTAGTAGCTTTGCATTTCATATAAGGTAATAGTTTCTAGAGGATTTGGGGGCAGAAAATAATGACTTTAAATGGTCTCAGGAGAAGTCTGGATGATGCACATCATTCAAAGCACCTGAGAGAGTCTGTCTTTTACCACCAAGTTTAAAAGCGTCTATTAAAGCATCTATTACTTACCTTCTTGTTCCTGTCTAAGCCAGTTCCTCTAACACAGATAGCCTGTGCTGCCCTACAACTGCCCTCTCAGCTACAGCTCATACCAATCCTACCCAAGTTACCAGCAAAGAGAGGTAGGAGCTGAAAAGCAAGGCAGTGGACACTCCTGTAGATGCCCTGGGGCCATTTTGAAATAAAGCCAATTTTTATGGTACTACTTCTTCAACTGATGCTTTACAAATCAACATCTGGTGTGGTGATCAGAGGGAGCACTCTCAGAAGATTTGAAGCCAGTTCTTGTGATGAAGTGAATCACGATGGATCCATCCGCTGACAGTTACCACAGCCTTCCAACTTTCCATAGTCTCCTGTTGAGGAGAAAAAGTATTTCATGCTGTGTGCTGCTAATGGAAGTGCTGCCCAGTTTTATTGCATGCTACTGTTGAGCTTTCATGGAAATATTGCAGCAGCACCCAATTCCCTGCATGTGTGGGCACGTGTGATGTTTTTGGAATCTTTGGAAATAATACATATATGAAAATTCTTGGTAATAAAATGTTATCAACTCATGGAGAGTCAAGTTTTCCAGGCAAGTTCTGTTCTTTCTTTCGAGTAAGAAGGAAAGGCAGGCAGAGGAAGCAGACATGTTTAAAGGGCCAAGTATTGTAGCATTCAATTCCAGTAAGTTTGCATGGGTTGAAAGTGAGGGCAATATTTGTCATAAGGATGGTAATGCTTTAATCATCTCACAGCTCTGGCCACAATGAAACCAGTGGGACACATTGAGGAACTTTCTTCACTTCTTTTTGCTTAAATTCTTTTTAGTGCAAAAAGCTCATGATAAGACAGCAGATTTTTAGTATTTCCAAGATGGCTCTCTACTCAAAACCACTTAATCTTAGTTGTACCTGGAAGATTGATACAAATAAGGAAGAAAATAACTGGGTTTGGAAGTGCTAACATGTTATTTTACTAGTTTTCAAATACTTTAACTAACATAGCTGGACTCCAAGAGCACTCCAGCACAGGCCACAAAACCAAAATAGGCTACACACAATTTCTAGGCAGAGACAGATAAATAAATCTTACTATAGTACACACTAGAATTTGGATGAAAAAAGCATCTCTTTCTCACTCCATTGTGAGAGTCATAACCAGAATATGTGTTCTCTGTTCTCATTCTTTTTCTGATTCAGCCATCCAAATTCTCATATAATATGGAAAAGCTGCAAGAGGACAAGACAAGGAAAGGCAAGCTGGAATTAAATGCAACATTCCTCAGGGAAGAATGTCTGCTCTGAATCAGGTAAAGATACGATATAGACTTTGTTCTTCTTGACTCCCTGATGAGTAACCATGGTCCACACTGTAGGACATAGATTACCACTCAAAAGACCACTTTGTGTTTTGCCAACAATTCCAAATATGCACATTCATTTTTAGGTCAGCCCAAAACAATTTATTTCCTTTTCACCAGTTGGCCAGAACACCAAACCCTCCAAACCTCAAATTATTTCTATTTTCCTTGTCTCCAACACTGAGTCCCGCCAGAGTGAGCAATACATCTCTCGGGATTACACTGCTGCCCTCATCCATGATCACTTCATATACTGATCTTCATCCATGCTTTATAGAGTTCAGGACAACAACTTACAGGAGAAATAAATTTCAGGTTCTACCAAATTATTTTAAAAGAAAACTTGGATGTAAAATCAAGGTATTTAGTGAACTCAAGGATATCCAAAATGACAAGAATCACTTTAAATATGGCTGTTTCCTCTACTGGGTCTTTATTAAGCTGCATCATCAAGATAGATCAAAAGAAATTAACAATGAAGAGTGCACAGAGGGTGGTAAGGAAGCTCTTCACTGGTGATAATAGCTGTGTTTGATCTGCCTACAAAGAAGACTTTTAAATAGAAGGAAGATGTGTAGATGAGCAGAAGAGGTGCAGAGGACAAGAACAGGCAGTTGCAGATAGAAGAATGCTTTTTTCATGTTTTTGTTCTCATTCTTGGCCACAGACCTCTGAGGTGATTTAAGAAGGGTGTAGAGCTCCAAGAGGAAATATGCTCTTGTAAAAGGGATAGTACAGTTATGGTTGAACAAGTAGTTTTGTATCCTTGGAGGCATTCTACTTTATTACCCATGACTGAATTTTTCTTTATCTTATTCTGAAACTCAGAACGTGCTTTAGAAATCTGACTCACCCCAGTTTTGATTTTCCTCTTGCTCCAAAACGTTCAGTGTGCTGCCTGTTTTGGGTCAGATTTTAACAAAGCACAGAAGCACATACTTCAGTACAGCTGATATGGAAAAAGAAGCCTTTTAAATTAATTTAGCCACATGCAGAGATGACTGAAAAAAAAATACAGATAAAAAAATTATTGCACAAAAAAAAGGTCAAAAACCCCACCAGAACAAAAGAGAGGCAGTGTTTAATATAAATAACTGTACTTCAGGGGAAAAGGCTGCACTTACAAAGGTGTTGCAGGAGAGAGATTTGCACACTGATGCTGGCTGCCTGAAGCTCTCCATCAGGAGGTGAGAATCCAGCTCCAGAGGGGATTCCTTTCCAAGATGTCCCTCAGTTCCCACCTTGAGAACTGTTTTCCACTGCTGTCCTGTACAAGAGAGGAGCAACACTCCAAATTCATAATGGAGGACTTTTCACACTTCTGGGTGTCTCCCCATAATTGCTCTAATTCTGCACTGTTCTCAGGGTTATTGGATCATCCTTGTGCAAGTTTTCAACCAGATGGTTGTCCTCAAATATGGTTACTGAACAGCACATTAAAGAGTTCACAACAGAATATGTACTGCACATATATATATATAAACATAACATGAAGAATGTCTAGGGATGTAGCCAGAAGGAATAATACTGCAACTGAAGGGGATGTCCCACTTCAAAACCTCACTTCTTCCTCCTTTATTTCAAGGAGTGAGAAACAACCTTACATATCGAGACAGAATGTTAATCTTTATGTGAAGTATTTATTCTTAATTTAAAGTTCAAACCTCTAGACCATAGCCAACTCTCATTAATTTTTATTTGTAACAAAATTCATATATGACAAATTAAAAAAAATAAAGTAAAGCTATGAAGATCTGGATAATTACAGCTGAGTCTTACTGACACCATAAATCATGAAAAACCCTAGAAATACTTGTAACTATGTCACTCTAAATTTCCCTTTGGGTATTCTGTGCATTATTGCACACACTCTCTCTATAAATGCAGATTTAAAAACCCCCTGAGTTTCAAATGGCACTTTATTAGGGAGCATTTAAATAATTTCTGAGAGTAAGATCAATTTAAGCATGCAGAATTTTTATTAGTAGCACAAAAGAGGAGTCCAGCTGTTCCTATGGAGCAAGCCTGCGTGAACCAGGCTCCAGAGCAATTTCTGCTGTGCCAGCCACGGTGTTAAATGTTGGCCAAGAGGGACCTTTGCAGAATGGAGCAAACTGAGTATGCAGCACAGCTGAGGAAACACTGCCTCACATTTTGCATTTCTTATTAGAGTGACCTAGTCCCTGAATCACCCAAACAAGCCTGTCAGAGCTCTTGATCTCACAGCAGCAGCAGGCACTGTGCAAAGCACAATATAAGAAGCTCCTCAGGCTCTGAGAAGATGAGAGAAGGAAGGTGGGAGTGGGAGGTGTCAAGTCTAAAGTATTTGTCCATCAGAGAAACGCATCTCTGTTCTGGGAAGCAAAGAGTTTGGCCACTGCAACCAAATCACAGCTTGGCACATTATCTGTTCTAACCAAATGCATAAACACTGGATTAGGCTGGATTTTGCAGTCAGACTCATGAGCTCACTCTTAACCACCAGGAATATACCTCCTAATTTGGGAATCACTATTACAGTGGAGGTAGCTAAACCATCACAGGGTATCCCCTGGAGCTACTAGATTTTATACCAGTTATGAATTTAGCTACCCCTGAAGCCATTTTTATTTCCAGCAAGGCATTCCTCTTTCAATGAAATATATGCCTTTTTAAACACACGAGGAACATTTACCAGAATAATTGATCTTTTACTCTGAATGTTAAAAAAAAATAAAAAAGTCAGACAGAAAAATGGACTCAATCTGCCCTAGTTGGGCCTTGATGGCAATTCCAGAGAGAAATGTTTTAATTGCCAAAGAAAGTCCCTTTTGCCAAAAATCATGTCTTTATGGAGCTTGTCAGAAGTTTTCGGTTTCAGTCCAAAAAACTGCCGTAGTGAAATCCAATCACTGATGACAGCAAGATTAAAAGTGCACAGACTGGCTGCCTAAATAGCAGTTAATAATAGAACAAAAATGTGGATTTTACACATTTGATTCATAGCAAAATTTTTCATAGGACATAGATTTTAATACCAAATGCTCATCATTTTATCCCTTGGCACTTCTTGAATACATGGAAAATGTTGGACTGAAACACAGGAAAACAGAAGAATTACTTAGATTACATTTTCTTTTCTCTAGTGACAATTGAACAGTTAATAAAATTAGTTAGAAGTGGGTACTATTGGAAATACAAAAATGTTTGAATACTTCCCAGTCTGGAGCTCTTACCTTGAGTCCATACCTTTTCTAAGGCTTCTCTACACTTTAGAAGGTTAAAGAGCACTGTTTGGGTAGAAAAAGCAGTGGTTTTACCACAGAAGTATTAAAAATTAAGAACCAGAATGAAAAGTAGTGTAACTGTACATTTTGACCCCGTTATGTCCACATTTATTAAGCATTCTACTTTTAGTGAAACATTAACAGAGAACATTGGAAAGTTTTCCCCTGGATGACGTGGATTGTAATATGATGGAGAACAGAATTAGGAACCACTGAGTGCAGAACAGCAAGGCATCCACTAAACCCAAGAATATTAGAAATTACTTATGGCTATGCATCTTCAAAACCAAACAAACACTTCCCCACAGCCAAGAGCTCCTTTTCCTCAAGAGATTTTTGAGAGGTAACACTGATTAGTGTTGCAAAGAACTGCACAGGTTGATGAATGCTCTATATAAACATACAAAGTCCTTCAGACTCCATTTAGAAGGATGTCAGCAGTTACAGAGTAAGAAAAAAAAAAACAAAGTAGCTCCATTTAAGTCCATTGGACTGGAGTCATAGCAAGAAGTGTGCTATATCCTGCAAGTGAAGCATTTTCTATTTACCTCCTTGCTACAATATCATGGAAGAATAATGTGACTCATAAAAGCCACTATGAACAAACAGTACTGCTCTTCTGCGTCTCTTTTAGAATGTTGGTACCTCAATACTATCCTTCTCATTGAAAACTCTTTCCTTCTTCCCTATTCCCATGTCCATCCCTCGAGAGTTTATATTAGAAATCAAGACCAAATTGTAACTTTCTGTTTTAAAATCAAGTGAAAGATCTGTCAACATAGTATTTTAAGCATTTTCCAGAGACTGATCTGTTTAAACCCAAATGTGTATGGCAATGCAAAAGACATTATTGGCTTGATTCAGTAAAGAATTTAATTGTTTCCTTACAGTTACGTGGCTGGCTGCCATGATTAGATGCCATTATCTTAGACATTATTAGGCGATGAGCATCATGCAACTTGTCTCTTTCAAAACTAATCAGAGATATCTAAGTAAAGCTGCTTGTTTTATACATCTGAACTGCCCTAAAATTACCCATGCACACAGGAAAAAAACTGTCCCTGTAAATGTTTATTTGGAAATATATCTCTTCTCTTGCCCTTTAATCCTACCTCCTTACCTTAAGGGGTGAAATTTTCTTGGAGATTTGAATCCCACTTGAGTGGAGCAAAAATTTCACCCCTAAAGAGTTATAAAAGGAAACTAAAGAAGAATTAAATTATTAAATTATTATAATTAAATTAAATAGGCTAATGTACCAAGATACTTGCAATACATGAAGATAACATATTAAGTAGAGAGACAATTCTGTGCATAGTACTTTACACTACTAATCAAAAGATGAATCACTATTGGAAAATAAATGAAAATTTGACTTAAATGGAAAAAAAAAACCCAAACATTAAATTCAATTGAGTTATTCTCTCTTACCCATTGAGGAAAGGACTCATCAGTATATTACTTATTTCACTCTGGGCTATTCCTTGGCCTCTCAGGTCTTTTTAACACAGGATTCATCTTTACGTTTGCACTCATATGTAAGACAGAAACAATTCATAGGGATCTTACTGAATCATATTGCCTAATTTTCTACTCATTCAATATTTCCATTCCATTTTCTTGTCCACTGCTCAAAATCTATATTATGCTTTTCCTTCCTACACTTTTGAAGATGAAAGATATTGAAAAGGTGACAATCTTTTATTCCTTCTCTCTTTGCTGGAGACTTTGGGAAACTATCTTTCATAGCTGCAAATTTAGTTATTTCCCTATCTAGGGAAAATCCGAAAGAAAATTCTCAGACTGCTTCTAAAAGGACTTAGAAGCAAGTATTATGAAAATCCTGAATGGCATTTCAATTGCAGAATTAGTAATGTGCTATAGACTAAATTTTGTCAAAGACCAGGTAAAGATCTCTTGTTAAAAAACCTATTTATTTTTCAAACTAGCAGAGAAAGCTCCTGAAAGAGAGTCTCCTTTGCTAGTGCTTAAAAAACATCTTGTCAAATTTCAGACTGCTGTACTAAATGGCAATTAGAAAGATGAATCAGTCTCTCTGTTCAGTGATTGATCTTTTGTAGACACAAAACATTTAGCTCTTTGCAATATTTTCAGGGGACTCATCAAGATAAAGAGAGATGACTGTTTATAAAAGGATCCCTTTCTCTAATACAGCTCTAGAGGATAAACAATTCCACTAAAGGAACATGGTACTAGGAACAATGGGCATTTCAGGAGGGAATGCATCAGTCTCCACTTATTTTCCATGACAGTGGAAGCATTCTCAGAGATACACAAACATACCTGCCACATCATTCTGTCAAGACAAAAAAAGTCTTCTTTTCTAAGGACATAAATCCAGCTCCTTCCAGGCAAGCACGAATCATGCAGTTCATCACAAGACGTTTCCTCTAGAGGGGTCAGCACACAGCTTCTTTCAGCAGACTCCACCACAGACAGGTCTTTTTCCAACAGCAGTGATCTCAGAACCTCAGTGGTGTAACTACACACAATTTCAGTCTTACGACATGAGTTCCTTCAGCTGAGGAACAGGTGGTTATTCTGCTGAGACATTTTTAAGGATGTGATGTATCCCTTTGGAATTCCAGGCACCTCAAACGATGGTTGTACTAATGCACAAGAGGGGGCTAACACCTTGATGAAGGCTTTTCAGCATGAAGAATACAAACACCAGAGCCACAAGAGTACTTCATATAGGAAGTAAGTGCCTGTCTCAGATAAGGCAGCTCTTTTGCCACACTCCTCCGACTGCATCGATGAGCTCTCCACTATGACAGGATTTTAGATATTAGCTCACATTTACACAGCTGCATGCAGAAACCTGAAGCTGTGCTCTTTTCATGGAGCTGAATCCCACATGCTGTTTCCATCCTAAGACAGCCAAGCACCACGTTAGCTGTGCCCTGCAGTGGCTGAATCCCACTCTTGCCTCTTCACAGAGCCCAGGTCCTCAGCACAGTCTTCCCATGCCTTTCCAGGAAAGGGCTGGCACCAAGCCTAAGGTTTATCAAACCCAAGATCTTGTCAGGCAAGTGTCACATCCAAGCCTGGAGGACTCTTGGAGCACTGCAGCATTAATTACATTTGCAGTATCGTTGCACAAGGGTGAGGATGATTACCTGCAGGCAGTCTGGTTGCAAGCCAGCCTTACCTCCCTCCTGCAAACACTTGAACAATCTCTAAGGCCCTGAGCAGTACTTCAGTAGGTCCTCAAAATGACCCACTACTTGGTAAATATGTTTCCACTTCTTTCCCCGTGGTCCCAACACCTGACCACTGAGGGAAGTCAATTCTCTGTAATACTGGAACTAGATCTTCCCAGGCACTCATCACCACTCTAGCCAAGCACAAGATAGCTCAGGAGTCCTTTTGAGACGTCTCTCCCTTTGGGCACTCTTACTATCATTTAGCATAAAAGAATTGTTTAAGTGAGAGACAAGTCAGCACAGCCTGGAGAGCAGACCCTGGGCTGCATGGTAAATGGCGTCATGACGCCAAAAGAAAGCAGGTGACTGCTAAGTCTCAGTAGACCAAAAAAACAGTGTGTAACAGCTTAAAGCATTGATCATTCTGCATATCCCAAACTTTACAGTGAGCAAGGGCCTGCTATCATGGCAGTGATGTAGCCCACATGGAGCAATGGATCTGAATTCACATGGTTCATATATCACTGGTTTTGGTGCAATATACATTGATACAGCTTGCACTGTCACATCACTCATCACACCCTGAATACATTGGTTGCTAATGCATTTTTTGGTTTCAGCTGTTTCACTGCATAGTATGACCTTGTGAGACATTTTAATTTTTTTTTTTATATACGAACCATATTTTTCAATATCTGCTTTCAGTCTCCAGACAAAGAATGGTTATTCTGTAATATAATAAGAGCTATTTACTGGTATTGGAACCACAGACTTACTGTAAGTTTCACAGCTTTCAAAATGCAATGTAAATCTTCCCTTTTTTGTTTCAGCCCATAATAATTTATTGCCATAATCACATCAACACTGTCTCAAAAAAACATTTTTTTTTTAAAGTTGGTTGAAAAGCAGACTGTGAAATACTTGTTTTCAAATTTAAATTTTAATAAATCGCTATATAACAGAGCATCCAGAAGCTAGTTATTAAAAAGCAACTGAAGTCTGACTGGCAGTTTAATTTTCTTTTCTTTTTTTATTTGTCTATGTTGTCTCTTCTGACTCAGGTTTCCTCAAACACACATACACAAATACATACTGGTATGGACTGCTGAAAATCAAAATTCTGTCTCTGTAATGTTTGGGAAGTAAAAAATCCCAGACAGAAACAACTAAAGAGAAAAAAAAAATCGCACACCTCAAAGAAAACCAAGAAACCCCAGATCTCAAAACCCAAACTCTTCAATTCCTAAGTACACAGGAGGTGTGCTTATTGTTTGGGCATGTTGGCCCATAGTTAGGAGTAAATAAATAATTTTATTTGCAGTTCATACCTGGAGCTTGACCCAAAGCTCTTTAATATCCAGGAGTTTGTTCCCACTGACACTCTCAACAGGATTTGAATCAAAGCTTTGCTGTGCTTCTCAAGCTAATCTTGTGCCAGCCCTGCCAGCTCCATCTGTCTTCAAACCTCTGCAGATTAATCCAAATCCACCCTTTTCAGCTCTGTACATATCACTGAGGAACCTGATTCCCCCAAATCAAATCTGTTTTGCAACTTGAAATCCTCATCTGGGTTTGTAATTTGGTGTGACTGACATATCCCCAAACTGGTGATTTTCTGTAGGCCTCAACATTGTTTCCTATGCCACTTGTTTACGAGGGACAGAGGATTAAGGAGCCCTCTTCCAACCACTCAACTTACACAACACACCCACCCCAAAGTCCCTGCAGTAAGCAAGAAGTGATATCCAGAGATGAATACTGGCATAAGAAGCCCTCCTGTCTGTCACAAATTGCTGCCCTTCAATTATGGTGCAGGAGCTGAGCTGGTACTTCTCAATTTGTTCAACAGAGAAGTCACCACTTACCACAGAATTATCTAGCAATTTGAAAAAAACCCAAAAAACAGATGTAACACTGAACCAATGTGACAGAGAAATTAACACCAAATGGCATTCAACAGAATTCATTTAATGTTAAATTTACCCGGCCTTATTGTTGAGGTAGTGGATTTTGCTCACTTTATGTGACAGGATCAGAGTAAATAAGTGGATTTTTATTTGTTTTACACTGCAAAGGGATTGTTGTTCATGTAGTTGTCAGTCCAACTTCATTCTTCTTTTGCACAAGAAGATCCTAAGGAAAATGGGGTGTCCAGAAATCAGTCAGGTCTCTTAAAACAGACTTACTGGAAGAAAATAAGTCAAGTTGGTTGCTAATGCATTTTTAAGTTTCTTTTCCTCCAATCCCTTATTTCAGCTTCTTTTATCTTCTTCCTTTTTATCTTACTCTTTTGCCCTCTCCCCCACAGCTTCCCTCCTCTCAGCTGAAGCAAATGTTAAGCCAATTGAGTGACTGCAGGCTAAGGAAGGAGAAAGTGTCTAGGGAAGGTTGGTAAAAGGGAGAAGGGATGCTAGCAGTGGGAAGGAAAAGAGAGGGGAACATTAAATGTGATTCTAAAGAATTCTATTTATTCTCTCTAAAATTTATCTATCTTTTTTTTTTTTTTAAGTTTTACTTTAAACTAGTTGCAACCAGTCAGATGTTGTTCACTTTATGTGTTCACTTTTGTTCTGCTTAGGGCATGTACATAGAAGAGCACATATGCATTTTTCACACTTGTATTTTCAAGAAATGTCTTTGTTTGGTCTCTAAATTTCTATATTCTGGTGGCAAAATAGGGACTCTTACAGTTTGCTACTGCACAATCAGAAAAGTTTTCAACCATCCTTTTGCTTTGCACTGTAGAATATAAAGTCCATTTATGAGCCTTGATTTTTCCATCACCTAACTCCTTGGCGATCATTCCACATTTTCTTGAAAGCTATTTCCTTTCTTAAGTAGTCAATCTAAATTTAGTAAAAGCTGGGATGGTGATGACCTTTACTCCTATTTATCCACAATTAGGTAATTCCACAGCCACTCAGGGCTCCTTCACCAGGTTATTTGTCTTTGTGTCACTGTGTTACACACTAGGAATGAACTGATGCCTGCCTGGCTAGCCAGATCTCATTTGGAAGGACAGACCTATCAGACCTTTTAACATCAAAATTATTCAGTCCTGAGTCACACAAGCTAGTTATCAGGAAGAAGTCTTACAACATTTTAATCTCATAACATATGAGCACAGTCTGATTTTGAGGTGATACAACCTTTTTCCCACCCAACTCATTCCTCAACTTATAAAACCAGATCCCAGAAATTGGCACTGCAGTGCTCAATCAAAAGGCAGAAAGATTTTGCTGTAACTATTGCTATAATTACATCATAACAGACACACCAATTCCAGGGTAGGGGAATAAAAGAAAACAAAAAAGAAAATAAAAGAGACATAAAAATAGGAGCAAGTCCATTCCTTTATAATGTATATGGATTTCTTATGCAATTCCTCTCCTTTCCTTAAGCAATGGGAATTTTCACCACAATCCTTTATTTTCATGATTTGGAGGCTTATGGGAATAAGCATTTTTTAAGAAGCCATCACCTTTCCTTCTCTCTGTCTGACAGAATTGCCTGCTGTTTTGTGTTGGTGGCAAAGCACAGTCATCTCCATAGAGCAGCTGGAGGCAGAGACACTTATTTTAAAGCCTCAGCCCTATCCTGACCTGAATTCCTAAACCTCAATGGCTTCACTTCAACCCACACATAGCCTGACACATAACTCATGCTAGTATTGCGTATCTATTGCTGTAGAACCCAGACAAAGGAGTTTTTCTTCCTCAGACCTGAGAATCCTGTTTGGCATCTCCCCTGAGGCAGCATCACCAGAATGGCAGCAGAAAAAGTCACTAATGAAGAACTAGCTCAAAATAAGGGAAAACCACATGGAAGCACATGGACACACACATGAAACACCCATCCCATCCCAGGACAGGATGAGCAGAGACACTGCAGACTCAGCCCTTCCTGAAGAGAAAGGTCACCAGTGAAAGCTGAAGGGAGCAAGAGATGAAGAAATATAAAGGGGCCTTTCTTTCCTGAAATGGACTCTTTTTTTTTTCCCATAGGACTCAATCTTTCAGTATGTGCAGGCTTAAAACCTTTTGACTCTGATGCAGATTTGCCCAAGGGGACTTGAGGACTCAACTCCTCAGTCTGAGGGAAGTCACCTAAGGGAGAACTTGTAAACTACACTCAGATGAAGACACACAAGTACATATTACCCCAACATTATGGATTACAGCTGCCAAATTTACATCTTGTAGGACTGTTGTATTCTACACCTGTGATTTTCTGTGCTTTGGTTATACAAGGTGGTTGAAATTCACCAATTATTTGACTGGTAATTCTCAGCAAGTATTTCTACCATCACTAAAGATGATAGTCTTGGCAAGTTCTTTAGAGCAAGAAAAAATATTTGAACATGATGGCATTTCTAGGATTTTTCACTCCAATATCATCATATAGGGCATATCAAATGGCATGGCAGACAATAGTTGGGGGATTTATATAAAAGGAGTTGATAATCAATTGATCTTGGTGCCTAGGAAGACCACAGAAATGTGTAGGAGCTTTATCCTATGAGGAACAGAGAAAAAAGCTCCCATTTAGAATTTATGGCTTAAAATACAGCAACAGAAAAGCAGTCATATTAGTTGTAGTGATGTTTTAGGGGAGTTGCTATGTTTTCTCTTCAGCTGAGAAACAGCTTTTAGTCCACCTACACACATACACACAATCCTTCCCTTTTGGGAAGGAATCCAGGTTCTGAATTCATTCAAATGTAAGTTTTATTTACCCTTCAGGACATGTAAGCAGTAAAATAAGTTACACTTATGCTTCATTTCCAAAGCCAAATAAAGCCAGGGAAGCCTTTAACTCCTATCAGCATTCTTTGCTCTTCTTTCCCCTGATTTTCTGGCCAACAGGGGCTATCCTCAATAAGGCCTTGAGGGACCCTGGTCTTCACCAGAGTCTCTGACACGTAGAATCATAGAATCAGGAGGTAGCAAGTAAAACAGGTGAAAAATTGTATATATCATAATGGCATGTGATAACAGAATGATGGCTTCAGGAAAAAAAAAGGTGGAGGAGGATTATTGCAACAGTGGAAGACAACTGGCTGATGAAAATGGAAAGTCTTAGAGAGAAGCCAAGGTGGGAAAACCCCCGAACACTGAGACTTTCTTCTGTGACAGTCATATTTACAAGCAACAATAATGTGCCCACACTAAGCACTCAGAGTGTCAAATATTTAAAGCTGAGTAACTTTCACTTGGCTGGAGCAGAGGCACAAGCAGATCAACAGCAGCTGCTGCTGCCCGGTGCCCCCTTGCATTTACCCCAGGAAAACTGGGAATGCCTCTCTCCCAAGCCCCCAGCAGCCAAAGCTGGACACAGAGCTGGGCAGAGGAACCACAGGCCCCTCAAACCCACTTGTCCCAAACACTGGTTGGCTCTCCCTTCCCCTCAGCTGCTGTTTGAAGGGCTCCAGTTCCCCAGGAGGCCCTGAGACCCCTTATGTTAGGTCAGGACAAAAGCCAAAATAAAACAGCCTCTGATTGCCAGCTGAGAACAAGGCCTGACTGCAGGAGGAATGGAAATAATTCCTTGTAAAGTGGTGTCTCTAATAGGGGGGTTGCTGAGAAATAACATTTCTGGGTGTATTTTTATTTGATTCCTGGAGCTGGGCTCCCTCTGGGAGCTATAACTATTGCCCCCACACTTGGAGCATCCAACTTTGAATCTCTCAGTGTAAAGCTCACTGTAAGTTGTTTAAGTTGTTTAAGCACAGAAGATTTCTTAAGAGTTCTACACTGCCTTATGCACTTGTTTAAGCTGCATTTCCAAAAGCAGTCAATACCCAAGCCTTCATGCAATCCCACCTTACTAAAGTGCCTCCAACCTTATGAACCTTAAGAAGAGAAACATTCACACAATACTCCCACATGCTAGTGCTGAGTAGAATAGAGAAACACAGGGCGATGAGGACAAAATCCAGAGACAGGACAGTGGAGGCAAGTTTCATCACATAAGAGCATGAAATAGCAACGCCACTCAGAAAGAAATGATGATGGTGCCTACCTCAGGAGAAGGCTTCAAACTGAAGGGCCAAGAAAAGTTAAGGCACCTCCAGCACCTAGGACAAAGGAGCAGGGCTGAAGGCTGATCCCATTCAGGGCTGAAGGCTGATCCCATTCCACCCCAGATCCTGCTAGCCAGGGAGAGGCATTGTCCTGCTTGTCAGGGGGCAGGAGGAAGAGGCAATGAACTTTGTTTGAAAGGGCCATGCTGTTCCCACACACTGGATTGGGAGCACTGGTTCTTAATATACTGTTCTGGACTTCATTTCTGCCAAAACCCAAGCTTTTCACAGGTGACTTTCAGGCACTTAGGCAGCCTTTTGGATCTATCATTACAAGGTTTGCCAAAGATTGCATAGGAAGGCTACAGCGGTCCAAGGTCTTGACCCTTGGGTCTCATGTAGTCCATATGGAGGTGATAATCACCATGTCTTTCTTCCTCTCCAACAGGTTCTTTTTAAGAATTACCATCATTAAAAGAGAGGAGTTATGTCCCATTATAAAGTACATGACCAATCATACAGCCCAAATTTAATGCATAGCAGCCACTTGCATCAGCCTGCCAGCAAGCTTGTGTGACAAAGAATTATTCACAAGATGGCAACGGGCCCGAGCTGGCAAATGCCTTTGAAATCAGAAGCTGTAATTACACATGCCTTGGTTTGGGATAATTAGCTAAATATGGGTCTCTTCTTGGAGAGAGGTACTTTCCAGCCAACAGTGTGTTTGACTTAAACAATAACTACAGAACACAGTAGAGCCCAGGAAAATTATGGTCTCTCCCTCTTCCCGGGTCGAGCTTTTCCAGCTTCGTCCCTCATCCTGAACCACTCAGCAGGACAGCAGGATGTCTGACTTCATACACACATTGCCATCCTGTGGCCAAGTCCTGCCAGCACACGTCACTGTCGGCAGGAGGCAAAAGAAACTCCTGGGAGCCCAAGGCAGCTGCTTCTAGAAAAGGAAGGAGCCACATGGCACAAGAAACACAAATCTTTACTCTAGTCATAGGCTTGGGATAGAAAAAGCAAATCCAGCCACCTTTTTTTAACCTTGTAGTTAAAGGTGGATTTATGATTCAGAGGACTATTGAAAAACATCTGAATAGCCACAGAAACTCAGAATCACTTAGGCTGGAAAAGACCTCCAAGATCATTGAGTCCAATGACAGATCACCACCCTGTGAATAAGACAGCACTAAGTGCCACGTCCAGACATTTCTTGGATACCTCCAAAGATGGTGACTCCACCACTTCCTTGGGCAGCCCATTCTGATGTTTTTGCATGAGGGAATTCTTCCTGATGCCCAGCTTGAACCTCCTTTGGTACAGCTCGAATCTCTGTCCTCTCATCCAGTCACTAGGTGGCTGGGAGAAGAGACCAGCCCCTCCATGCTACAACCTTCCTTCAGGTAGCTGTAGAAATAGTAATAGTAATAGTAATAGTAATAGTAATAGTAATAGTAATAGTAATAGTAATAGTAATAGTAATAGCAATAGCAATAGTAACAATAATAATACCAACGTTGAGATGCAGGTAATGAGAACAGGAGCTTGGGGGACAGGGAACATCAGGCACCACATCTTCAGCAAAAACAGAAGCAGACAATGCTGAATAGAGCCCACACGGAGCATCAGGGAATAAAAACCAACCAGGAAATGTAAACACAAAGGAAAAGCCTCGACATGACAGATGACCCAAAAACCTCTGGAAATGCGACCACCCCCTCCACCAAGATGCAGTTGGAAGGAGGACATGACTTGATTAGGGTGAGTGATAGGAGAAAGAAAGCAGAAGCTGGGTGGAAGGTTGAGGGTGGCTGGTCCTTTTCAGAAAGTTACCCTGGGTGTTGCATCCAGCCTGCCATGGCCAGGGCAGGGAAGACGTCCAATTTTAGTAAGGCTGTGTTTTGGTTGTCTAATTCTTTTGGCCTGCATGGAGGAGGCAATATTCCCCTTGCAACTGCTTAGGAAGGCAAAAGGAAAATGTTGATTAGCACTTAGCAGAGGAAGTGGCTTATTTGGCCTGATTATAATCATGGGAACTTTGTTGCCTCCGCTCCAGTGACCACATTGGTAGCATTAACTGGAAAGCTAAGTAACTGGTAAGGAAACTGCTGAGCCAACCTTAGTCTGATACTGCTTGTGTAATTTGCCTTGAGAGGACATACAAGGAACATCAACTTACTTTATACATCGTGCCCTTGGTGGCTTTCCCCTGAAAAATGCTCCTTATTGGGTCAAAATGTGCCTCTCCTTCCCCTGGTTGGCTGCTTGGAGAGTGATAAGGTTGTCTGAGAGCAAAATGTGGTCCTAGGATGTCCTATCACCACTAAATATCCAGAACTAGACAATTTTATCTAGAGAGACATTTCTGGGCAAGAGATTGGTCTGTGTGTCTGTGTGTTTAAAAAAAATTACAGTGCTATTGACATTCATTTCAGTGCAGGATCCCACAGGCCAGGAGAAAATTATGAAATGGCATTTTCATCACTGACTTATTTTATGGTTGTATTATTAAATGCTGGAATGCCAAAGTGAGAATTTTCTGTTAAATTAACAGTTCCAGTCAATGTATTTATCAATTAATAGCATTCTCCTCAGCATGGGCTGGACACCCTTCATGGGCAGCTAGAGCTTTTCCAGGGTCATGCCAGCATAGAGCAGCCCAAGGACTGGTTCAGGTCATGCTTTACACTTCTTTTCAGTGGTGCATTTTGGTGGAGGACACCAAAGCTCATTAAAGCACCATGTGGGAAAATGATTTTGTTTGGAAGATGCAAATAGAAAAGAATAATTAAAAGGTAACAGAATACTGGTCCACTTAGTGCTGATACAGACACCCTCGGCTTAGGAGCACCAAATAAAATTACCCTGAAAAATATCCACATAATCCTCCCGTCTTCTCTTTCTTCTTAGATAAGAGTGGGGCAGAATATTCCAGGGATTTAAGGCACCATTTGTTTACATGGCCATATTTTAATCATCCTCAAGAAGCTAAGGTTACACAATCCTAGCGTTCAAACAATCCCATACCTTGCTGTTTATAGGAAGTAGGGCCTGACATTCATAACGTCCCCAGGCTGCTCCAAGGGGACGGGAGAGGAGGACTGGGGAGGAGGAGGAGGAGGAGGAGGAGGAGGGAGAAGGAGGAGGAGGGAGGAAGAGAGGAGGGAAAGGTCAGCTCTCTTTTTAAGCATTTCTGAGCTCGCTGGCAGCTTTCAGCGTGTGGGTGGTAGGTGTATCGGCTGACATGGGGAAGTGTAAGCGCGAAGCTGGCCACCCAAGACCTCAGGGTCACTGCTGACACTCCAGATCTCCGAGCTGGGGAAGGCACCTGCTCCCTTGCCAAAACAAACCATCTCCTGCTATGGGCATACTTGAAAAGACCTGCTTTTGTCAGCCCAGGGGGAAGAGGGAAAGGGAGGGGGAGAAGGGGGAGGAATTAGAGGGATGTGGGGGCTTTTGGTTTTACTTAAACAGTCTCAAATATCCAGTTTACAATGCAGCGATGTTCTTCAGAATTTATTAAAGGGTGGGGGGGTTGGGGGGCAGAAAGGAGCTGAGGAGACTTGACTCCAGATCTGGTGAGCATTAATATGCATTGTGCTAGAATTTCATGAGGCAAGCGAGTTTTGTAGCCCTTGCTCTGGTGGTCCTCTTCTGACAGGATTTCAAGCCGCTATTTGTTATCTTTAGGCCTGATAAGTACATCTGGTTTTGATTCAGGTGGCCGCGAGCTTGTCTCAGAGTTGAAAAGGGTGCTTTGCTCAAATTGAATTTTCTCACAAATTTCAAACTGGGATGAGAACCAGAAGAAGCTGGGCCCTGTCACACAAAACTCCCGTTTTGCTTGCTTGGCCCTTGGACTCGTAAAAACCTGGCACAAATCAGTTTCACCTGTTTGGCTAAGTGAGTACATGCTAAAAGTAATAAAGCTATTAGTGCAATCAGATATTTCTCTGCATGTGTTCTGATGTAAAAAGAAAAAAAAAAAGAGAAAGAAAGTGGGGAGGTGAACTCTTCTCAACCCTGCTTGTCACATATCTCCTGTGTCCCTGTAAATTAGTTGCAGAGAGGCTGCTGCCTGTTCTCCACACCTTTCTGCCTGGGCATAGCACAGGCTGGCAAGAAGACCTGGCTGCAAAGAGCTGTTCAACTCCATCACCCTCCCTAGAAAAGCACTTGAAGTCACTGTCTGAGGGAAAGAGGAACCAGATTATTTTTGTTCTTTTCATTCTTTCCATCTCTCTTTGTAGCAGTGCCAGGCTTGCCCACTTCTAGGCAGCGAAACCCCAGCTGGCTCTTCAGCACCTGGGCATCCTGAGTCCTCCTGCCCCTCCTGTCATTTCCAGGAGGAAGACAGGACTTGGGTGATTAGCTCCTGGGATGTGTTTGAAACAACACACACTTCTGACACCGTTTCCCAGTGCAGCGTATCATCATGTCCTCACAGCCAGTGTCTTTTGTGACTTATAGGAAAGACTCTGGCAAACCTAAAGAAGAAAGAATTTCAGCAGCTTCTGGCTCCTCACACACACCAGTGGCATCTTAAATTAACCACGCTCTGGCAACACATTTTATTACCCATAAATTTGTAGCATTCCAGCGCTGTCTCCTGCTCACCTGAGATGCTCTGTTAAACACTCTGGAAGCCTGCTGAGCACAAAACCACACTCTGCGACTCTTCACCTTGCCTTTGTCTATAGTCGACTTGAGGAACCTTTAGGACAAAGCATGGAGCACTTTTTTTTTGTTCTACTATCTATTTCCAGGTCCCCTTTTCCCATTTTTGTTGTACTTCGCTTTGCCAATCATTCTTCCTTGCAGCGGCATCTCTTATGTCTCATTTTATAAGAAGTTTCATCTGCAATGAAGATTAACAAATTACATTTGTGACTCATATTTGTCATTCCATCTAAATGTAGATAGCCTTACCTTAACAAAATTAACCAATTGTCTTTGGATAAAATAATAATCCTCACAGAAATATCTTTAAATTGCATCAAAGCAACTCCCTAACCTAGATCTGAAAAAATGAATAAAAGAATGATACTGTTGGCATTTCTCATAAGTATTTCTACATATTTTCCAAAACTATAATGATATAAAAATATAAAACATCTGTATATTTTCTTGCAAAAAGGGTGTCTTACTTGAGGAAAAAAATTACTGAATTTCCCTTAGAATGTTTAATATTTTAGCATGTAGAAAAAAAAAGCTGAATGTTCCCTCTCCTAAACCTATAATACAAGGGAACTGTCTGCTTTCTGATATGAAAGGTCAAGAAAATGCTAATAGCTATGACCACCCATTTCCTCCAATATTCAATAGCTAATTTTTAACACACTAAGTCATGTGCTCTTTGGGGTTCTCAAAAGAGACACCCTATTTGCAGGCCCCATCTGTGTACTCCTGAGAGGAATTCACTTTTGAAGTGCTGTGCAATGTAGATATCACACCTTACCATTCTGACTGCTCCTGTGGAGCGAGCATTTCCCACTGTTCCCGGCTGCATGAGAGACCTCCTGACAAAGGATGCTGGCATGAACACTGGCCATAAATCAGAGCAGCTCAATGCTAAAGCCAAAGTCTTTCTGTCCATCCAAACCAATTATTTTGGGAGCTATTTCTGTGAGTGTCACATTCTCAGGCCAGGCAAGGGAGATGGAAAGCCATGGAGTATTTGTGTTTCTCCTTCAGTCACTTCTAGGGCCCTTGGGTGCTTTAGAGCATCTGAAGAACCTCTTGTCAGGGTCTGCACAGATTTATGGGGTTTCCTCTGTTTGACAAATGGAGTCTCTGACGTCTTTGTGGGATCCTCAGCCTCCTAAATGCAATTTCCTGTGGATGAGAGTAAGGCATGGGCTCCCATATGCAGGATGGCAAGAATCATGACAGCATTCTTTGTGACTGATAGTACAAAACTGATTGCTGATCTCTACACTTGCTGCTCTGAACGCCTCCTCCCAGTTGTTCCTCAGACTTCCAGTCCAACTTTCCCAAAGTCTAAGCAAATGCAGCTTCTTATCTTTCACCCACTTCTGACATCCTGCCTTGCCTTTGCACCCGACCTATCGAGATTCTCCTCATTCTTGCGGTGTTTCTCTAGGCTGCGAATCACAGAAAAGAATGGGAAAAATCAAAAAAGAAAACAGTCCTAAGTCCTACTGGTGGGATGCTCCCCTCCACCCACACTGGGCCTGTTTAGGTGGCTGTGCACACAGCAAGGCCCTTTCTAAGCTGACGAAGTTCGCACAGGGTAGCAAAGCCAGCTCACCACAAGGTCACCGTCAAATTCGCATCACCAGTGTTCCTTGGCCCCTCTGCATGATCTTTAGGGAACAGTCAGAGCAAAGAGAAAATCATCCAGTTTGGTGATTTTTGCCTTCCAAGTCATGGGTACAAGTGGCTGAAGAGCAGCAGGGGGAAGATCAGAGCATTGGTCACCATTGGCAGGCTGTGGACACAAGGAAAGGATAAAGCCCTGCAAGCAAGTCCGTGCCCCTATACTGTGGGATCTGGGGATCATGGCAGCAGAGTAACATGGAGTGGTTCATTCAGCCTTTGTGCTGCAGCTGACACAACTCCACCATCCACAGTTTGTCACCTGCCTTCTCTCATTCTAATGCTCACATTGGTTCAGAACTATTTTTCCTAACTCCCTTCTGTTTTCTCAGCTAACTTATAAGAAGGCAGAACTCATTTAAAAACCAAAATCTCAGTACTTCGCTGTTTTTTCAGTAAGCTGTTTTACAGTGATGTATGCTTTTCCTCTTTACCTTTCTCATCTTTCTTTCCACCAAATATTTTCCAACAGCCACAGTCTAAAAACAAAGGCAAAATATTTAAAGTACCAAGGAAAAATCCCCAGCTCAACTTATTTAAACTGGTTGAAATAGATCACATCCACAGATAGGACCTGTAAGCAGTAAGAACATAAAAACTTCAGTAGAAACACACTTTAAAAACTAAAGAATTGAACAAACCAGGTTGGAATAAAGTCTTTTTTAGAGGTTCTGTTTTCTAGGGCTTCTCTCTACAAAATAGTGTGCTGTTATCTTTTGCTCTTTATATATCACACAAGTTTTTGTGTGTAATTCTGTCAATTTTGAATATATATATTATTATATATATATTACTTTTTATTTTGTACACATTTTTTGTTCAATAAAATCAAAACAGGAAAAGAAAAAAAATCTGGTTTAATACATCAGAAAGATAATGGAAACGGCAGGATACATGATAAGTGCAGAAAGAGTGAAAAATATATTTGCTTATTCTATGGAGGAATCCATGTCAGTAGTATTACACAGATGTTTTTTGAGTAGTTTTAATTCCACAAAGTGGAAAAAACCTCCTTTCTTTAGAAAAATTCCTTCTCTCCCCCGCCCCCCCAAAATCCACAGAATTTAAACCTCCACAGTGATTTTACTCCATTTTTAAAACAGAACTTTAGGGTAAACACAAACATAATTACTTTTTGAAATAGGATTGGTGTTCAAGGGATTTATAATATTTAAAAGGTATGAAGTAAATCAGAAGTGAGTTTTGGGAAGAAATTACCTATTTGTACAACACTAGATTGCTAGAAAGTCAGAATATGATTGTTTGTTTACCATACATCTCTTTCTGTAGAAAAATGGCAATGAATAATTTCATATTTTTAAGTTAGACAACACTGCTACAACAAACAGCACTTATTCAAAAGGCAGAAAATTTTAAGGTATAACAGAGAAGAAAAACCTGGAAGGAAATGGATTTTAGAATGCATTTTGTTTGGTTTTTTCAAGAATGGTGCAGTCTTGTGGTCTGAGGAATTTCACGATCGGTCAGCTGATTTAATTTTCTATTTCCTTTTCTTAAACCTCAAATAACCACAGACTGTGATTCAGTATGTATTTTGTTTATGGATTATGGTAGAAAATATCATCCTATCACTTCTAGAGACTTTTGTTAGTATAGATCCCTTTTTTGTCCAAACCAGGTGATCTTCACAAAAGTTTGATTTTTGCCATTGACCTGGATAAGATGCACAGCCAATTAGCAACCTTGGTGCCCTAGTTTTGTGCTCAGAAACAGCTACCATTGCTGGAGAGCTCTATGAAAAAATTGTTAAGACTGTTCAGGTATTTGACTGATCCATATGAATACACTAAATCAGAAATGTTTGTGTGAGATACTGAGCTATTTATCACCACTTCTCATAAAGGGGAGCAGCCTTATCAACCTGAGAAGCATAGGTGAGAGTGAAACCAGGGTATCCCAATCTCTCCTATGTTCTTTGTGAAAGGCACAGAAAAGATGCACTGCAGATACACAAATGTTATCCAGTTCCTAACACTGACCCCTGCTTTAGTCCTTTCTTGCTGTTGCTTTGACTTAAAAGATATATATGTGTGTATTTTTCTCCCTACTCTGTCTTTTGCATGCCCTCTATTCTATCTGTGCTGAAGTATTCCATGAAAGCCCCAACCAAAACCAGGCTTCCTCTCTGAGGACTCACAGATTACCTGGAGTAAGCTCCTGGGTATTGGTGTGAGATTTTTTTTCCACACTTGGGAATGTGCATCATTCAGAGAAACCATCAAGGAACATCTGCATATTTACCCTGTAAGCTACATCTGAAGGTTTCACTGGTCAGCCTTGGGACTCTAATTCACGTAGGGCTGGCATGCCTGTTGCAAATGAGAAGAAAATAATCTCAGAATGTTTTTGTCATCCTATGTGCTGGGTGGGGTTTGTCTTTGCATAAGCAAACTTCCTAGAGGAGCACTGAAAGGCAAAGTGGGATTGGTGAGGGTTTACCTTAAAATACCATGCTGTAAAGTGTTCAGCATCTCCTCCATCTGCCAGGCAGAGGGTGAATGGAGGATTCAGCCTCTCCCAGTCTGAAAGCCCCATCTCCACTTTGTGAATCAGGACACAGGAAAATTTATAAATCCCAGATTTAAAGCCAGACAGAACATCGCTGCCGTTATAGCCTGACCTTATATTTATGTCACAGGACAACCTGACTCAGCAGAGTTACTACAATGAACAATTACTCTTTTTCATTATATCTAGGACGCTCCTCCCTCCCCTCCAGAAGAAAGTTAAGCACATTGAAATGGTTGGTGCTCTCACAAGTCCTTACACTGAGCGCACAGAGTAAAGTGCAGTACAGGCTGGAGAGAGTTATAGATAGAGAAGTTTCTTACCATTCATGTGTTCAAACAAAAAATATCTGCTGATGCTTTTTTTGTGGCACTCAGCTCTTTACACTGTCATTTTTGCAATCACAAAATGCTACAAAAATCAAGCATAGAGAGACCAATAGTGAAAATAGTCAGTGACATACATACTTTGAAGCAATAAAGAGCCCCTTGAAGTTAGTGACTTGAGTAAGCCCAGAGATATAGCAACTGAAGGTTTAAAGTTGAAAACTTAGTCCTAAGAAAGTTTGGTAGATTTTAAATCCAAACCAGTTCCAACCAGATTCCAACCAACCAGTCTACAAAAACCTGACTGTCATCTGGGGGCAGCCAGAAGAGGAGTAGTGGAATAGTTTAATTTGTGCCCTATAAACCTGTCTGGGTATTTCTGGCACTATTGATAAATTAAATTTATATTAAAATGAAACACTTCACCATTTAGCTTTCTGTCTGCCTGGCAGGTTTTGCACAATAAACCCAGTTGGAGAAAATTGGCCCGTTTAAATTGGTCATTGGATATGGCATTTCTGCACCATCAAGAAAATGGCTGTACATTTTTTTAATTGTTTCCCTTGCATATAATTTTTAAGCAGTCTTGTAAAAATGTTTTCCTTGTTTCACTCTCCACTGAATTAAGAATGCAGATGAATCGCTGCCAGTTGGCCTATGTGATAGTCATTCCAGCAGGCCGCAGTGAGAAAGTATGAAGTGGTTTTTGGAAGAACTACCTTTTTTTGCAAAATGCACTAGACTGCATAGCTTGAAAGAGATGCCTCTTATTCCCTGCAGACGACTTCCTCCAGCTTGGGAAGAAGAATTTCCTAGCTGATGAGCATAAAGGATAAACAATGCGACATCTTGCATGTACTCTTGTGATCTGCTCTGCAAGTAAAAAAATTTTGCTATTTTGTTGGAATTTAAGTGACTTAAGTTCTCCAAAACCCTTAGCTGTGCAGTAAGACAGAAGTCTCTTGTTGCTGCAGGCATGTATGGTATTTAATCCTCTCCCCATCCCCTCCAAATTCTGCCTGCCTCACCAGCACACACTTGCTCACACAAATACATTAAGATAATGATGATTGCCATGTCACTGCTTGGTTGTAGTATTTTCTTAGGGGACTGAGGGGAGTCACAGCTTCCTGGAAGACTTCATCATGCTGACACACACAAAAAGGTATGAGATGTATGGAAAGTAAGAACAGCAACCAAAACACTTTGTGCTGCCAGTTTATCAGATAAAATCTGCACGAAAAGGTACCAGTGCTTCTGTTCTGTCGCTGGAAGAGAAAGAAGGGAATTACATTTCCACTGGAACTGCACTCCCTACTGATGTCTCTAGAGCTGTAGAAAGTGAACAGATAAGGAGACAGCTATTTTATTGTTTTATTAAAACTAAATAGTTTTCAAAATGCAAAGTTAAAAAAAAAAAGTTTTGTCAGATGAAACCGAGAATTTTTAAAAAAAGGATGACCAGAAGTGAGTGGAAGCAGGACAGTGACACGGTGTGACTGAAGGCAGTGCCTTTAGAAGGGGGGATACAGGAGCCCCTGCCCTGCTCCACCCACCCCCTGCCTGTGGGGCACAGAGGCTCCCTGGGGCCCCCAGGGCCACCAAACAATTGCTGGCTTGTTGCAGGGAATGGCTGCTTAGGCTGCCAGGCCCAGCTGGATCAACACTCCCCGCTCCCAGACTGGCCTGGGGAGCTCCTCCACTGGGTAACACCAGGCAAACCTACAGGAAACATGAATAAATGAAGGGTTTAGCAAAAAAAAAAAAAAAAAAAAAAAAGCCTCACAACTAGCTTTCCACTGTGGTGCTCACTCAATGCTTTCAGCTCTCAGCCAGCCCAAAAGTCGCACACCTGGGAACCAAATCTCAATCCTGACCCCAGCAGAAAAGCAGGGACCTCAAACTGAGTTTTAGGAGACACTACCACATAGGAATGTCTCCCTGCTCTGCCCAGCTCCTTCCCCAGTGAAGTGGATGGATTGGTGGGCAGCACACCGGGGTGAGCACAGAGGACACCTCTGTCCCAGGGCTCTGGCTGGGCTTTGCTCAGGAACTCCCAGCCTGTGGAATAGGCACTCTCAATTTGATCCACATTTCATGAACTCTCACATTGCAGTTGCAAGAGGTTCCGCAGAAACACCAGGGAAACCTGGAAAAGACACCTTTTTATAACAAGCTTCTCTTGCTTCTGCTTTTGAGGATTAGGTTTCTTTTAGTGTGCTCTGGACTATGTCATCTGGCAAAAGCTGGCTTTATCTAGATCTAATTGTTTTCTCAATCAAGCCCAGAGAGAGAAACTTTGCCTCTTGGATTACCAGGCTCATTTTAAGAAGATAATTTAGTGGCTTAATTTGGTGACATTAAAATTAAATTTTAACTTCAGTTTTTGCCCCCATGCTGAGTCGTGTAATGAGTAAGTTGCCTCCTGGGAGGAGTAAATTTCTCTCCTGCTTTTCCTTAGTGGAAAAGACTCTAGGGAGAAGGGAAGTAAGAGGTGAGTTGAAAAAAATTAATCTTTTTATCTTTGGACTCTAATTTATAGAATTAAGACTAGGCTAAGAAAAATACAGGGTAGTCTTGACTCCCCAGCATGTAAACAAGTGCAAGATCTTCCTGCTACCACCAGGCTTCTAGTGCCCAAAGAGTGCTGTGAGGAATAAAACAAGTGGTGAAGGTATCTCTTACCAGTTTGGGAAACACAGCAGCCTGGAACCCTTCTAGGGTTAAATTAGGTAGACTGAGGCATGGGCAGCACATTCCCCTTCCCTGGCTTCACCTTTGAAGGTCCAAGAGGAGAGGCAGGTCTGCTTGCTCCCTGTCACACCAATGGCCTCCAAACACAGAATAACATCAGTTAGCTGCCTTGGGCTATTCAGCTTTACCTCATTCTTCTTTATGTCCTGTCACCTGCTCTCCTTGCAGGCTCTCCTCCCTCCCTTTCAGTGTTCTCAGAATTGCCAGCTTCCCAGCAAGCCTCCACACAGCAGAAAACAGAGAAGTCCTGCCCCCAGCATCCCTACCACTACAGAGAAATCCCATGGGCAACTGGGCAGCCTTGCACAAATTCTGCTCCTCCAGACAGGCCTGGTCAGTGGTCATTTGAAGTTAATAATTCCACTTTGCACAATGTCCTGGAAGTTTCCAGTCTCAAGATGCTGGTAAGCATCCAAATCTTATGTTAATCTCTGCTGTGGTGGATGGGTTTTAACCTTTCTGAAGATCAGGGTCTGGGTGAGGCAGGCAGAGGTCTGGGGGAGCAAGCCAAGAGAGCAGCAGACCCATCTGCTTTTCACAGAGTGTTTTAAGGGGACTTATCCTCTTATAAGTCACTTTTCTGGATCTAATTTAGAGCCCATTCCTTGTGCTTTTCACAGAAACGTCTGTTGACAGCAGCTGAAGTCAATATGAAATTTGTTTCACAAGAATGTTAGGAATATTGAATAGGGCCTTTTTTTCTCATATTAATTTTTATTTTTCAAGACATACAGTGATATTTTATAAACAAATGACAATTTATCTTTAGAAAAAGCTGGTGAAGGATTGAAGTGCCAAAAAAATTTGTTGAAACCTCTTAAAGAATGGCAATTACCTCAATAAAACTAACACCTGAAATTAAGTAATGTGTTTCTATTAGCACTGCTATCAAAGGATTAGTAAACATGCAAGAGATAATTACTCTATGAAGCACACATTGTTCTCCAAGTTTGTAAATAGAAGATTGGAGCAATGATAGATTGGGGAGTGATAATTTTTTTAAAAGCAATTCAGAAAGTTTAAATTATTCACTTCTTTCCTATTCCTAGCTGAATATTTACATATATTTTTAAAATAATAAGACTACTCTCGATGCCTGCCTTACAGAACTACTAGCAATTTTGTCTTCCTAAAAAGCTTTGCCTTTAAAATATGTACCTTATCACATACTCATTTATTCCTCACTCTCAGTCATACACAAATGTTCCTTTTCACACCTCATGTCTCCTACAAGCAACCCCTCACTTGTAACTCAGACATTGATACAGAGAACAACAGAGCAATGACAAAGCAGGTTTTTCTTGATGTCAAGAGCAAAAAGCATTTTAAAAATTCCATGTGATGAATATAATAAATTTGGTCATTTATATGTTCTAATATTTTAGAAATAAAGACATATTTCTAATATTTTAGAAATATGTTTAAATGTGAATATCTGAATACTAACTGAGATTTTTAGTATTTTCTAGTTGAATAATTCAAAAATGAAATCTTTCAGGACAAAATCTATTTTTTTTACTAAGATGAAAAGGTAACTCCCTCAAGAATAATCTTTAAGACTTTCCTTCATATTTCTGCATCTCATCCTTGTCCTACTTAGGACCAATTGTACTTTTTCCCTAGGCATGCTTCTAGAAATTATACCAATAAACACAAAAGTTACCCTTTAAAACTGAGAGTCTGATGCTCTTTGCTAATTTAAGGCTTCACTGTGTAGGCTGAGCCCTTTTCATGTTGAGTGCTGCACAGAAAAAAAGCAGGCAAAAATTTCATCTCGGGTGTGAGTCTTCAAAGGAGCCCCAAAATGATTCTGTCCCCTAAGTGCGGCTGTCGAATCAGTGTTGGTGGTTGAGAGGTGCAGTGAGGCCTCTGAAATGCTTTTCAAATATTTTTACAAGAAATGGAGAGATTATGTCCTTGAGAATTCCATGTGCCTTGCGGAGGGCTCATAAATAAACAGCTTTCAGGATAATGTTTCACACTTCAGCAAACTCAAGAAAGGAGAATATGTTACTCCAATGATTTCTATGGAAAAGTGTTCCTCACAGAGTCCTTTAAAATACAGCAGTGCTTTCTGTCAAATTTTGCCTCCATATGGCTGTGTTTCCTTTGGTGTGGATTAATTATCTGTATTTTTCTGTCTCTTCGGCCACTCTAGACACATATGTACCCATGATTTTATTACTGAGTTTTCAGTGCTTGCTGGTTTCACCCTCAATCTTCTCCCAAAGTGTTTCTCAAAACTCGCAACACTTCTTTTCTGGTTTTTGCTTGGTTTGGGGATTTTTTGGCTTTTTGGATTTGTGTTTTTTAAAAACATTTACTGTTTCTCTCAAGTTTGAATTTGCAGCTCCTTCAGAGGCAAAATGTGCACCATAGACTTGCAGATATCTGTTCCCACTGGGTATGAACAGGAATATTCCAATGAAATCGGTACCTTCTCATTAACCTAGTTTAAGCAGCATTTACAGCGAACACCACAGAATCTGCCGATTGTCTGCTTAGGTTTTGTCCCAGCTATTTGATTTATCCAGTAACAAGATAAAAAGGGTTTAAGTCTCACCTTACTGTATAATTTGAGAAACTTCTGTGCTGGGCATGATGATCTCTTTCAGTGCAGTGGGGGCTCTTCTTAGGGCTCTCAGCTATGACTTCTGAGTGACTTCTATCAACTTTATCAGACTCTAAATCAGGTTGAAGTTATGAGTCCTGCTTTTCTTCACTGCATACTGCTGCTCCTAAGTGGGATTTCCTGACAGCTTCTCAGCTCCTCATTCAGGCTACCTGTGAAACACATGAAAGCATGCAGTAGGGATCAGCTGGCCTCTCTTTCCCCTTAAGATGAAAATTAGCAAAAAATATGAACATTTCCGACTGAAACCAAATGCTTCATCTATAAAGAGGAAAGTCCACAGCAAATAAATGTGACAACATATGATAATATGCTGTTTTGTCTTAGTCTCTCTCTTCTGCACTTCCAGTTTTACCTCCTAGAATTTCAAATCTAGTCAAACTATGCTGTCCCATTCCTGTGCCTGTGTCATAGGATGATAAATGCATATTACAAGCATCTGCTTACTTCTTTACATTAAGGTACAAATTTTTGATTCATACTTATGCTAGTGCAGATATAACAATCCTAATTAACAAGGAATGATAAAGCTATTTGGTTTTTCAGATCATTGGTAAAAATACAATACTTCTTTCATCATTTTCACCGTATCCTGAAAACAATTTTTTTCACCCTATCAAGATAAAAATTAATTGTGAAACAAATTTTTTATTCAAGACATTTTTTTCCTGGATTGCCTTGTGCCCATTGAAATTCAATTTCAGTAAAATGTATCTTGAAATAGTTTTATTTTTAAAAGAAAAACTGAGCTGTTTTAGTTCAAGAGTGCCAACTCAGTGTTGTAAAGTTAATTTATATTCTACAGAGGATTTTGGATTTTTCCCAGTCAAGATCCTTCACCAATATCAGGAAACAGACCGAACACCAAGGATGTGGAACTTGAACACAGAAGTACTTTTAAGTTGTGGTTAAACTATCCTGCAAGATTTTTTGCAGTACTCCTGCCTCTATAATTCTTAGTGCTTGTGAGTTGAAAGAAGAATATTAGAAGAAAGAAAAAATTGTTTGAAGAACAAAATTACAAAACCACTGGCATGTCAGAGGGATGGAGTGGGGCATTGCAGGGATGACAGCAATGGCAGTGAATATTAAAATTGAAATGGTGATTTTAGTAACCTGTCAGATTGCCTGGCTGTTTTCTAAACGACAGCTATATCCATAGGTCATTTTGCAGGCGTGATAAGATTGCTTGCAAGCACCAAGCCTGCAGCAGAATTTGGAAAACCTTCCTGAAGCTCCGTTTCTCCCTTAACCTGCAGGCGCAGCACTTGGGAAGGAGCTGGGGACACTGGGGACTGCGCGGTGGCAGATGTGGCCGTCGCTTGTCCCAAGGCATGGAGAAGGCCTGCTGGAACTGCGGTGGCCTTGGCTGGCTGGCTGACCTCCCCCTGACTCGGGGCAGGCAGAAACAGAAAGATTTTGTGCTCCGGCGGAGCTGGGCCTTCCCGTGACCCGGGCGAAACCCTCCAGCCGCTTTCCCACAACACCGCGCCGAAGCCTGGCTGCAGCTCTCTGTTTATTTTTTCAGGTGAGTAGAGGCTGTATCAAGTACTGGTTTCTCAGTTGCTTTTAATTAGGCTTCTGGAAGCTGCTCTTTCATCTCAGGCGAAGCCTGCGTCACTTCGCTCCAGCTATTTTCAGTCCTAAAGCCGCGGGTTCGCTTTCATGCGGCTAATTGAAGGCACACGGGAAAGCAGAAAAGGGCTAATCCCAATGATTGGAGATATTTTATGGTTAGGGTGAAACCACACGTTTTTTAGCTGCAGAGAACCACTCTCTAAATTTTAACCTCCCAACTGCTTCCCTGAGGGCAAGGAGGTGGCTCCCAGGAGACACCGGCTGTAATGACACAAGATCCCCACCGGGTCCCCCACACTGTGAGGGGAGGTTCAGCAGGTGATGGAGACCTGATGTGCCATAATAGACTGTCTTTGATTTTAGACTCCTGCCCCTCTGGTCTTCTCCTCATCTCCCAGGTACGCTGTTGAAGTCCAACAAATTGCCAACCAAACTTCCAAGGCACAGAGGAGTTCAAGGCATGTGACTGCCATTAACATTGGCTGAATTCCTACAATGGGAGTGAGTTTGAAAATGAAGCAATTAAAGGCATTTCATGGTCTCACGGGGGAAATTCATAATTACTGTCTAGGATTGTCCACTACAATGGCTGTGCCTGGGCATGCATCAGTCTGTCCTGCTCAAATCTGCTGCATGACAACATCACCTTAAGGTGGCAGAAGGACATCAGGACTCCATAGCTGCTCTGTGTCGTGGTGTGTTGCTGCATGTGTTGCTGTCTGTGTTGTGTGCTGCTGGTATTCCCCCACTCCTGCCTGCCTGCTCCCTCAGGCAGACACCTGCATCCCTGCTGCAGCTGCCAGCGACTGCTCTGCTGCTGAAGTGCTGCACGCAGCCCACCTTATGGACAGCTATCAGAACAAGGTGTCTTACAATCTCTGTGTTTCTCAACACATGAAGAAATCACTGTAATGACAGCTTTGGAGCCATGCTTATAGACACATACACTTTAGAGGCAACTGGGTGAGAGCTGGTGCAAATTCAATGGAAATGACTGTACTGGTAAGTGATTTTATCTGCTGTGAACCCAGCCCACGGTGTGATATACCTGAAATACTTTCTCAACCAAAACACTGTTTGCAATAAAGGTCTTTGACCCCATGATAAAGTCACTCCTTTTCTCAGTAGTGCCACTGAAGTGTGAGAGAGTCAGGTATTTCTCATGTAATATCAGTGTCTGACACTTAACACCTTATTGAATTTTTAGGTAGATAGCCCAGAGCAATCCTCTTGTATTGATTTTTGAACACATACACCCTGTATATATATGTGTGTGTATATATATACATTTATATACATTTATACACACACACCAGTTTGCAATCATCTATTTTCCTGAATGTGTAGCAGTGTGTTTGTCATCAGTTGAATGAATAGCACAATCAGAGTTAGGAGCAGAAATCCTTTCACCCCAAAATATGGCACTGCAATTGTCAGGCCCACAAAAGGTTGAAGAAACAACCCTTTTCTGCCCTGGCTGTTCCATGGGCCTTTGATA
The DNA here is from genome assembly GCF_027579445.1 of Ammospiza nelsoni. Classification (NCBI taxonomy): domain Eukaryota; kingdom Metazoa; phylum Chordata; class Aves; order Passeriformes; family Passerellidae; genus Ammospiza; species Ammospiza nelsoni. The sequence goes on from NC_080633.1 coordinate 70,941,502, forward strand.
GCTTTTTTGTCTTTCATATTCTTGAATTTTCTTTTCCTGACTACTCAGTTCAGTGCTCAACACATCAAGCATGTGAGCAGCAGTGAAGAAACGTGATGAACCAGAGAGATCAAGAACACCACTGGTGTGCTGGGCTGTCCTAAGGACTCCAGGTCTGGCCACCTTTCCCTCTTCTGGCAGTTCAGAAACCTGTAGGGATTAATTTAAAAAGGAAAAAAGTTTTTGGTCCTTGCACCTTGATTAAGTTATCCAGGTGAATGGACAAAGCCTTGCTGCTTGTTTAATTTATCTGTGCACTCCCCACATATCATAGGACAGCTTTTCCTCCCCAGAACATGGGTGTAGCCTCTTGATTCATGGTGCTGTGTGCCAGTATCTGGTGGAAATACAGTTGTGTGCTCAGACATTGGTGCTGGGAATACCCATGGAGTGATGGTTGTGCTCTGGGCTGACATAACCAGCACAACCCCAAAGGGTGCAAATGGGTGGATGGTGCAGGGCAGAAAGACAGCAAGGAGGCAGAGGGGTCAGAGTAATAGATGGCAGCAAACACAGTGCTCTACTTTTGGTCTTTTCTTTCTTCTTCTGAAATAGAGTTTGGGGGAAAAAATGCATTTCTGGGGGAAAAAAAATAATGTGCTTATGGGAAGATTTTAAATTCATGAAGAAGTTTGCCCTGATAATGTTATAAAGCAATAAGTTTGGGAAGCCAAACTTCTCTGTTTGAAGGCTGAAGTGACACCATGACTTTTCACTCTGAAATGATGTTTTTCATTTCACAGGCAATCTACAGCTTCTAAAGCATTTTAAAGGGATTAAGTAATTTGAAACAGAAAATAAATAATTCCTGTCTTACATTTCAAGAAAATCTGAAAAATTCCGCTTTGGTTTTAACCAAATGTTTTTCCTCTGATAATTCTGTTCAGCAACTGAACTGAAAACCCACTATTCATTCAATCCCTACACAGGTAATTGCAGTTTGAAAATGTGAAAGGTTACATAAATTATGCTCAGCAGTCCTTCTACTTAATTATTTGCTGGCTATTTTCTCATAGCTTCAAAGCATAAGTGGTTCTCTAAGCAAGATTTGAACGATGTGAAGGTAGAGAGCTAGCTTACAGTGGTTATGGCTTCATATTTTGCATATGGAGCCATTATTCCAACTAATAGATCACCACCGAGAGAAGCCATTTAAAATATCTTTATGGCCTATATCCTGACAGGGAAGGAGTTGTAAAAAGGTCATAAACTGTGCCAAGAACCATAAAAAGAAGTTGGTGTTCTGCATTACAAGAAATGCAAGATAAGGTACTTGCACGTTCCAGGCATGGTGGGTGGGTGGGCACAGGGCCTAACAATATCCAGATGGAGCAGGGACTGCAGGAAGGCTCTGCAGGGCCGACCCTTCTCATCTGCCATTTCTTACCCACGTCACTACTGGGTTTCAGCCTTTGCCTTGTGTAGCCTGCAGGCTCTTAGCCCTGCTGGGCTCTCTGCCTCGTGTCCCTCGAGCTCCTCCTCGGGTGCCCGTGCCTCTCCTCTCCATGCCCACCTAGCCAGAAGGTTGCACCCTCCAGGGCCCTGCTCCTCTGGCTGTGCTGTGCTGAAAAAAGCATCACAATCTCAGTCAGCCTTGTCAGAGGAGGCTCCTGCTGTTCAGGGATTCCTTCAGGGGTGGGATAGGGGCGCAGGAAGATAAATGGATCGTCTGGTTCTGCTGGAGTTTCCAGTGTCCAGTCTTGTCCCCTGACAGCAGTGGGGTCAGGGATTCAGTAACTCTGTCTAAATCTTTTGCCCACATCCTCTCCCACTTTCCCCAGGGAGCCTTTTGTGAAGAATGTGGTGGCTGGGGGCTGGATGGGGCTTGTCTGCTGTCCACAGATTTCCAGGCAGGACACACTTAGGTCCCTGCAGGATTTAGCTCTTATGCATGCTATCTTGTGCATTCCTGCTTTGAATCTTGCCCTCTCTCCTTCAAACAGAATCTCAGTTTTGAGATTCTGAGCTGACTAATATTTGGATGTTTTGAGAAAGCTTCAGTGCCCTTAAAATTATTTTTTATTTCCCTGAAGGAATATTCTTTTTCCTGTCTTCTTAACTAAATCTATGAAAAAAAAATAAACCTGCAAAGGAACAGATCCTCATTTATGCTATGCCTGTTTTATCTTATGCTGTTATATATATGTATGTGTGTGTGTGTCTGTGTGTGTGTGTGTGTGTGTGTGTGTGTGAATGATATCTGTAGATCTACCATATGCAGAGTAAGTTGGGTCCCAGCTTCTTCTGAGGTATCACAACTATGGAAAAGACTATTAGTGCAAATATAAGGAACGGGCTGTAACAACCAAACGGCTGGGTACTAATTCAGTCTTTGGCAAAAGTCTCCCATTGCCTTCACTGGGAATTTCCATACATGAGAACAGAGTGGATGCTATATTCCAGTTTTCATAACCTTTGTACATGCTCCTGGTCACTTATGAAGATGCTTAGTCACACTGGGATGAGTGTGATGAGGGACTGCCAACCTATCTTGCTGTTGGTGGCACAGTCCGCTGCTGAGGAAAACCCACAAAGACCTTTAACTCAGAAATAACATTTCCATGACTGGGGACACTCAGGGCTTCCCTGAGAAATTTGGTCTCCTATAGATAGCTACAGCAGACCTCTGATTATAGCTGTGTTTGCATAACTCCTGCAACTAAAATTCACTGAATCCAAAGTTGTCAGCATTATGCTGGCACATCACATGTTAACCCTCTGCTGCAAACAGACTCACAAACACACTGGTGCTAAATAATCACTCCCTTTCAGTCTCTTCCCTTGCAGCACTCCTTGCCAGACTCAGAAGAGATGCCTTAGCCAGCCCTGAACTCTGCCGGAGAGCAGGAGCCTCAATACCAACATTTATGTCTGACAGACCTCAGCCAATGCACCTCTCTTTTTCCATCAGGAGGGAAAAACATACTTTACTGCTTCTGGTTCTGTTCCCTGCTATGCTGCCTTATGAGCTCTTTGTCTAGCCTGTATATTATGTAGCTATCATCCTTAGGTAATGGCTCTAATGAAACCAGGGTCAGACTAAGCTAATCCAGGGATTTAGGTTCGTTATGGTACGGGATCGCCTGGAGCCTCTCCTTTCACTTGCAGCAGAGATGGCCAGAAAATTCCCTCACTCCAGAAAAGGTGGGCATCATAGCCAGAACAACAGCCTTTCTCCAAATGCACACCAAACATTGCTAACTTCACTTGTGAAGCGGATCTTGGCCAACCCAACTGGATAGGTGCATACAGAAAACACAGCCAGGGAAGGTGATGCCCCTTCACCAACTTCCCCCAGGGGCTGAAAGGTTAAAGCACTCACGAGGAGACCTGGGAGACCCTGGTTCAGATCTTTCCTCTGTCTGCAGTAATTTGAACCTGCATAAATAGCCAGTGTGCCCGAAGGAGTGTGAGTGATAGTGTCACAGGCCACACACAAAGCCTCCCCTTGGGATGAATGATGCAGATCTCCGTATTCCCACAAAAATGCTCTGACCTCAAGATTTCACCTTCTCCAGTCTGGTGAAGAGTTATTACCAACAAAGCAAAACAACCTCACTGGTGAGAAAGTCTGGGCCTGGGACACCGTGTACAGCCTGCTCATATACACCTTCATGGGAGGTACACTCAGATCCCCTCAAACAGAAGCTGAGATTTGACATACCCCAGAGTGCTCCTCAGTGATGATATCTGTACCTCCAGACCATGGCTGGGACACTCATCACAACTTTTTTTGTCAAGGATGCCCATAGAAGCCATGTAACAAATGCCCTGGCTCACCAGCCATTGACTGCCCAACAAGCAGGCAGGTACAGCCACCCTCACAGCTGTAAGGAAATCCTGGCTTAGGTAGCTGTGGTCACACCTGCAAATCTCAAACAGGAGGAACATGCTTTTCTAGACTGCATGAAATGTAAATTTTACTGTCCTGAATGCTATGGCAAGGAAATCTTTTGGAGGATCCTTTGGATGTACCAAGAACACAAAAGGAAACACAGTTTCTGGAAGGTCCTCTTATAGAAAAGGAAGAAGTAAAAAGGTGGAGCCATTTACATTTCTGATCCTCTTCAAATTTTCCTCTTTTGTGTGTGTGATCCTAGAAATACTGTTATCCCAGTCTGAGTCTTCTGTGCATGCCTATGCCCAGCTATATCCATTTTGTGTGAGCATCCAGCACCTCCTGATGAGGGGCAGATCTCAATAAAGCCATAGACCTTCCTGATTATGAGGAAAACCCTGTAGTTCAAGAGTGTTTGTCCATAATTTTATGGATGAATACAAAATAACAAACAAATTCCCACATGAAAACAGGTAACCTGAGTGAACTTCAACAAACTGAAATCCAAAGGCTTGAGTTTTACTTCGAATTTTTCTCCTAAAAATTTTTGTTCCTTTTGTGTTTGCTGTTCCTGGTAAGCAAGGTAGCTCTCAGCAAACAGAAAAGGTTAATGGTTTCCCTGAGCTAATTACCAGCTGTGAGTTCCAACCTCAGAATCCTTAACTTTCATCCAATTTAGCTACAATACCTTCAGAGCAAGAAGACCGCACTAGCAAGTGCAGCCATTCTTTACCCTTCATCTCCTTAGGCACCCTCTAAAGAACCAAACTTAGGCCAAACTCCAAGGAGCATAGTCTCAGAGACTGCAGTCAGTGAAAAAAAGGATCAAACAAACACTGAGAACAACCTCCAGGACCAATCCATCAAGTCAGACATCACAGTTGTATCAGGGACTACATTTGTGCTCTCCAGATGGAAGCACATTCCTGTATAGCAAGATGTAGGAGCAAGCAAAGGGTCTCATTTCTGGCTTCATACCAGCACATGTTCCTTGAAGAGAGTGCCTATGGCAAATATATGGGTAAAACAGCACCCTGATGTTGCTGAGGCAGTTCAGAGCCCTGGAAATTAGATTGTGGATGAGCAGTAACAGGGTGTTAAACTTCGTGGTCATGGAGACTTAATCTAATGTCTCTTCAATAATCTGTAACTACTTTCTATTCCTGACAATATTCCTGAGACTTCATGCACCTCCAGAAGAATGACCTATGGTTGTGACCTACGGAACATCATCTGGTTCTTACATCACCAACAGAATTTCCACGTTCAGTCAAAAAGACCAAACTGCTCCTTCAGTTATCTTTGGAATTGGAGGATGTAACAGAAAACAGAGTGCAGAAGTTGATTTTCAGAATCTGTTTTATTAATAGTGTCTTAGAAACCAGCAAGAGCTTACTTTGATTTTTTTTAGATCTAAAGGTGAAGCTAAAGCAAATTAACTTCCTGTTTGTTCATCAATACACTTAATTCCACATTTATTTCAGCTTTCAGTGTGCAAAGCCACATTTTACTTTTCAGGGTATAATTGTGCTGTCCAAATCCTTTGAAACATGCCTTTTCTTTTACTGCCACCCCAGTGCATTAAGTAACAGTTTTCAGGCAGAGAACATGCCATAAAATATAGCATTCTGTTCTGCTAAATATTTTGGTGATTATCTCAGATCTAAAAGCAGCTTTGGCTTCAAGCTTTAGTTATAGACTGCTCTCTATTGCCTGTGTTGTAGAAACAACATTTGCACTGTTCCCTAGACAAATACCAGTTTCTGTAGTTTTGTCCCACTGCATTTTAACCATTTGCAGGTTATAGAGTTAGCAGAAATGACTGAGAAAGGAACATTTCTTAAGAGCTTCTTATATGACAGACTTGGAAAATAACTCTTCACATGTTGCCAAGATTGGAAGGTAAAGAGAGAAAGGGCATGTTTTGGGCAAGCTCCTTCAGCAGGATGGGAATATTTTGTGGTAAACTGTCATTTTAATCTGAGGTATTTTAGGCCAGACAGCTACAGCTGCTGTCAAAGAGAACAGCTTCTCATTTCTGCTGGTCTTGCAACTTTGGAAAACATGCATTTTCTTCTGCCAGTAAAGCCAAGGGTTCTTCCAGAGGGCACTGCTGATCCAGAGGGCAAAGCTATATATAATGTTTTTTGGTATGTCATGATATGTTGGTCCTAAGGGAACCCAAGCATCCAGGAAAGACTGAAGTTAGAAACGTGGGTGGAAGCTTTGCAGCCCACAGATATTTGTAAGTCCAAACGACATCCTGAGGAAGTGAGTCTGGAAAGGGGTTTTCTCATGCTGTTCTCTTTCTCAGCTATTAACAGCATTATGTACTTTGCAGTACCATTCATGCACCAGAAATGCAATCACTTATCAGAGATGAAGGCTATTTAATCTACTAAGGAATGCAGCCTTTGGATTAATGCACAGCACGCTGCTGATACTCCCTCTCCAAACATAATGTATTGCTGCCATAAATGGTGAAATTGGACAAGACAGATTGAGACGTGCAGCGTAACTCCTGCCAGACAGGTTTGGGGTTTGTGTAGCCACCCACACTGAAAAGAGCATCCTTGGCCCCTCAGATGTTTTAGGTACAGTTGGAGCAGTCAAAACTTGAAAGAAATAATCTGTTTGCAAGAGGTACTGATGAAATTGGGCACTTAGAATGAGATATGCAAATGTATAAGGAATATGCTTTTGTGGTGTCCTGTGCGTGCTGTTTGTGCACTTCTCATCACAGTTTTGACCCAAGCCTACGCTACTAGAAATTGGGCTGCCCAAAATACATGTTAATAAGCTGGCTGGAGCAGCAGTCATTTGGCTGTTTGGTGGAAATTTCTTTGGGACTCTCTTTCTTTAGTCAACACCAGTCTGTCCAAATGACAACATCTCTGTCATTGTTCCAGATATCCTAGAAGTGGGACCATTTACAGTTTTTGTATGTTATTGTCTCATGTCTCTGCCCACCAGGGAGATGAATGAACAGTTGAAAGCAACAAAATGAGGGAAAAGGCAAAAATAGCATCGGCAGCAGAATGAGTGGTGAAACATACTCCTACCCTTTTTAAAGTCACTGTGTTGAGAGGGGTCTGCAGCTATGCAGTTCCAGTCTGCAGAGGAGTGGACCTGTGAGACTACGAGAAAAACATGGCTAGCACACATTCTACCTGAAAGACTTATAATTATTTCAGATTAAAAGATTCAGAGCCAGTGACCCTGGTGAACTGGGGGCAGGTTAGCATAAAAGGGCTGGGTCTGAACACCTCACCAACAACTGTGGTGAGGTACTCAGACATCTACAAAGCTGAGTCTTTTTGCAGCCCAGATAACACCTGTCCTAATTCACTGCTGACAGCTTCATTAGAAAGGGTAAGGACTTAAGAAAACTGGAAAATAAACTATCCCTTCTCCATTTTATAGACCTCCAAAACTGAGATGAAACCTCTTGGAAGGGCAGATGTATATGATGTTACATGAGTTTTATTAAGATTTTTTCAGTGCTTACATTTTTCTCAGCAGGGTTGTATCTTCAAAGAAAGGATCATCTGCAAATGACTGTAAAAAATTAGCACTTCAGAAACTCTTGTAGGAAAAGGGCAGATTTGCTGATATCACAAAGAGAAACTCTGTATCAGAACAGCATCTTGTCATTACAGATGCTTTGTGACAAGTAGCTCACTCGGCTGCTGCAGATTTCAAAATGTTCTGACCATAAATTGTGTATCTTTTAAAAGGTTATCCAGCTGGTGCATTAACCCTTTACATTCCTTTAGGTGCACTATTCTCCTACCTATTGTGGTCATTCTCCATCCTCCTGTTATCCTATGGTAGCATCTGCTGGTGGGAAATTCTCTACTACAGCAAATGATTTTCAAATACCAAGCAACCACTGAGCAACATCTAGAGTCAAGTTTAGCAAGCTACTTTAAAAAATAGTTCTACTAAATGCTTTTAGGTAGTGTAGATTTCAAACAAAAAATTAGTTCAGATCATACAAATAAACAACAGGGTAGGAAGGTCAGTATGTTCCAGAAGAGGGACAGAATTTATTTCCCCAGCCTCAGAGTTACAATAATATTCAGGGTTCAAAAGATTTTTCTTATCAAATATTCAAACTCTCCTCTTTACAAAGCAAGAGGAGCATTATTTTTTTCTTTAAATAATGTACAGGAGCAAGGCTAGAGACCTGGGAAGAAAGGAGAGTGGCATGTTAGTGCTGGAGCTGGGTGGCCAGGAAATTTCTTTTGGGACACACGATTTTCTATTTCTTACAAATGTGCCGTTCTAGAAGGTGATGCTCACAGAAACAACTTTGTGGATGTAAGTGTGTCAGTATGAAATCCAGATTTCTTGCATCTGAAATTCAGACATATGTATGACTTAAGACATGAAGGGCTGTGTTCAGGTCAGGTACCTTTGCAATCATGAAAACACCAAACTGTGTAAAAACAGAGGGTCCATGAATTTCCCTTCAGCAGACCTCATGCCAAGGAGTACACTAAGGAACAAACCTGTAAGGAGGAGAAGTGATTTCTGGACATTATGCAGACCTCTCCATCAGGCAAGGTGTGGCTCGGCTGCAGACCAGTTTCTCCAGCTTGTCTTTGCTCAGGCTTTTCTGGCAGCCAAACTGAGGTGGCATCAAAGGGCTCTTTCACACATCAGCACCTGCAGCTCTGAATGCAGTGGGGATTATTTCTTTTCTTCCCCCATGCATCAGACCCTCAGTGCCTCTGGTGCATCCCAAAGTCCCCGGGGGATTATTTCCCATGCCTCCTACAAGTAGCTTTAAACGAGGTGGAAAAAGAAGGAAAGCATTTTTCTGTGTTGCAGAAATGACAAAGGGAGCAGCTCTCACACGTGCCCAAGGGCTCCTACAGTAAAAACTGATTTGGTGCTATCTCCCAGCCACAGGTGTGGGTGGGTCTTTAGCAGAGAGGTGAGGCAGGGGGAACTCAACAAACTCATCTGACTTCCTTTAGTTCAAACATTTCTCGTCAGGACTTACTGAGGGAAAAATAAGTATTAAAAGAGCAAAAGCAGGAAAGGGCCATTTGGCTTATCTTGTTCACTTCCTGAAATCCAAACAAACTTTCAAAAAAATCCATATCACACCCTATCCATTCACCCTGTTTCCCTCCACTGAGGATGGGAGAGTCTAGACAAATCTGGGCTTTGGAAAACCTTTGGAACTCTTTGGAAAATAGGTTCCAAATGTTTTGTTAAAGGCTGCGAACATGTTGGAAAACACTTGCTGGGGGGTTGAGGGAGGTTTTTTTGGATTGTTTGTTTGTTTTCACTCCGAGCACCATTGCCAAGAGCACAGGAGAGAGAGCCTGGGAGGTCTGAGCTGACAAGTGATTACTCACACGAGGCAGTCTCAGTGACCTCCCTGGGACACCATTTGTCAGCAGTGACTCAGACAGTGTCACCAAAAGCCAGGAGCCAGCCCCAGTTGTTTGTGGTAGCTCTGCTGGCTCTTCCATGTCAGGTGCTTTGCAGGAGCTCCTGCCCTTGTAACTCTCACTCCAAGGTCAGGAGCGTGGTGTTCCAGTGTTTACCCACCTGGCTGTGCCCCGTGGCTTCTTGTTTACTGTGAAGTTCATCTGTGTGGCTTCACTTTTTGGCAGGAGATGTCTGGTCCCTGGGTGAGGAGCAGCAGCTCCCATGTCTGCTTGCACTGCCTGGAAGCCAGGTCTGCAGGCACACACAGGTACTTAATTTTAAAAGAGATGCCTCAAAGCCTGTGTGAACCTGGGATTTACTCTCTGGTGACCCAGGGTGCATTTAATTAGTGGATGGCAGTTTCTAAACCAGTGAGCGTCCAATTCTTCTTTACAATTCAGATTAAACAACAACAACAACAGCAAAAACATTTTTAAAAAAAAAGGAAATAAAAAAAAGAATCCATGTCAGAGTTATCCACAGCAATACTGGAGAGGTGAATTTCCTCAGAGTGTATGCCAAGCTCCTCTCCCTGCTCACTCCTCTGGCCTTCTGCTGTGGTTGCCAGCTAATAAATATATTTTCCTCTTCTTGAATCCCGCCCTTCACAAATATTCTGTTCTTTCTCATGTCCTGAGGGAAGAAATGCTCCAGAATGAGCCTGCCTTGTTGGGTCTCCTGGAACACTTGTGGCTGCTAACTTTATGCCATAAAGTAGAAGCAATCAGGGGAGTCCCTTCAGTGCATGGAGATTTAATTGACAGTTCATGTAGGTAAGTGATGAAAGCTGGGAGCCTTCGTCACAGCTCTGACTTGTTAATGTCTTAAGCCCTTCTTGCAAGAACCAGGCAATGACCATGTTCAATCCTAGCTGGTTTAGATGCTTTATCTAATCAGTCTTTTTTGGTTAAACACAACAAAAATGAATAGGAGGATTTCAGAACACTATTACTCCTTGTAAAACTTGCAAATCCTGATGCTGTAAGTCATTTTTTGACCAGCTCCATAAATAATTCACAACTTGAGAAAAACTATCAGAAAAAACTCATGAAGCAGTATATCTGGGAGGCTGCCAGGATTTAAGGGAAAGTGTCACCAAAAGGCAACATGAAGGAAGTTTTGAGCATTTTCCAGTTAATATGAAAATCAACAATCAAAACACCACATTGTGAGACCCTGAAGAAGCCCAACTCCTTCTTCTACATTGTTTAGCCAAGGCTAGATGGTTTTGTGGAAAAGTTAGCTTACGTGTTCCCCTGGAATACAGGCTGGGCTCTGGGAAAGTGTGGGAAATGCATGTAAATGTTTTTCACACACCAGCATCTTTTACATTTAGAAGTGGAAGAAGAGAGAGTGAAACCACAGTGGGTGAATAGATTTTGCTGGATCTGTGCTTCTCAGAGATCCAAAACCAAAGCATCCTGGCGAACTTGCAAGGAATCTCTTTCTCCAAAGAAACAAGGCCTAATATCTACTTTGGCCGTACAAAGTAACAAGTTTGGCCAATTGCCCAAAAGTTTTGATTAAACTGTTAATAAATTAAGCCTAAAGAGCAGCCAAAAATCACATCTTGCTGCTGAAATTCATATTTGATTGAAAAATCCTGTGGTTTGAAAGAGAAAGGAATGCTGTGCCAATTTAACGTTGTTCTTTGGAGTGACAATTGTCTCTTCAGGTGAGCGTTTTCTGTCACCTGCCCCTCACTAGGGCAGAGTGGAAGGGGACACAGAGCTCCCTGTCCTCCCCCAGCCCCTCACCTGTCTTGTGCCCTGCCACTTTTTTCATTAGCAAGCCACAACCCCGAGTAGACCATGCCTCATTTCAGACAGAGGAGGACAAATCCAAGGCTCTCAGCCAGTTTCTAGGGATTAACAGGCATAAATAGCCCTGGAAATGCCTGAAGCTCAACTGACTCCTAAAAAGGAATGAAAAAATGCAATCAAAGCCCCAACCCACCCTGTAAATTGCAGCACTAGCACAGAACTTACTTCAAGTTTCAAATTTGTGGTCCTCATGTTTAAAAAGAGGTCTTCCACTGAGCAAAAAATATAGGAGAAGTTTTTCACATCTTGTAATATATTCTTGACAGGAACAGAGATAGGATTATAAAACAGAGCAGTCCAATACAAACTGTGGTCTCCAAAAAAGCAAATCCCCAAACCTTGCACTGTGGGCCTTTCCTCTTTCCTGGCCAAAAATCCCTTTAGATGGATTAGCTTCTGAATGCCCTTCATCTGGTAACAGAGATTTGGTCAGGTAGAGCTCACGGAACACCACAGAGACAGAGGTGCCTTTTGACAGTTTAAGAAAGAGAGAGCTGGGGGAAAAGGGAAAAACCCAGTTTTTGCAAGCTGGCAGAGGCAACCTGCCCCCTTCTGTACACCACCACTTTTCACCTCTGAGCCAATCCTCTTGCATAAATATGACCATCCAAAAAAAGGTCAGGCTGGCAGAGCTTTAACGGTGGGACAAAGCGACACACTGGCGTTATGTTTTGCTGTTTTCTTTGGTTTCTTTGTTGAGAGGGTGGGTTATTTTGTTCCTCCTAGTCTGAGCTCCAGTGATTCATCCATCTCCAAATGTTGACATTTTAACCTGATACAAATCCCCCTGCCTAGCTTTCTGTCTTTTCCATTTTCAGTTCAGATTTCCCTTGTGGACTTGCAGTTCACTCTCAGATCATTAATATCCTCTGCTGGCAAATCCCTCTCTATGTACAGAGCAGGAGCATTTGCTGCCAACTGATCTTCCTTCACCTTTTACTTCCAGTAAGGAATGTAACCTCAGCTGCCTTTCAACATTTCCGGCTTCTATTTTTCTACCTATCATTCCTAGTTGCATAATGGCCACTTTACCTCAGTTATCAAGGTTCTTTATTGCTGTTCACTCATTGCTGATGCTTGTCTATAACCTCACTTTTCTAGAGGGTTTGCAGACAGGAGGCAAGACAGACTCAGGCCGCTGAGCACAGGCTTTTCTGAGGATCCAGGATGTGGCATAAGCCAAGAAAGCTCCCCCTCCTTCTGAAGAAATACGGATGGGGGGAAAAAGGAAAAAAAATTAAGCAGCAAGCAACTCTCAAGACCAATTTAAGCAGAATGAATAGGTCTTTGTTCTCTAGGGCAGGGTTTGCATTTATATTTGCTGTGTTAGCCACGGTTGTGATTTAATTGCACATCTTAATGACTTTTGGTGTTTCCCTTAAAGACCCAGAAGCTGGAATCAAGGGACTCCATAAGGCCCTTTGCATTCATTCAGAGCAGAAGGTAAACCTTACTTTTACAACAAAGAGGAAGAAAATTCTCCCCAAAAGGCTCCAAAACCCAAAGGAAAATAAAAGGAAATTGACATTTGTTGTTTTTAAGAAGTCTCAGGATCTTTAGGCCACTCTGAGGATTTTGGAAGGCATGATGCTTTGATGCTCAAGATTGACAATGCTGCCTTTATATTGAGTGTGCCACCATGCACAAATTTGCTCAAGAAATTAGGAGTAAAGGCTCATTCCATATGCTACACCAGCCCTTTCAACTTGTTCCTTGTTCTCTTGATGCAAGTGGCAGCAAGGAGAAAAAAACACTGCCCATCTCACCTTTGCTGCCTTTGGCAACTCTTCTAGTCAGACCTGCATGACCTCTCACCACATACAAGAGAGCTGGTGTAAGCACACGCTGTGAGATGTTTTAGCATTTAAATAGGAAGACACAACACAGGGCTGGGGTTCACAGGAGAATGAGGCCAATGTCCCTGGGCGAGATCCTTCCCTGCAAACCAGTGCAGCCAAAGGCCCTGACCCTGTTGAGGCGAATCACCAGAAATGCTGCTGTAATTTCAGTGGTGATCACTGGGGCAGGAAGCAGAGTGTAAGTGGATCACCTGTGTCCCCCACCTTCTGCATCTAGTTTGGCACATTTGTAACTATCTTCATCCTTTTGCTGTCCTTTTCCCAATAATCTTCAACCAGATTCACCCCTGACCCACTGGGTTGCTGGAAAAAAGGCTCACATTCACCTTTTTCCAGGGAACTGGTCTCATTCCCTGTCCATGCCACAGATTTATGGTGGTCTCTGCCAGGATGAGCTGGGTTGGCAGTAACCTACTCCCCAAGATCAGGTTCTGCTTGGAAAAGGATGGGAAATACAGTGGTGGTGAAGCAGCACATCTGGATGGCAGGGGTGTGTGACAGTGTGGATGTGTTGTGGTCAGCATCAGGGAATGTAGCTTGTTGAGACAGGACTGGAGAGGAGATGTGTGACCAAATCTGCAAGAGGAGTGGACTCAGGTCAAGAACTTTGCGCGTCTGCTCTCCTGCTGCCTTTGGCTTGTTTGGAAGACCAGAATGAATGACAGCAGATGAATTTGATCTCAGTTCTTTTATGATCTTACTTCTAAAAATTCTGCTAAATCCTCAGGGCAAATATGATACTGGTGGGAGTCTCTGCTCATACCTCCATCAGCATTATGTGCCAAAGTCAGATGACTTTAGCTGACACTGAAGTGACAGTCCTGGTTGTCTATATTGCATTAGTGCCTGCAGAATATAAATGGTTTTGGAAAACCAGCATACACATAACATAGAGACTTATGAGAACATATTTTATGTTCTGTGATGAAGGACACAAAGAGGCAGCCCTATGTTTTGTAAAGAGAAGGTGGAGTGAGGGCTTGGACAGTCAGTCTAGAAGTACAAAGGTGAGGAGGCATTTGCTAGCAGGGATTTGTTCAGTCTGGCAAATGTAAAGCAAGAACCAATGGCTAGAAGGTGAACAAAATCAGACAAGAAGTAAGTTTTTTTTTTTTTTAATGTGCCATAGTGCAAGAAGAAATTGATTGGGGGGGGGGGGTCTTATGTCACTGAAGATCAGATGAATCCATCACAAAGATCTCTGACCATGTAATTTCTGGTTCTAATTAATGAATAATCATTCTGCTTCCATATGAATAAAAAAATGGTAACATTATGGAATTTGGGACCGCCATTCTTGCTTTTTCAAGACAGAAACAGGACTTCTGTGCACAGGCCAAAGAAGAAATGAGTATTTTAGTACACAGAGAACTAACCCTAGTAGTTGCCTAATTCTCTCACACCCCATTCAAGGCAGCAGAGAAGTATCCATGGTCTCACTTGATGTGTTCAGCTTCTTAGGAAGGATCTCTTTCAGGATCTCTTTCTCAAACAGAAATAAAATCCTATGTAAATTTCTATTTATAGCAGAAGTGTGCAAGTTTCTTCATGTTTCTCTTCTCCTGTCTGCTGATTTACAGGCAAATCCTGAACCACACCAATTTTCTGTTTGTCTTCTGGAGGCGACCTGAAGCAGTGCTATTGCCAGAGGGAGAATGATGTGAAATGGCAGCAAGGAAGGAGCACTCCCAGCTGCCCCGTGCATTTGCCCACAGTCCCCACGGCCAGCCTCACATGGTGCAAGCTCTCCAACCTTTTCCTGATACCCTACCTCAGGCACTTCCCTGTGTCCTTCTGCTTGGTGTGCTAAGGGCAGGCTGAGGATGGGGAGAGGTTAAAAGCTATGTTTAGTGCAGTTTTCCCCTGCAAATAAATAGCGGTTTATTAGTCAGAGGTGTTTTAAAGGTCACCCGCCCCCGCACGCGTTGGTTGGCACGGTGGTCCCTGAGTGGGATTTGGGAGTGCCACGGCGCTGCATGACGCAGCCGGCAGTTCGGCGTGTAACTCTCCTTCCCAAAGCATCCCCTCCCGAGACGGGGCAGGGGCCGCTGTCGCAGCTCCCGAACGGCAATGCTGGCCTCTGGTGGCCGTGCCCGCCCTGCGCAGCGCCGTGTCACCAGCCCGGCACAGCCACCGCCAGCCCCCAGCTCCCGGCCCTGGGCACGGCTGCCTGCAACAGGCGCCAGAGCCACACAGCATCCCTGCAAATGCTCCCCGTGACGGGGACATCGCCCTCCCACTGGTACCGGCTCCCCTCGGTGGTACTGGGGGCTCACTGACTGACTGACTGACTGACTGACTGACTGACGGACTGACAGCTGTGACCCCAGCTCAGGAAGGCGTCCACAATCAGGACACAACTCGCTGCTGTTGCAGCAGTCGCTATTGCTTTTTGCTCTGATCACAAATGTTAGACTAAGTCTAACATTTCAGGCCTGAATAGCTCTGGGACAGCACTTTCACTGGGGCAAAAAAGAAAAAAATCAACAAACTCCTACTATTAGAAAGCTTTTTCCAGTTCATGGAACATGGGCATCAGCAGGGATTAAGAGCAGAGTAGATGAAAGCTCCTTGCAATGGATATTTCTTAAGTCTGCACAAGTGAACCATAACAAAAAAATAAAGCTAAAAGCAAAATGAAGAAACTTAGCAAATGTCAGGGCCAGTTAAATATCTCCTTTCAGCAATCTGGTAGTTTGGCTTCCCCAGTGTTATCCATGACATGAGCTTTGTCAATGAGGGATTAAAAACCCATTATGGACTGCCTGACAAAGCAGAGGGGTACAAGCAGCAGGTGACACAGTAATACAGCAGGAATGCTCAGTTGACATAATGGGGCCACCGCATTTTTACGAGGCAAGACCCTGCCACCTGTCTCTAAATTATCCCCGACCCCTGAGACCACACAGACTGAAATGGGGTGAAGACATTCAAGGTTCAGAGCAGGGGTGTCTCAGTACCCTCTCCATGAAAGTATTCTTGGGATTCCTCTTATTATGGGAGGACTGAGGTCATCCTGAAAGTTGTTTGCCCTGATCTGTTTACAGCGGTCAGATGTCACACCTACATAAGTCACAGAGATGGGCAAGGATCAGAGCTCATGGAACAGTGACTGGGCACCTAAAACAAAGAGAGGAGAGATCAGCTGGTGAGGAATGGACAGCTCTGGAAAAGAATAACTTTCACCCTCCCTTCCTCATCTCTGCCACAGTCACAGCTCTGTGTCCCCAAGAGCTGTATGCTGAGCCCCGGGGACAGCCTGACATCTGTGCTGGCAGCGCAGGTGTTCACTGTGCAGCCACTGAAGATGGGCACAAGCTGGAAGCCTGGGGTGGACACAGCCCACCCAGCACAGGAGAGGTGCTGGCACAGGCTGGAAGCCTGGGGAAGGACACAGCCCACCCAGCACAGGAGAGGTGCTGCTGGGGCTGGTGGCCCTGCTGTTGCACCCGGAAGAGCCTGCACTCCAAATACAAGATGGCTCTGCTCCTGGATGAATTCCCACTTGCATGCAAGAGATGTGAGTCACCAGATGAAGTGATTTTCCCCCGCCCACTTCTTTTTGGATGAGGAGGCTTCAAGAGAGGAATTTTGAAATATCCAGTCCCTTTTCCAAAAGCTTTCATTAAAACAGCCCATAAAGTTTCTCTGGAAAGTTTAGGAGGCCTTTAAAGAAAAAAAAAATTAAAATTAAAATTCAGTTTTATGGAATGAACGGGCAGCACTGAAAATATTCAGAAAATTAAAATTAATTTGAAAATAATTAAAAATAAGAGAAGCTTAGTGTATGTTTCCAAGTTCTGGGTAATATTAAAATAGCATTAAAAAACTGCAAAGGAAATTTACTGTGAGCAGGTGTTTGAAATAATTGGGGGAGAAAAAGGGTTGACTATTAATTAATGAAGAATTATGAATGTCCCTTGTTGGATTTTTTTCCTATAGTCAACATATTTTTAACCACATGAACTTAGGGAACACATTTTTAAAGTGTGGAGCTGCTTTGCAGACACATATAGGGAGCTGAGCCCCATTTATTTTATTTTTGCCAGCGGCATGCATTTAGCAGGAGCTGTTGAGAGGACCAAGGTACAACAGCAAAGTCTTCCTCATCAGTTTTAAGGCACAGATGTTAATATTTTCTGAAGAAAAACTCCTATATCAGGGTCAAAGGCACTGAAAACTAAAACACAGCAACAGGTTTCAAGAAAGGCACATGAAGAGCAAAGGTGTAAGGCCTGGTCATGCACAGAAGCTCACCCTGGGTTGTCACCCTGAAAGACTTTCAGACACCTACTGAATTCCCCAGGGTCCTTTGTGGACAGATGCCACAGCACAGGTTGTGCCTGGGCTCACCAGCCAGCCTGAGCTCCTGTTGAAATGGCTGGGGCTCTTGGGCAGCTGTAAAGGGGCAGCAGCTTCATGTCCTGTGCTTGGCTACTGTAAAATTGTTCTCTTGTTGAGTCCTTCAGCCCCCAACGCTGCCAGCCGGATGGTGATGGCTTTGTTCCACATCACCCAGCTCTCTGGGGAACAAATGCAACCCTTTGGTTGATTTAACGCACAGCTTCATCAGGACGGTGTACACTTAAATCTTATATCTGAAAACCTCAGGTTTATCAAATACAGGCTGGTGTTAAATGAGAACCTTCCAGTGTAAGAAGCCAAAGTTGTTTCTCAAGTATGGTGCATGTCTCAAGTGCTGCAACCAGAGCTGTGGGTGAACCAGCCAGAAACATTTCTATTTACTGAATACAGGCCAGTGTTCACCAGAGGTTGCTTTCTGATTTCTTACCCTGTAACCTTTTTCTCAGTTTTTACTCTCGCTCTTTATTTTTTCATTAGCTAGCCCACTTGAAGTTTGATTTAACTCTGCAGGAAACAATAATTCTGATTCCAGACTGTTTTGGTAGTCGATGAACTCCTAGATGGAGTAAGGTTAAAGTGCAGCTCCCAGACGGCAACACTGAATAGGCCAGTGGTGCAAGTGTGACAAATTAGGGAGAAAAGTACACCAGGTCTCTGGAGTGACCAAACACAAGAAATTTCAGTAATTTCTAATTTCCTCCTTAGTAACCTGGTCTTAAGGACTTCCAGCAAGACTGCAGTCAAAGCACCTCAAGTCCCAGTTACTTCCAGAGAGCACTGAGCTTTTCTTACAAGGAGTGAGTACAAACTGTGAGCCTGAGTCAACCTTTGACGTAGGCACATTCGTTTCAATGGAAATTACTTTTCTCTTCATGTATCTAGAGGCAGCAGTTGGGAAAAAGGCCGTACTTCTTTCTGTCACTAATATAAATGACAGGCACATTAAATACAGCAAACAAAAACCCTGGAGTAAACAAAATCAGCATTTATTCCTTATTCATCTTTTTACAAGATTGCTTCATGGTTTTCACAAAAGAACACATACCAGAGATACATGAGTTAATCTACAAAACCAGATAGGCAAACCAAAGTGATAAGGTACATGAAAATCCGCATGCTTCATGATTTAGTTGCCACATGCCTGTCCTCTAAATTCAAGGAAAGTTGCTGTGGGGTACACAAACATTAGTTCTGCCACACCAAAATGAGATCGCCAACTCTACAGACGCAGCTACACAACATATTTACAAAGCACCATCTCTACCAGTCTTCATCTAAGTTTGAAACAGGTAGTTAGTTGTTCAGCTACCAACCCTTCATGGAAGGTGAAACAGTCTAGCATTCCTAAACAGATCCATGCAGTGTTTAGTTTTATTCACAGGAGACACAAGAACAAGTATGTGTCAGTGATAAAAGTAGCATGTGAAGATGCATCATCCTCCTGGAAGGAGTTTGGAGCAACAGTGCTCATTCATCCATTCATCACTACTCTGGGTGCAGAACTGCATCCATTACCACGTAGCAGAAGTCCAAATGCTAAGAATTGCCCTGCTCACTGGATCCAGAGGAATGGAATCCAATGTTTCCAGGTTTCCATTAGTGTAGGAGAGCTGACAAACACCTTTATTTCTCACAGCTCCTGGTGGGGGCCATTTTGCTGAAAGAGGCTGTCAGTGATTTATAGTGTCAGCACTAAACTGAAAATGCTAAAACAACCTGACTTTTACTGCAGCAATTTAACAACTGCAGAAAACCTGTTTCTTGATTGAGATTCCTTCACTGTTAAAAAGATTAAGATTCCTTTCATTTTTACTGATCAGGACTGGTGCAAAGTAGACACTTTTGGCAGGAAGGCGGAGTGGTTAAAACTAGGCTCTTCTACTACTCACATCACAAAAGGTGGATCTAGCACTTCCCTCATTTATTTCTGTGACCTACCCTGTCATTCCTGGTTAGAATCAAGAATTTAGCTTGGCTTTAACTTTATTCATCTCCTGATATTAGAGGTAATATAAAATATAATATAAAAACAAAATTAAAAATCAGCTGCTCTTGTAATCTCCAGAGTGGATTGTCCAGGTTTCCAACTGCTTATGCTGTGAGGATACCCAGAAGAGTGACTAGCTGCAGGTGTATACAAACATGGACATGATAGCATGGAGATCTTTCTGCATAACTTTTTACCCATTTCATAATCTTCAAGATGTACAACATATAAAAGAAGTTGGAAAACTACTGATGTCTCATCTTGTGCCAAGTATATTTGCTTCTAATCTTGATGTCAGACTACTCCAGTATATCTGGCATCCAGTTTACCTGCTGCATCTATAGGAGTGGGAATGACAGTGTCCTGATTCTTATGAGTGTCAGGTGATACCTGTCATGTTCCCAGGATTTCATTTTTTAATTTTTACATTGTCAGGAAGAATGCACAAGACAATCACTGCATCTGGGCACTTCATCCCTCCCACTGCAACTGATGTTTCTATACCACTGAGGTACCTGCAGTCACCCCTGTCTGTCCATGAAAATACAGTGAAATGGAATAAAAGCAGCTAGAACAGTGCCTTTCACACCCAAACCTGGTCATAAGCACAGCAATTCACAGTTTCCAAATGCAGTCACATAAGCCAATATGGAGCAAAAATTATAAGCAGACTCACACAGATATAGGTGACTTATTAGACCCTAGTAGCCTTAGTATTATTATGACCTAGTAGAAAATAAATGATTGATGTGTCAAAACAATGATTTAACACAGCAGGACTTAGCTATTAGTCATTACAGAGCATACTTAAATCATAAAATCATAGAATCATAGTATAGTTTGAGTTGGACTGAACCTTTAAAGGTCACCTAGTCCAACCTTCCAGCAATGAGGTCTCCCACTTGACCAGGTTGATTACAAGCCTGTCCAACTCTCCCTAGAATGTTTCCAGAGGTAGGGCAAAGTAAAACAGAATGCAAATCAAACTTGCATATGTGAGCACACACACAAAACAGCATGCTGTTAAACATGAAATGAGACACAATTAGGAAGCCACTGAAAAGAATCTGTCTCAAGCTATTATTTACTAAAATTACAACAGCCAGGAAAGATCCCAGAATCACACAATTACATAATTTTTAGGGTTGAAAGGGACCTCTGGAGATCATCCAGTCCAACCCCCTTGCCAAGGCAGGGTCACCTAAAGCAGATGACACAGGAACACATCAAGGGGGGTTTGGAACATCTCCAGAGAGGGAGACCCCATGATCTCCCTGGGCAGCCTGTTCCAGTGCTCTGCCACCCTCAGTGTAAAGAAGCTCTTTCTCATGTTGAGGTGGATACAAGACACAAAGGAACACCTCTGAGACATTTTTCTCAGGCACATTGCTATACACAGCAGTGATGATTACACAGCAGTATAATTTTTTACCCTTGGTGACAGTGAGGCCCTAGGTAAGGCACCTCCCTTTTGACTCGGTGCTGCAGATCCAGCACCACTGGAGCAAAAAGCAGAAGTGCACTTGGGATTCTTTCCTCCTCCACTGAACACCTGCACGCCCACTTGGGGTTAACCCTGGGCACCAAATGGCACCGTCAGTCACTGCAGAGACTTGTTCAGTCCAACCTCCTCTGACTGGCCCTCCCTCAAATTCAGCCCCTACTGCAGGAGCTGTTCTAAGAATGAAACAGTGGGACAATTTACAGACAGGACTCCAGCGTGGGTCCACCACTATCAAGAAGAATGGAAGATAAATGCCTTGTGTTAGCACACTGCCCAGTAGCACAAGCCAAAGACTGCTGAGGTGTCCCCTCCTCAACTCGTGCCTAAATTCTAAAAGGAGGGGAAATATGTCCAGCTCTTCTATCCTCCCATGCGTTCCTATTTCAGACAGAGCAGTGTACAAATGAACTTGGGGGATGTGCTCAACAGAGGCCACATTTTCCTACAGCTCCTGGAGGATTTGTGGTTCATTCAGTGCAACACACTAACACTGGGCTAATCTTCGTGGCACTAGGCTCTTCATTAATACTCAGATGGATATATCAACAAATAATAAATCCTCTTAATTCAACTGAGCAACAAAGCAGAAAAGACTGTAGTCACACTATTATTTTAGAATAGTTAATAAGATTCTAAATTACATGCAATTTATCCATGTAAAATCTACCTAGGGAAAAAAAAAACCCTGATCCAATTCTACAGTGGCACTAAAGTGCATAATGAGATCCTGTCATTCCAAACGGAATTGCATTTTATTCTGATCATTGAGTTGTGTGCTGTACAAGAAGCTACAATATCTTGAAGACAGTCAGAACAGGAGTGGGAACTCCAACCCTAACAGAAAGGAAACTTTTCTATTCATTTTGACCAGACAAATATAAATGGTGACTGAAAACAAGCCCAGCTTCTACCTAGAAGTCATATGCTCATTTTCCTACTTTGAGACCACTCAGTCTTTTCCCAAAGAAACTTCCATTTCTGCTTGACAAAGTTTACTTTAGTAAAGACTACAAATGAGGATTTGAAGGTGGCAGTGCTCTATATCATATAAAAGCTACATGGTGTGTCAGTGTGTGATAGCAGTATTTGCAACCTCTGGTGCAACACATCAGTATTCCTAAGATGTCCCAGTTTTAAGAAGCCCAGTTCATTTACAGGAGCAGTCTTAAGGGATGTCCTACAATAATTTTAAAACATTGGATCAAACTGGCTGCAGAGAGTGTGATTGCCATGATGTCCCATTAATGGGCCCCTTCTCATTTCAAAATTAATGCCATCCAGAAAGGACAAAGGTGTGAGAAGCAATTCATTGCGTGGTGGTGATAATATTGTTTTGTCTTTATGTTGATCCCTTTTTTAAAAAGACAGAACTTAAATATATGAACATATGAAATGCATAGATAAATATATACCTATGTTAATATGTGGTTTGATCAGAACTGGATTAAGCAAAGACAATGTAAAGACACCACAACAGCATGATTAAATAAAATACTCATTACAATTTGCATTTCTGTAGTTCTGAAACAAAGCAGTAAGAAAGCCATATACAGCAGAAAGTCTCATTATTTTAAGTTCAGAGCCTTGGCAACTTAGATTCACTCAATGCTGAGCCATAATAAAAAAAATTTAGGTGAAGAATTCAACTATTCTGAATCCTTTTTTTTTTTTTTTTTACCTAGTTAAGAATCAGAAAGGTTTGGGAGCAAGATAAGAAAACTAGAAATACAGAGGATTTTTACTTGAGCCTGTACTCAGAGGTTATAATGAGCAAAGCACTGACTCCCCTCTTTGCCAGTGGTCCTAATCTGTTAAATTAGCATTAAACAGATTAGCTGATATAAAATCACTCTCTGTTAAAATAACTCTGAATTATATTTGCATTTTGGAGAACAGGGTCTGCACGGGTACAAGTGAATAGTGCCTTGTTCTCTTTCTTGTTTAATTAATCCAAGTGTATTTACAGCAAGCAGTAATTCATCAGGCCAAAAAATCCTGAAATGTACTGTACCACAGTCACAGCAAATTCACCTGTACACAAGGAAAGCCTCATTTCTCCCTTCCACTGGTGTTACATTAACATGGCTTTAACATGGGCTGAGCTAATCTTTAACTCATTTTAGTGTGACAGGAAAAACAAACTTCAAATCTTCTACCAAAGGCAGTTTTCAATTTGCTGCAATTTTTTGGGGTTGGTTTTTTTTTTTTTAATTATTTGACTCTAGTGTCAAATGAACCTTGGCTAGAGATGTAACATAGTGACAGATTGCCTTCTGGGCTCAAATGAGAAACAGTTAATTTTTCATGATATTTTAAACTTCAAGGAGCCTTTCATAAGTAAATGAGGACATAAGACTAGATAGAGAAAAGTTCATTATGAAACCAAGCTAATGTAGCACTTGCAGGCATGGAGAACATGCTGATTCAGAAGAAACACGTTCCTGCAACACGGAGAAATACTTTCCTTCTTTTAACAGCTGAATAGAGAAGAAGCAGCTCCACAATGCTGGGACTTGTCCTGCAACTAAAGTGCTGTTGGTCCATTTAGTAGAAGTCTCAGTCAGGGCAGGGGATTAAAGCACCGAGACCACTGATATTTTCAAATCTCTTAGCAGCAGTAACCACACAGCAGCTTTTCTGCAAAATAAACAAAACAAGAATCCAGTTAATTCAGCAATATATTTTTTTCATTTGGTTAAGTGTTCTGGGATGACCACAGGGTGGTTTCTTTGTGCAAAAAAGCAGCACTGAAGCCTCTTGCTTACAAAGGATTCTTGCAGTCACCTTTTCTGTTAAATGTTTTATACAATATTAAAAAGACAAGGCTTCTTTGTTAAGTGGAGAATTGATCCTGGAGGTATCTGTTTAAATGCAGCTACTCTGCTTTTTTTACCTCTCTTGTCATACAGATCATGGTATGCAAAGGCATGCTGCAAACCTCTCCATTTATTTGTGTTACCACTGCAAGCATTTATAATCCCAGGTTTAAATCAACTGGCACTTGAGTGCATTATTTTGGGTTAAATGTGGTAACCATACCACTTGCCTGATAAAAATAGCTAAAGAGATTCTTTAAAAATAAAGCACAGCTATGACTTTAGATCCACTCATTAAGTAAACTCAAATAAACTCCAAAAAGAAAAACACACTCAGAGGAAATAACACTGCAAAAGCCAAAACCAGATTTTCCTGCAAGTTAGATCATGGGTAGGTTACTATGTTACAAAGCTATTAAAAGTTTATTTAAAAATAATTTTGACTGCTGTTGGATAGTCAATTTATCTTAAAGTTGACTTTGGTTGTAACAGAGAATTGTGTAATGCAGCTCTTCCTGCATTACAGAGGGAGAATTTTCACCATTTTGTTGTTGTGTTTGTTGCTGCAAGTTAGTGGCTTGAAATGGGAAACCCAGATACAAGCACTAATCTTGCAACAGGGCTGGAAAACCTGTTTAGAAATGTACTGTGTAGAAGCACACAGGTGAGTGGACCAAAGCTCCATGAAATCTGTCTCAGCACCAGTAAAGTGAGGGTGCATACTGAGGATCACAAAGAGGTATAAATTCCCACTGGATTTCTTCTCCAGAAGCTGATGTTCAGATATTACCATATCAGGAAGCTGCATGGCTTCAGAGAGCAAGTGGGATGTGATAATGGTACCTTAGTCCTTATTGGCTTCCACTGTATGCACTGAAAGGCATCTTCATGTTTTTGAAATAGCTCATGTAAAGATCATTACCTTCTGTGTTATTCCACTACGCTGTATAAAATCCGCTCTAATCTTACTTAGAACAAAAATTTCAACCTCTCACAATACTCTGTTTTCAACATGTTCCTGGAAAAAACTTGTTGCAAAAAAAGCCAGTATATCACTTGTCCTACCAAGCAGATGATGGATGATGGCACCATTAAAAACTCGCCTTTTGGCAAGTGGTGAAATGTGGACTACTTTTATTTTGGCATCCTGTTGTTACTTATGACGCACTACTAAAAGGAAGTGGTTTTACAGTGTATGTGTGTGTTCTCAGCCTAATTCACATCTTGAACCTCCACTGAGTTTTGCCCAGAGATGGCCTCCAGAACCTTTGAGCAGTTCCCCTGGTCCCTGAACAGAAGCACCAATTTTTGTGGCAATTGGTGAAAGTGGCGGTGGGAATTGGAGTACTGGTTTATGGAGACACTGCAGCGCCTGAGGCAGCGCGATTTCAAAGCGGCCAAGTGAGTCAAAGACCAGGGACAGAAAAAGAGAGCAGACTTGAGTCTGCCTCATCCCCCAGGGAGGCAACCAAGCCAGCCTGAGAACCACTAATGAACTGTTTGTTAATGAAAGGGCAAAGACAAGGATCCAGGGAGAAAGGACAGAGAGATGCTCTGTCAGACTCGTTTGGGTTGCTAAAAGGGGAGGTAAGTGCCCTGTCAGAACTGTGTCCTCAGACATGTGGAGCAGCTTCTTTTAGGGGTCACCTTGCTTTGATTTCACTGCAGTTAGTCAAGCTGCCCTGAGGGTCTGGCCCGTGCCTCTGCTAAAAAGTTATTATTTTTCATATTTCTACCCTTTTTTAAATTGTACTTATAACCACAGCATGAAAACCCGAAAGCTTTCAGCACTGAAAAATTATTGGGTGAAATCCCTGCCCCATGAGAGCCAGTGGGAGCATAACCATTCCCTCTAAAATGGCCAGGGTTTGCAACACATATGGCTCCATACCCATTAATTATTTTGCACATTGCTGTTACTTGGTATAAGTAATAGAAACAGTTTACATTTTGAATGCTTTCCAGACAGCAGCAGGGATGGTGGTGGTGAATACAGTTTGGACCACGCACTTTGTACTACCTAAGGTTTTCAGCTCTCCACTGATCCCTTCCACAGGGGCTACAGCTTTTACATTTGAGGGAACATTTGGGACCTGAAACAAACCTTCTGTTTGGCAGCTCTTTCCGAGAGGTTATTTAGCCAGGGGTGCTTGAGACATGCAGTCACCTTTAGCCTTTCTCTAAGGGGAAAAAAAAGAAAAGACACCGTTATTGGAGCACTAATTGAAGATCAATCACATCTTACTTCTACTTAAGGTAATGGCAGAAGAACACTGCAACATCAGCATGTTTAGTGAAGCTATTTTGCAAAGCACGCGTATGAATAAAAAATATTGGGGAAGAAGATGCAAAGGACAACATAAGCTGTAAAGTTTGCATTAGGGTAGGATTTCCTGAGGAAAAAAAAAATGGTGATAGGAAGGACAGCAGTTTGTGTTCTTGCAGCATTTGGAAAAGACTGTCTGTTCTCCAGATTGCAGAAATCAGAGCCTCACTGGAGCCCAACTAAAGGAGTCAAATTATATCCTAAAAAACCTCTGAAGATAACCATGACAAACTCCTATTTTTACTGTGCACACTAACTTACAAATCTTCTAATAATCTCATGGGCATTGCTGTTCTGGGAAATTACAACAAAAACTAAATTTAAGTGAAAATTAGAATAATTTATTTGATTTTTTTGTATCCTATTTTATATTAATTCTGGTAATCCTTAGTCTATAATGGGAACATCTTGCAAGGACAGAGCTGACAAGATGCTGTTCAGTCCATCCCACTGCCTTACGAGTAGGGCTACCTCTGCTTGATTAGCATAATATTTTTTTATTTTAATAACATTATTTTGTTAATAACTAACATCATCTATTAATTCTTAATGATGGCTGTATATGAAAATGCATCTTGACATCCTAGGCAATACTGCAGTCATTTTATTTAACACAGAAGTGCTTTGCCTGCAAAGGAAGAAGTGAATATTGCACTTTAAATGCTGTAAAAATTCTGAAAACTGCTTAAAATTATCCCCTTGTGAACCACTGAACCACGGAGTGGAGTCACTTAGAAACAGCCAACAGAGGTGTCACCAACAGCATGAATCTCCAAAAATTACTGACACAGGAAAACCAAAATGATTTTAAATCTTGTTGCTCTTCCAACTCAGCCCAACTGAATTGTTTGCTTGAGCAAACAACTTATTTTGTGTTGGCCACTAAACTGGCTACCACTGAAGGGCAAAAAGGTGTTTAAGTACCAAGGTATGCACCAGGTGAAGTTCCAAGCTCTGTTGGGAAAGGTATCTCTTTGGAAGAGGTAGGATGAAACAGCACTCAGGGGATCTGCAGGAGAGCCTGAAAGGGTTTTCAAAGCAGGAACAAGAATCATCCCTAGCTGGAAAATTCTTTTCATATAGTGATTCAGTGCTCATTTTGTAAATACTTTCCTTTTGATGAGAAATTGATCCACCCAGAAACACACAGCATTGCAGGATCTTTTATTTCTTCCCAGACATGCAAGAACTGATGACCAAATGTGAGCATGCAAATTCTAACAGCTAAAAAAAAAGCAAAGGGACACACATGGCTCACAGTGGCAAGAAATGAATCAGCAGCAAAGACTCAAATGAAGTTAAGAAAAATGTCAAAGCAAAGTAATGTGGCAGCACAAGAGGGCAACAGTAGATGCACAAGGATATTTAAATGTAGGGACCTGGAGTCTGCAGTGGAGCCTGTGGTCTGTTAACCATGGGTGTTTTAAGGCAGCAGTTGCACTTAATCTCCAGCTAGAGGAAAACCAGAATGCTATTAAGAGTTTTTCCCAGAATCTTACAATTCAGCAATTATCTGCTACAGGTCATGTGTTCTGCCATCTTGCAACACTGTCATTTCAGAACAGTATGACAGACAGCAGACTAATTAAGTTTTGTTTCACAGCAAAAATGTATTCAGGTAATTTCAGAGCATTTGATGGATACAATGAACAACATCAACGAAGTGTCATTATAATACTGTATGTGGGTATAAAAATCTTATAAGTCATATTAGTTCTGCAGTGGAGCAGCACAAGTGACACAGATGTGTCATGATGGCATGAAATACACATTTCAAAGATACAGGATTATATACCATTTTTCCTTGATGAGAAGCTTTGATATGAAATCTTTGGCTTCATCAGAAACATCTCGAAATTCCTCATCTTCAAAATCCCAGTTACAGGCCAGGATGTTGTTGAGGGTCTCATTGTCATCATCACCCAAAAAAGGAGACAATCCAGTGAGGCTGAAATAAAAAGGAATATGTTCTGTCCTCCTGTCTTTCCCTCTTCCTGTACATGGTTCTCCAATATGCCAGCTAAGATTGTTCTGTCACTCTGGCCTAACTTACAAAATATTACTCTCTAAGAAGGTCTCCAGACCATTCCCATTTCCTCATCTATTTATGTGTTTAATCACCCCTCTTCTCTAACACACCAAGCATTATTGTCTTTCATGGCAATACTGTCTTTCATATTTTCTAGACCTCTGACCAGTCTTGTACTAACCACTGGGAATTTACCAAGCAGCTTACATTATTCTGGAAGTGTGATGCCCAAACACTCCTGAGATATGTGCAAAAAAACAAAGACAAAAAGTTCATGGCAATTGGAAAAGAGGAGAGATTTCTCAATATGGAACTTGGAAAGAAGTCTAAATTTCCTATTTTGGGTACACAGTTTTTCACTCTTCCAGTATAACACCAAACTTGGATGACTGACAGTTCAACCCAGAAACAGCTTCCAAAGCAGACACTGAATCCTACTTACAGCATATAAGCAATGACTCCTAAACTCCACATGTCTGTAGGAAAAGAGACAAACTCATAATTCACAACTTCAGGAGCAAGAAATTCTGGAGTCCCAAAGTTAACTCGAAGTTTTTCCCTGGGTTTATATCTAGGAAATGGAAACATTTAACAAAGGACATCAATTCTAGTTCTTATTAAAGTTGCATCATCAATTGTCTAGCACTTAGAGGAATTCCAGAAGCATACAGAAAATTCAGTAGGAAAATAAGGACAGACAGAGGCACAAACTAAAAAAAAATATATACCCACATATAGAACAAAAAGTATTTTCAAGCTTTGTATCCTACTAGGACAAAATGCAATTGCTACAAAAAGGAAGAAATTTGTAATTCAAGGACTTCTCAGAGCCTGTCTTACCATCCTTTTGGGACTTCTCCATATCATAGGCATGAAATTTTTAACCAGTAAATCCTTCACTGAGGTTATAGCACCTAATTAAACTAGAAAGGGGTATAGCATTGGATATACTGTAAGAGCCCTCAATGGTATCTTACACTCTCTTTTGAAGAATCTCATAATACTGGAGACAAGAGACTAGAAAAGATGCTCCACTGGTTTTGTCCATTTTAGCTGTTCCAAGATACTTAAAAGCATTCTTAGTGAAAATCAGCCCCCTTTCAACCATCCACCTGAAAAGAAGGTTTCAGAACAAATCTTTTTCATTCAGCTCCAAACATTCCATATTATAAGATATCCCTGGTTAAAAGAAACAAATTTGTCCTAAGAACAGTAGAAGACCATTACGTATCAAATACATCATTGCAGGGATGCAACACTCTTTTCATTGTTTCCTAATTCATTTATGGTTAGTGAGAACACATGCTTGTACCTTCTTGCCAATCCAAAATCAATAATTTTTATTTGATTTGCCTCTCGATTCACACACAGGATATTCTCAGGCTGCCAAGAGAAACAAAAAAAGGAAAAAAAAAACTTGAATGAAAAACAAATATGAAAAACTGGGCTTTCAGTAACTATAGGGAGAAAAAACACTAATAACAGTGCAAATATCTCATAACCACCTTCTGCTTTTCACTTTGACATAAGGCAGCAGTTCAGACAAAGAACTCACTAGGGGGAGGGGGACAGGGAACGCAGACTTCCAAGAAGGGGTTTCAGGATGCTTTCACTGTGACTTTACAGACCTTAATAAGCTCACACTGATTTTTTTTAAAAATTAAATTTCTTGGGCTATGAAATTTATCTTGCAGCTTTACATTTCTGAGTGCTCAAATGTTCTGTCAGATTGAACATTAATATAGTAAGCCAGTCACATCAACTTTATGTTTTTTTTCAGATGTTTTAGCAAAAAATAGGATTCACAGGTTAAATCTCTCTGGATTTTCATAGGGCCAAATGTTACTCTCCACTTTCCTGGCAGGAATACATTAACTTCCAAGAATTACTCCAAATTCTTACAGAAGGAACTGAGAGAAGGATTTGGCCAATTGTCTTTGAAATGTAAATACCTAAAGCACAGTCCTATATTCACTGCCAGCACTTTTATAGCTACTCTGTCTTGTTGCTCAGTGAGTCTTCTTTGAAACAAAACAGCCCTCAACACTTAAAACATTAGTTAACCTTTGTCACCATTACTAATTCATTTTACATGTAGGACTTTTAAACACCATCTGTCCATAGTTTCTGAGGTCCTGGATGATTATGGTCAAGATGATTTTCTTTCAATTTCAAGCTTTCTTTCCCAAACTCATTTGTTACTGACAGCAATCTATGAACAAGCAAAACAGAAGGGAGAAGCCATAGCTGGCGAGCACATGAAAAGAGGTCTTTGGGATTAATTTCTTGGATTGTATATGTATCATTTTGTCAGCAGTTTGACCTCATATTAAAACTGTGCCATCTCAAGATCATAATTAATGTGTCCCAAAGAACTGTGTGAACTTCTGTTTGACAGGTTTCTAGGTAACTGGATGTTTATAGAGAAAAGTAAGTCTGGTCATTGATCGGCTACAGAAGCAGGTCCCAACAAGCATCTGCTCATTTCCTTAACCACTGCAATAATATGCATGCTAACAACATTAAAGATGTACTATATTAACTCAGTCATTACAAGCCAAAACCAGCAGCTGTTATAAAAATCTCACCGAAGAGAAAACCATCTTGTGCACTCCCTGCTTCTTTTTATTGTATTGTAAAGCTCAGGGATCACTAGGAAGATTTCTAAAACTAAAGACATCATCCCATTTTATTCCTGACCTAATTAGAGGTAAGAAACAAGTCCATTATTTAATAAAAAAATTGGGCTGAGGGAAAAGAATCCAGCTCAAGTGTACACTTTAATGAAAAACAATAACAAATGTTTTCTAAGGGGTAGCAGTTGACCATTTGCAGTTGACCAGAGTGAGAATGTGCAAGTCCATGGTAGAGAATCTGCCACCTTTCTCTGGGCTTTCAGCTACACTAGCCATATTTTTTGCATTAATCACTGATTGTTTTTATTCCTTTCATTTCAGAAAGTACTTTTTAATGTACTTTCCCTTAATCTGGCTACCTATTGATGCCTTTTCATGACAACAGCAGTTGAGTGTAGTCCTCAGAATATTGTGTGGGCTTACATTGATCTTGAATGACTCTTGAATTTAGTTCTACTCACTCATGCCTTTCTGCATAGTGAAAAACAGGGACAATTGCTACCCCTCAGCTGATGTGTAAAACATGCATCTTGTGCAGATGAATTAAATAATATTTGCACAATACCTTGGGATCTAAGTATTGAAATTAAAAATAGCAACATATTTGTAGTCAACTGCTGGCTTTCTATGAAATCACTCTGTGGAAAATTTAAGCACTATGAAGCTTGATGACATATGACCACAATTTTCATCTAATTTACTTAGTCCTGTAGTAATTTAACTGATCTCAGTGTGGTTAAAGTAAATATGCATTGAAATAAGGAAAGCAGAATAAGGCTCTTTATTGTTTCTGCCACGGGAATCTGCTAAGCTTTATGTCCTACCATTAAGAATGGAATTTCCACATCTGTCATTGCACAAAACATATATCTCAAAACTCTACCTTGAGATCCAAATGAAGAATGTACATTTGGTGCATGTACTGAATTCCCTTGCAGATCTGTTTTATGAACGAGATTGTATCCATCTCTGTCAAATTGTAGTTCTCATCAATAATTCGGTCAAATAACTCTCCTCCTTCCACGCTGAGGAGAAAAAGACAATAAAGCAGTGACAAAGTTCAAATCCCATCCCATACAGTAAGACTAATGCAGAAAATACACTATTGACTATTTTTATCATTCACAGTCAAGTTCAGTAAGATGAGCTTGTACTTTAATCTGAACTTTCTGAAATCTGAGTTCTGATGCATACTGGCCTGACCTCTTCAAGGTCTAAGAGTCCAGTGTCTCATCCACTGAAAACCATGAACATCTTGAAATTTAATATTATGCTGTCTTGAGTTCTCATCTTGGACCAGTGAAATTAATGATGTTCCATGGAAAACCAAGACAACACGATGGAGAATCTGCATTTAAATCTGCGGTCTCTCCCCTCTGAGTTTAAGAGGGACAGGATCCAAAAGGTCTATCTCAAACAATCTAAAATCAACAAAATTTACTTAATTTCTCTTCACATTTCAGTATGCCTCTAGCTTATCTGTTCATAGGTGCACAGATACTTTTCTGATATGTTAATCATATAGACCAAATTCAGAGTACTATCTGAGAATGTCCAGAATAGTCAAATTCACCTAACATTGAACCCTTCTGCCACACATTTCAATGTTTTAGTTTTGGCCTTTTTGGCTTCCTTAAGACAACATCTGTTTAACCTGAGCTTAAGGCAGGTATTTTGTGCCTAATTAGCCTGATAACCCAGCATAAAAAGCAGGTTTATCCTTTCAGGCACCCAATAGAAGGACTAGGGACACATCTGGCTCCTCTTTGGTGCAAGATGTCTTCTTGTTTGCCTCCCAGAATAGGAGATATTCTAAGAGGTTTGTTTCTTGGCTGACACAAATTAAAGTATTAAATTAAAGATATGTAACACAGCTCTATCTTCAATTGGAGCAGCTGCTTTACAGAACCAGGAGTGTGGCAGACTACTGGAAAAAAATGCAAAAATGGCTGCATGGGAAAACTTTTCTCTTAAAATCCCTTTTTTTCTTGTTGTTCATGAGAACATATATATGCTTTCTATCTGTAAGAAGCTCTATTTCTCATTTCAGGAGAAAGCAAGGAAATTGACAATTCTAGCAAAAGTAGTAAACACAGAAAAGAAAAGAACACACTTACTATTCCATGACAAGTACAATATCATTTTTAGATTCAAAGGCATCATATAGCTGGATGAGGTTGACGTGATTCAGCTGGTTCATGACATTGATTTCATTTTTTACTTCATCCTGTAAAGAGCCATGAATATTGCTTCAGATACTTTTTTCCTGAGAACGCTACATTTGAAGCAAATCTACATTATCTTCACGTTTTCTCTTGTGGCAACCAAACTCAGGGCTCCTGCAGCAGTAGATGTCAAAGCTATAGGAACTAACAGACTGAACTCAGAGCTTGATTGGGGTGTTTCCTAAGGTATTTAGGTATCCTAAGGTATTTACTGGAAAAGGAAGAGGAGAGCCCACATGGACAAGAGGCAGGCTCCCAGAGATATAAAGGAAAAAAGAAGCAGAAGACGATTTTGTTCCAACAGCTGTAGATGTACAAAATCAAGCTGAGAAAAGTCCAGGACAGCTCTCAAAACCTAACTTTACAGTCAGAGGACAGAGACTGGTACTTCCATTCAGCCCAACTATTTTAGACATGCTGAATGATGATGTCAGTCTCTCTCCATTCACCATAAAGGGACTCTTAGAGATCAGCTTGACCACAGCGATGCCTTAGCAACCCCAGTTACCTGAGACAAATCCCACTCTTGAATGCCCTTGATGACACCCATGTCACACAAAGGATGTCATGCATGTCTTTCCAGTGAAATCCAGTCCCAGATGGCCAAGAGGTTTGCAAAACAGCCCAGACTAATTCCTCTCATCTGTATTTGTGTTGATGTCACGTGCCCAGATCATGTCTGCTATCAGCATCGCCCCCACTGACATCAAGTCATTGCAGCAAAGGCCTCATTGTGCTTGGGAGGGAGCACACTATGTCACAGGCCTGACAAATGTTTTTACCATTAAAGAAAACACTAATAGAATTAGCAACAGAAAGGAAAAAAATAATATCATATTTAAAAGAAGCAGAAAACACTCCCAAAATAGTACTTTCATGAGCCATTGGAAGTTTTGGAGGAGAAGGGAAATAGAACTGGAATTAATGGTATTGAAGCAGGTCCTATGAGTGTGATGGCTTGTGAGATACTTGGTCATGGCCTGATGTGTAGCTGAAGAACAGTGTGTGATCCACTGGGGAACAAAAGACTAATAATCATTCTCCACCAACCTTCTGTTTTGGACCTTGTGCTTTTATAATTTTGGCCGCCAGCTTGAGACCTGTTGCTTTCTCTTCACATTTGTGCACTTGCCCAAAACGCCCTCTAGAAAAAAAGGAGAAACAAACATCATTTAGTGGTACAGGTATCAACTCCAAGGGTAAACTTCACTATAAACAACCATAAATCATCCTCTCCCTACTGGCTTTCATTTCAATCACTCTGTTGTTGCTATTTTGTTGTGTAGATTGTACTTACTACTACTCGTTTAGGCACATCAGCATCACACAGTGTTCTATCTGGTACCACCCCACTTGTATATGATTCACTATACTCACATCATAACCTGCAATGACTAATCCCAGGAAAGTCAAGGATATACTGTAAGGATAATGGCTCACTTCTATGCACCATCTGCCCCTCTCCATCACATCATTCTCCTCCTCCATGGGAGGGTTGTGTTTTCTTGATGATACAAAGCCTTATCCAAGAATATGCTGCCATGAAAATTACAATATCCCACTCTCCTAAAAAATGACAGCACAAGAGATAAGTAACTCCTGCTAATCTATGTGAAAATAAGAATGCGTTTTCAAAGATGAGACTCACTGAGAGGAAGAAGACTACAATATGTGTCTACATACTGCTGGCTGTAATTTGAGGTAAAGTATTTCAGCATCCTGGGAGCCCTGTCATAGAGCCTGAGGGCATCTGGCTGGCCTAGAACAATGCCAAATGCAGGCCAAGACTGCTGGTGCCAAATAGCAAGCCAAAATTCACTCTCACTATAAAACCAGCCTCCTCTTTTCATCCCTCTATAAAGCACTTTAAGAGCTTAGACTTTCATGACTTCAGCTCTAGTGGGGCATGTTGACTCCATTCACCTCCCAGGGTTCTTGGCTGTAAATTTGTGCCTTGCTTTCCAAGCTGATTTACTACACCTGACTTACCCTCCCAGAATTTCATTCTCGTTGACATTATAATAATTGCTGATCCCCACCCTTTTGGCTGAGACAATCCGGTGATCAAATGGTGCTGGTGGAGTAGGAATATCATCTAAAAAACACAAAACCGACAGAGAGCATATGAGCGGTCACAGGCAGTCCTTGTCTATCCCATATTTTAGTTCCTCTTTTCCCCAGATAAGTTCATTTAAGAACTGAATACACTTACTGTAAGCTTTATAGAGAGGTCTTTCTCTGTTATTGAACAAGGGTTTTATTCCATAAGCTCTGGCTCAGAAATGAGGTGGTTGTTGGGGAGCTACATCACCGAGACAGGGACTCTTTTTTTAAGTTATCATGTTTCATACAACAGTTGGGAGAGGCAAAGTGAAGACCACTAGACTATACCAACGTAGTTTCATACCCACAAGGGGCCTCTGCAATTCAGCCTAATCTCTGATTTTTAAAATATTTCCTCCTCAGGGGCTGTTAATAGATGAGTATGCACTGTAACTCTCTGGTGGAGTAGGAAGAGAAGCAATTGTCCTGCAGGCCCAGGTAAGAGAGGCTATTTCCTGGCTTTTGGTGTTGACAGTGATTCCCCTTCTCAACTGACTGACAAAACTTGTCCTTCTCCACAGTGTGGTCATCACCTTTAAAGATTACATTTAGAGCTTGTGCACATGAGGGAGTTTCACCCTGGTGGACACTTGGGGTTTCCAGTATGCCTCAGGACACAAGGAAACTCTCATATGCTGCTCTGAAGAATTTCTGCCCTTAAAAAAAGATGGCAGATAAAAGGTAAAGAGGAGCACAGAGGAGGGATGGTTCCCAACATTGCACTGCAGCAGCTATGGAGTTTTGGCAGGTCTCGGGTGTAACTTTCTGGACCTCCACATGCTGGACCTTTCTACCATCCTGATGTCAAAATCCCTGCTGGACACCGGCCCTCCATGCCTAATTTGGACTTTTTGCAGGCAGTTGTGACTTCAGTTTCATACCCAAGTTGTTTTTCATTTGATTGATACTCCTGAGAGTGACCTTTGGCTGACCAAGGTGACAAATACTTCTTCAACCATTTGGGAGGGCTACAGCCCCAGTGTTTCAATATGAGCTCTCTGGTTTGGAATGCCAGCTCCTTTTTGTGTGAGGCTTGTTGAGCAATTTTGAAACCATTCATTACTCGAGTGAAAATGATCAAAAACACAAACAAGAAACCCCATGACAGCATGTAGCTGGCAGGAACACTTTGGTCATTAATGTGGCAGTAGATTGTCCTTATTCACAGTGAATGTCCATTTTTCCAGGACACCAGCTGTGTACCTAGATTTTTTCTTGACAGTGTTAATAACTTACATGGTCAGGAAGTTAGTTCATGGTCAAGGAATTGTGAAAAGCTGGGGCTTCTGGAAGTTTGCCACCTACTTGGGATTCTGCAGAGTTTGACTTGCACTACTGTAAGTATCGGTCTTTGCACATTACTGAGACCCAAAAAATGCCAAGAAAACCTCTAACTTAAGGCAAAATTTGACTCTAACAACACAAACTCCATCAGCACCAGTGTGTAAGTGACAGAAGAAAATGTAGTTCTGAAAGCTCAGCTAAAAACATTACCAAACTTTGGGCAAGGAAATATTCTTTTAAAGACTCTAGACTGCTTTTCCAAACTATGTTTGAGTTTTTGCCTTCAAGATGTTCCCTATGTCAGACCCTCTATTATTCTTTTCCTGCAAACCAAAGATGTTTCCTTGTTCAAGAACAATTTCCTATTGCAGATCAAAGATGCTCCAACAGAGATACTATAACCTTAACATAATCCATAAAAATCTCCCAGAGTTCACAACAGTTTATGGATTTTAAAGTTTTAGTGTGTTATGTCCTGTTTTCTGCTACAAAAACCTAGCACAAACCTGTAATAAATGTTTCCCTCCCACACTCTCCCCGCTTTCCCAAAGCAGATAAATTCATCTTGAGTCCTGTGTATGCACATGGACACTCATATATTTCCAAGTCTTTCAGGCCACCTCCTCACATGCCAAAATTTTATTTACAGGAATAGCCACTGAAATTCTCAAGATGGAGGTCTAATATTAGAAATCTCTGCCTCACCATGGTGAGCACTGCTTCAAAGATTGGTGCGTGAGCACCATTTATCTGACTGTTTAACTGCATAATTCAGGCTCACACACAAAAGTCTACATTTCTTTACTTTGTAGCCTGCAGTTGTTCTCACTTCACATTACAATGGTATGAAAATGAGCAAGCTGGTTTTTCAGGCTATGTCCATAGCATTGCAGATTCCCTGTTAACACACATTCTCAACACTTCCTCAGGCTGACCAAGTTTGCCACACCTGATATAATTTCTCCCTCCACTCTACACTTAGGGATTTTAGCTCTTTTGTTAGAAGAAGAGGGAGAGACAATAGTGTTAGTGGAGTAGTTGTGGCAGAAGCAAATTAATTTTGAATAATTTCTGACAGAGCAGAAGCCTCTAATATGAAAGCAAGCAGAATCGTGTTACTTCTCATCAGCTTAAGATGCAGCCCATGAAAAACTGTTTCCCATCAGAGCTATCACACACATCTTTTTCTCCTACTAATTAGAATCACAAAATCCTTCTCTTCTACAGATCTCTGTCTCTGTTCATTGCTGTAATACCAGGGGAATCAAATGCTTTGCCTTTAAGATACTTCCTTTAAGAGCTTTTTTTAGTTTTACATATGCCATCAGCGCTTTCTGCAACTACTCTGCTCTTTTTGTTGTCATCCTTGACAAGACTTTCATCATGCACTTGATGCTCACTTCTACTACTATGCTCAAACTAGCAGGTCTGCCCAGGGATTGAACTAGAATTTCCTGTACCTTTTTCGCAGCGTTTACACCTGCAAGGACAAAACATGGTATTAGTGCAGAGTACACTTAAAG
The DNA here is from genome assembly GCF_027579445.1 of Ammospiza nelsoni. NCBI lineage: Eukaryota > Metazoa > Chordata > Aves > Passeriformes > Passerellidae > Ammospiza > Ammospiza nelsoni. The sequence goes on from NC_080633.1 coordinate 70,979,307, forward strand.
CAGAGCAACTTTAGAAACATAGGTGAAAAATGCCTACACAGATATTGCATTCAAATAACATTAAGCTATTTTGTTTCATGGTGTAAAATTAACTGGTTTAATATTCATGTTGAGAAATAAAAATGGCCCTTAAATTAATCATGACAGCAAAATGTTTCTCAGCTACTGAAAACCTCACCTGAGGTCTTCTAAACTTGACATTAGGCTATCAATCTTGCCTTTAAAGGAAAGGGAGAGCACTGAAATTCCCCTTTGTTCATACAGGTTCCTGAGGGCTTAAACCTGTTTTTCCATGAAAGGCTATATATTAAACCCAGCAAAGATAGAATTGCAGTACACAAATTTATCAAGTCAATTGCCTGGGCAAATTTTAATTTTTTTGTTTTATTTAAACATTTTTATGTTGTCTTTTAAATTACTACGTTTGCAGTAAGTTAATTCCCAGTTGGCACATGGCCTGATCTATTTTGCTGATGTTACATGACATTGCAGTACATAAACATAACCATGGGAGAATTCTCCTCAGAGAAAAAGAATAGCATAATGTAATTCCAGTGTTCCTAACATATTCCTCAAGCAAACAACCACAGCACAATGCTAATACCATGTGTGGTGGATTGTTTGCCTGGCTTTTTTAAGAGTATAATTTCATTTAGATCAGAGACATAAACAAATTTTTCACTTTTGTATTAGGCTAAATTTTCACCAATATTTGTATTAATTAGCCACTTTGACTTGAAACTTGAACTACTCATTTTTCTGAAGCAAAAGTCTCTTAGAATGTGTAGTTTCAGTTTCAGGCCTTACCTTCCCTCTGATACCTCTTCATCATAAATTTGTTCTGCCTCATCTTCCTTTTGGGAAGGAGCTGGTGGTTCCTCAGCACCTTTTTCACTCTTATCAGCATTTTCCTTCCCTTCACTCTCTTTCTCCTCTTGTTGTTCCTCAAGTGCATCTTCAGGCACCTGAAGTTCCTTCTTCTCCTCAGCTGCTGGGGACTCACTCTCTATCTCCTGCACAGTTATTTTTTGACCAGCATCATCAACAGCATCTTCTTCCTGCTGCTTTTCTGGAGTGAAGGATTCCTGAAAAGAGTTTCTCCTATATTCATAATGGCTTTCTAAAGACAAACTTTCTTGTTTCTCCTCTGACTCTTCAGGATAAAATTTGGGAGGATCCACTTCAAGCAGAAGGGAACTTTCCCTCTTGGCATTTTCTTTGTTGAGTTTATCAACTTCTTCTTCCTGAGGGCAGGATTGACTCTGCTGGATGTCCCCATCTATAAGAGATTGCAAAGTAATATGTCAGTGGTTTTCTGATAGTAACAGTATTAAAGTAGGGCTGTACACTTAGCATAAAATCTGTTGAATTTTGAACTAGGTATTTGTTTTCCTCTCTGACTTTCAAGGTCAGTACAAGTGTCTCCTAAGCAAGAGAAGACTACTTATTTAAAACTGGGATTTCATGTGTCCCAAATGCTTTCTTTGAGACACAGCATTAGAAAATGTTTCTCTCACTCGAAGTTATTGTCAGCCAAGTCAAGGTTAATGAACTCCTCATGCAAAGCACCTTATTGAGCAGTTGGATACCCTGTGCTCACTCATGCTGATGAACACATGCATAACCCAAGCAACTTCACTGCAGTTGCTCAGGAAAAGTCATGGCTATTTCTGTGTTATTTCTTAGGAACTAGAAGCTGATCAGAGAAAAAAAATAGTCTAACCTGTTGAATCTGGCGGCTTCTTTTCTTTTGTTTCTGTTTCAGTGAAATGTGACTTTTCTTTGATGACCTGTGAAAAAGGCAATTGACACATTAGTCAATTTATACAGTGCACATGTTGTATTAGTCCTCATAAAATCGCAGCCTGATTTTTTTTTTTATCAAATGCAAATACTCTGTGTTCTAACTCACACATTTCCTATAAATGATTGTCCTTATTTTAATCACTACAAGCTAATTGAATTGATACCAGTGCAAAGCAAGAGAAATTATCTTGGTTGTAATCAGCATCAGTGTTGCCATAAAATAGCCTAGAAAGGATTAGGACTGAACCTCAGAGACTAAACCAAAGAAGCACCCCGGAATCAGCTGGATGCTTCAGGCATCACCCGCCCTAGCTTTTGTTGTTAAAAAACTAGGTTAAACCAAATCTCAGAAAATTTAATATTCTAGGAAAATGCTCAGTAACAATCTTACTGGCACTTATGACATCTTTAATGATGCAACGATTTATTAAGGGATGACTGAGACTAACCAGGAATATAAAAGCCGTTAACTTCAGCTTTGTGGCCTTCATTTACTTACATTTTACAATGTTGCAGTGACATCTAGAGGTGCTTCATACCAATCCAGGTCCTCATAAAACCTCTGCAATTCCTGTTACCTTTGTGGATATTAACTCCTGTTTCTGTGCTATGTGCTCCATGTGTTTTTGTCCTGGCCACTCCTAGCCTTGCCAGAAGGTGACCACAGTACAACATGGTAGCTGCTGTTGCTCGGTGCTCCTTTTTTCACCTTCTTCCTCTCACACTGCTATGAAACTGCCACCGTTATTACTATGATTAGATCCACATGGTGTGAAAAATGCTTTCACCTCAAAATATTTTCCAGAGGGGCTACCAACTAAAGCAGTATTGTATATATTCCAACAAAATATACAAGTTCAGGCATTTAATTTTGAGTGTCAACCATGTGATCAGTCCCACAGCCCTGGGCACCAACCAGTCATATTACTAAACATTTGTTCTGGTAGGTCCTCCACATTTTTAATGCTTTATTTTTTTATTTTAATTTCATCAGGCTATATAGAAAATAGGCATGAAATCAAAGCAATGTGTAACCTCTATAAACAGAGTTAAAGGGAAAGGAAATTCCACGAGAAGCCAAAAGAGTTGAGACAAACTGTATGTAACTGCATGGAGGGATTTCAACAGGGATTGTTCAGAAAATCTTGATCCACAAGGGACAAGGAAAATGTAATATGAGCAGAAGACCTGAGACTGACAAGTATTTTGGATGCAGTTTGTCCCAGGAAGTTGCAGGCCATAAAATGAGTAAGGCCACAATACAACAAGGTAAATACCTTTGAAATATAAATCAGAGCCTTGTTCCCACAGAACTTAAATATAATGTAATGTTGCCAGATGGCACACAGGGAATCAACCAATGCTCTAAAAAGCACTAAAAAAAATAAAATAGGGAAAAGCTGCAGACTTATTTATTCTGCACTGTGTTGGCAATTAGCAATGCACTCGCATTCCTGTAAGTATGTCAGCCTCTCTGTGCCACTGAGAGCATCAGCTCTGATCAAACACAGTCAGCTGAGCAAATAACCAGAGAAATGGCCTCCAAGTTCTTTGATGCATGAGGCCAGATTTCACTTCTGCATTCAGAATTAATTGCAGACACACAGCACTTCCAACTAAATATTGCTGTAGTTTGCAGGTGTGAAATACAGAAGCCAGCTTTTGAAAATCCATCTAGTGGAAGGAACACTGGACAGTGCTGAATACCTGAGACTGCCAGGGCATTACATAAATTACTGCTGTGTTTATTCAAGCACCATTTTTGATCTCCAACATTTCAAAAGCAGATGGGGACTTCATACTAATTTAAATTTTAAAAAAATAATAGAAATTAAATATTTACTGATATCCGTCAGAATCAATTTGCAATAAATATGGGGGCAAGAGTGCTCTAGAGTAAGAAATACAGATATAAGGACTAGACATTGAAATAACTGTAAATACATGAGCAGACTATACATGAACAACCCAGTTTTCTCCACATTTTGCCCTTTGTAGAAACATGTGACTTCAACTTGTCAAATCTTGACCTGGCAATAAAAACAAGACCTTTTGCCCATTATTTCTTCCCTCTAAACGGTGGGGGCTCACCAAGTTCTCTGGAGCTGCCAGAAGTCAATGTATCCTTCCTATCCCAGCCACAGGCTGTACAAAGACCTCCTTGTGGTTTGTCAGGGGCGTGTGTGACGTCCAGCCCCAGGCAGCTGAGCAGCTGCTCCGAGAGCCCACAATTCCCAAAAGCCATCACACTCTTTGAAAATCTCATCTGAAAGGTGTGGTGGCTTGTTAAAGACATCTATCCCACCTAGTTACTCTTCATACCATGCCTCTTCCCTCAGTCTGTTAGAACTTTCTTAAGGGTCTTTATAACTTCATCCCTAATAATATTGTATTTATTTATGCATTATTCTTTGCAAACTTATGTTAGATGACTGTTTTTCAGTCTGTAATTTCTAAAATTACAGTAATCAATATTTCTTAGTAGAAAACATTTTTCCCTTTCTTTAATGACTTGAATATGCAAAATCAGGTAAATGGCACTACAGTAATTTTTCCAAGTCATACAAGCCAAAAGCTTCAAGAAAAGATTTGTGAAGTACACTTTTTTTTTTTTTTTGTAGGGGGGAGGAATAAGCTTTTATTTCACAAAAGCTTAAACATCAAAGTTAGTGTTGTGACCCTGTAAAGTATACCACAGCAAAAATGTGTCTGTATCTACATAATTTTGTATTGTATCTTCAAAAATATGTTTTCTAGACTTAAACATATTATTTCATAGAGTATGGCCAGACCCTTAGTAAGAGAGACAGAATAAAAGCCCAGGTGAAGATACAGAACATTGTGAGATAGTCCAGAGGCTGAAATTTCAGTAGAGACCATTGGGAAAAACAAAAAAAAAGCATTTGGAAATTATTTAAATTGACTTTAGAAACCTGCAGAAATCAAGAAAAAGCAGTAATATATATAAATATAATATATTCTAATTGAAATTTCAAATGCAGCAAGAAATTAATGTCTTTTATAGACATCTGACTCCTTTTTAATGAGCCCTACATGGTTAAATTCCTTCTTTATACTGCAGCAGTCCCACCTTTGGAATGTTTTTTTAGCTAACTTTCAGATTTTTTTATTCACCTAATAAAACTCTTTGATTCTTTTTTTCCTACTGCAAAAATTTTTGTAATGAATGGCCTCATAAAGCAACCCCAGCCATTCAGTTAGAGGTCCTTTATCACCCCAAAACATTTCATTTTATACCAAGACATTATCCTCAGCTTCCATCTCCCAATACCAAGACACAAACCTTTGCATGAGCCTAAACCACATTTCAACTGTGTCACTTTCTCATATTTTGGATAGTTTGCAGAGCTGTATTATGGCTAGATAACCTGGTTTGGTGTAAGATCTGATCACCATTCATTTATCAAATGAACTTGAGGTTTGCAATTAATCAGTTTCCTTAACAGCCAGAACGCAGCCATGGGTTTTGCCTCTAAAGGTGCTCCCAGTATCTCTGAGGGTGCTCCCAGTATCTCCTCACCAGTTCCCAGGAGAGTGTAGAACACAACACAGAGACCTCGGGACAACCACGAGCGTGGTGATGCCTCCTGTGCCATCCATCAAAGCTGGAATCCATCCCCACCTGCCCTTTCATGTTCCTCTTCAATACACAGAATCTCCTCCCCCCAGCAGTGTAAAATGTTCAGTGAGAGCATTTTTGAAACAAACTTATAAATGCTAAAAACCACACACATGGGAATTCTGCTTGTATTGGCAGGTGGTGCATCTGCTTCCATGTCACTATATTTTTGGTACACAATAACAACTGCTGGCACCTGCAGGCAAAGATTTTGACTCTTGCATGATTTTTATAGAGCTCCTTGAACTAGATAAAGAAATTAGTCTTCTGTAAAATCTAAACTCACTCTACAAGCATCTTCTAATCACACACACAAAAAAAAATACTCTGAACCATGAGAATCATGATTCCTTCAATATGAAATACAAGAGAAGTTTTATGTGACCTGCTGCTTTGAAAATACAAAGGTAATGAGGCAACAACCTCTGCATGGAAAAATCCCTCAGAATAACATAATCCTAGAGAGGGAAGAAACTGAAAATCAGTGAAGACAAAGTGTTGCCCATTTCCCACTAAAGTTTGCTGACTTCCCACCCACTGTGCTGGAGAAGCTGTGGCTATCCTGTTTCAAATGGATACTTACTCCTGCCAGGCCATTCTTCTCAAAACGGGGGATCTTACACTGAGGAGGAGAAAAGGTTTTCATGCAACCAGGCTCCCAACAGAGCCTGCGGCCTCAGTGAAGATGCAACAGGTTGCACTAACAGTGACAGGTTGATTTCAAACTTCACTTTTGTCTTGAGGTCCAGCCACAGTCACTTAACAGAGTCATTTTCAGGCCTAAGAAGGCCCTTGGAGGTAGATTGTTTAACTCAAATTGACTGGTTTACTTTTAAAGTCTCTGGAATGCACAGAAGCCTGTAATAATCACCAACAAATCTGAGGCTACCAAGACACCCATTAGGACCAGAGCACGCAGCATTACCTGGCTATCAACCAGTCACTGCTGGTTTTGAGTTTTTCATCTGAAAATAAAAGGGGCAACATCAGGCAAGCACAAACACTGGAGAATTCAGTTGCTTTCCTCACCTGTGTGATGATTGAAAGGGTGCACATGTGCCTCATATGCACCTGTGCCATAACCCTAAAAGGCTTCCACACGCTACGCTTCACATTTTTACCGTTACCATGAAATAGGACACCCTCCTAAGTGGGTTCCACTATTGTCACAGTGTGACACAGGAGAAAAAATATCCATTTTGAAAGCCAAATCACTGGCAGATCTTTTTAACTGTGGGGATAAATCACCCACTTGTCAAACTACTCAGGCAATTTTTTAAAATTACAGTATCAGTTAAGTAGCCTCATTGTAAAAGGAGTATTTCTCAACTAACCCAGCTGATCTAAGCAGGCCTTGTATGGATGGCAAACACTTTCAGACTCCATGAACTGCCCTTCCTAAGCTTTTCTCCAAAATCACACAGCTGGGAGATTTCCATCCAAAGGGTTATAAACTTAAGAAATCATCTCCTACAGCTTTGATGACTCACTTTGGACTCAAGAAATGCAGGTTTCCTAAAAATTCATTTAACAAGAAAGGAGTTTGGGTTGTGGAGAAAGACCTGGGTGGGGCTTTTTTTCATTTTCCCTTTATAGACAGACCATGGTTCTGTGGCACCTCACCATGCAGAACCCCACTATTGGGATGTGGTAGGGCTCATTCCAGGCTCTGCTGGGGCTGCTGTCCAGCCACCCATCTCTGCTCCTTCTCACTGCTGCATGTGTATGCAAAACCCAGGGTGCTGCCAGGATGGCACCAAATTAGTTGTGTTTCAGAGCAGTCACCCTTGTAATTAACACTCAGTGTGGTGCAGACCCCACATGTATGTGCAATGGCACTCTCCTGCCAGAGGAAACAGTCAGGTGTGGTACCCCTATACCTTCTGATAGGGGCTGAGAGGAGTCATTACCAGAAAACTGCTTAAATGTCTGGGACATCTGATGACAAAAGGTGAATTTTAGATGGCTGCAGTGGACAAAGAATTCCTCCCTGAGCAACCCCTCCTACCACAGTCTCACCTCTTTGAGGAACTTTCTGCTTTTCCAGGACTGCTCTCTGATGAGATACCTTGCTTTGCTTCCCTGCACTTATCAGCTATCTCTTTATCTTCATCTGAGGTCTCTCTAGTTTTGCAAAGGAATTGTAATGGATTCCTACAATGGTCACTCTAACACTTAGGCATTCATGTCATGCCCCAAAAGCTATCCAATGTGGCATGTAGTTATCTAGAAATTAGCTGTGTCTACTTGGATTTCACACATTTTCAGGGTTGTAGAGCAAAATCCCAGCAGTGTTCAGGGAGGGATCCTACACAGGGAACATTGTACAGCAGATAGCAAGTTCTGAGGGTAAATGGAAACAAAGTTAAACAGCATTATGAATTGAAAATGCATGAAACAGCTCCTGCGGTTGTCAGCAAGGGAGAGGACAAAACAAGATGAAAACATTGTTCTAAGAAAACATGCCAGTTTTATGATGGGTACACAGACAGAGAATTTTAACTCTGATATACTGCAGTTCACTCAGAAGCTGAAAATCTTCTACCAAGAACATATTTAAGTAAAGGCATCAGTCCTGAGGGAAAGAAGAGCATTCCCAACTATAATGGCACCTGTGGGTGCTGACCAGCTGCATTGCCCAAGCGACAGACAACCCATCTGTTGAGATTCTGCAGAAATCTCTACCCTTGAAACCACCAGCCCAGCAGAAACTCTTTCAAATAGAGAAAAGAAAAGAAAAGAAAAGAAAAGAAAAGAAAAGAAAAGAAAAGAAAAGAAAAGAAAAGAAAAGAAAAGAAAAGAAAAGAAAAGAAAAGAAAAGAAAAGAAAAGGAAAAGAAAAGAAAAGAAAAGAAAAGAAAAGAAAAGAAAAGAAAAGAAAAGAAAAGAAAAGAAAAGAAAAGAAAAGAAAAGAAAAGAAAAGAAAAGAAGAAAAGAAAAACAAGAAAAGAAACATTTCCCACCTATTTGGCTGAAAGATGAAAAATACACAGAACATGGCCATTTTGGAGAGAATTTAAATAATACATAAGGGACTTGTTAGCATTTGTAGGCAAAATGAAGGAATCAGAACAGTTATAGACTGAGGCTGAATAGATCTTAAAACACATGTGGCAAACAGCAGTTTCATTGTGGGCTAAAGCAGCCAGTGACTTCAATTGCAGTGTGATACCTGTACAGGAGTTACAGAGGGTTCAAGCAGAAAACACAGCTCCCACCACTGGCATGTCTTTAGTGTGGGAAACAGCCCAAACTGCTGAAAGTTGTTATTCCTACAGCAAAGCCTGTAGAAATGTCAGGAAATCAAAGCTACAGTCACCTGCAGGCAACTGCAGGAAGTTCAACACTACTTTACAATGGCAACAAAATGGACTTTCTGACTCTCCAGATAAGTATTTACAGGTTAATAGCATAGAATCTCTAAAGTCTTTAATTTGGAGGAAATAAGTGAAGTATTATTTTACCCTCTTTCTTTATAAGTGGAAGAAGTAGGACTGAAAATGGAGTTATAGACAGGAACATTTTGCAACAGGATTATCACAGGCGATAAATGGTGAATTTGAGGAAAACCTCAAGGCCTTTAAAGGCGCTTACTGTAGAACTGCTGATTTCCCTGAGCTGCAATAGCGACAAAATAACTTGTAATTACTTGTGACAAGTAATACACACTACTCCTCTCAGCCATGTGGTGATAAGGTCACGCTGCCCTCGGTGGAAAACGGCTGGGAGACTTTTGGCAGCATTGACAAAGCATGAAGTGTCTCCAAGCTAGGCCGTATTACAACTTCAACCCAAACCAGAAATAAACTAAGCTCCTGTATGAGGCAGTGGAGGTATTTCAGGATGGCAATAAAAGGCAGGAAAGCAGAAATCTGCTTCAGAAGAGAGCAATCCCTACATTTTGCAAGAGCACAAAATGTGCCTGTGGAGCCTGTGATTAGCAAACTGTTACATCTGCTGCTGATGCTGGGAGAGCAATTACACACCCCAGCTGCTCATATCTCTTCTTTATCTCTCTCTCATTCCCCCTCTTCCCTCTCTGTTCTGCCTCTCTCACAGCTCTCTACATAATATGGTTCTGTAAAAAGAGGCAGTTAGGAAAATTTAAAAAAAAATACTACATTAGGCAAAGAGCAGCACCTCTCTAGAGAAGGAAGGATGGAAAGGCAGGTAAGCAGCACATCAACACCATTCCCTGCCTTATCCAGTTGTACCCACGGCCACCTACTGCAGCACCTCCTAGTAATTAATTCATAAGTTGTGGCTGGATTATTTTGGAGAACCAGGCTGGGGACAGACAAACATTTTGCAGACTGCTCAGCTATTAGAATCAAGAGATGGCATCTACTCATAGCTGCAGTAGGGTGGAAGACAAATAGGAACATCTTTCAAAATATCTGATCACCTCCAGCAGTGCATAGAAGTGGGTTCTGTCCTTCTGAGCTAACTGCAGTGAATGGATTGCCTTGTTCATGGCTGTACAAAAACAGAATAGGATTGTGCATGTCTAATGGGATTGAAGGGTTGCTCAGTGTTGCCACAAAAATTCCATCTATGATACAAGAGATGATGTTCTTGCTGCCTGGCAGCTTGCACTTCTACAGGGTCAGCACTGTTTAAAACTATCATCGTGTGGGACTAGAGATGGGAAAAAAGATTCTGTTGAGAGAAGCAAGGATTGGTATCTTCACATTTGAATAAATGTGTTCATTGCTATATCACCAGATATTAGTGGTGCATTTCAGGTGTAAAACTCTGCAAGGGTGAAATCCCCTCTTTTTTTATTACTTTGCTTTTCTTTTATCTTTAATCACAACTATAGAAAACAGATAGATAAATATGTAGATCTAATTCAAATATGGAGGCATAAGCAACCAATGTCACAGTGTCTCATGCACCAGTATTTTGATGAACCTGCTCAGAGATTCTGTTCCTTCCCTCTCACCCAGAGGAGAGTCTGTTTGCCCTAAATGCTGGTACACACTGTCTCCTACTAAGCTGATAGCTAAGCTCAGCAGTCTCTGCTGAATGGTATCATTCCATGTTCTGTTACTCCTAATGCAGGGCTGACTTCAAGTCTGTTTTTACTTAAACCTAAGATGACTAAGTGTTTACCATAGCCATCTGTTGTTCATAGGATAGCTTGGTAATTTTATGATGGCCCTTTTCTAATAAATCACAGAGAGAGGAGGTAATGACAAGCTAACATATGTATGCTATCTCATAAAACAAACAAAAATATAAACAACATAATAGTATCATCAGCACGATTCCAGACATGCTCATGCTGCCTTTCCTAAGCCCACATGCTAGGCAAGTTCCTACCAAGTCCACTCAACATCGCCAAGTGTCTGCCTAAATGAAAATGAATCAGTGAGGGAATTACAAATGTAGCTGCTGTTGGAAAAAAGACAGAGACTCCACTTGCTCCTCTCTTTATTGGATCCTTGTCAGTAGGCTACCTGTGTTTCCATGTTCAAGGCCCCTTGTCTCTAATTCCTGGTATTTTATAGCCCTGAACTCTCCATGGGGGGCACCTGCATCTCTGCCATCCTGTCTCCCCTCTGACCTGTTATGAGAACAAGCTCCTCCTGTTCTGCTACACCTGTTGGTTCCCAAAAACTCACTAGCAAAGCCTGCAAGGTCCTCTCCCTTCTCCAGCCCTGTGTTTCTACTGCAGAGGGCCTTGCACCTACTCCAGTCTCCAGGAGGTGCCAGTTCATTAACGTGCCAGGGCTGATTCAGTTTACATTTATAAATAGTTTAGATGAGTTTGTACTTTCACTGAGATAAGTAGGTCTCTACCACAAACTGCAGTGACAGCAGCATTCCAGAGATGACCTGTGGGTCTCCCTCCAATGGGGCTTTTACAACAGATGTTTACATTGATGTTTTGAAAAGTAAAAGAAGCCCTTAACTCAGATGCTCATAATAACTAATCTTTTCTTGTCAAAGTAATCATATAAAACAAGAAAACTTCTCTCCTGTTGAAACTCCTTTTTTTAAACCAGTCCAGCCTGATGTATAAGAAGGGCCTGTAATGACAATTTTTGTTATCAGTCTTGTCTAGCAAGGAAGGTATTTTTCTCTTCAGTTAATGATGCTCTGGAAACAAGGTTGCACAATTTATATCCTTACATAGCAACAGATCAGTCAGTTCAGCTGACTGAGCTTTACAAGATGCTCTTCTGCTGCTACTCAGCACAGACTGATATTTTTATAGTTTCCTTTGAAGGCTCAAATGCTTCTTGTCTATCTATGAAGTGGGGTTGCCTTAGGGTAACCAAGCTGAAAAGCACATGGTTTGCTGACCAGGCCATTATGAGTAATATTGGCCACAGTGCTTTTTTTCTTCAAGATATGCTGTTTTCAGTAACACCTTCACACGATGTTTTTCCTGGTCAAAACCTTTAGAAAAACAAACTCAAGAACTAGTCTTTAAATGATCAAAGGGTAAAGCCTGCATGTGACTTTTTGGGAGAAAAAAAATCAAGCAAAATGGAACAAAATATGAAAAGCAGCCTTTTTGGTTCACTGTGGTGAATTAAATACCAACATACTTTGTCAGAAGAAATTCCTTAATTTCCTTCCCCAAAAAAGAATATTCAAACTACCTTACAAAAACTTATTAGAGTCAAGAGAGTCCTTCATGAGATTTTGGCGTCTTTTCATCTGAACTTTAAAGAACATGATGAAACTCTCATTATGGTAACAGAGGCATTTTTTACCCAGGGAAGTTTACACAAGACACAGCTCCAGTTACAGTAACCCTACCTCAGATCCCAGTTTAGAAGTCCCCTAGTCCTCACCAATGGAGAGAAATACCAGATAGGAAGAGCACACTTAAGATGTTCCTTGAAATAAAGAACAAACATATGTACATGCCCTGACCCAAGGAGGCTTTTTACCAGTTCCACTAATCTCTAGACCCTGGTGCTCATATCATGACTGATGCAACTTGATTCCCCCAGATAATTATAAATCCAGAAAAGATCATTGTAAAATTCATGGCCAGGACCCAAGACTCCTAAAGTCTGTCAATCTTTTTTATGTTCTTTGTTGTTATGTTTTACAGCTGCGAAGTAAAAATTAGGGAAAAAATGAATGTCTGTATAACAAGTAGATTTTTCTATATTTTTTCCACATAATTTGCTCAGCTTGTTCTTATACTTTTCTCTTTTAGAGCACATTGGCTCTTCTTTCTTAAATGTCAACAAAACAAAAAAGCTGAGCATGTAGCAGAACGTATCCGTAGCTTGCAATGATTCCTGCCAAGATGAAACACAAACCTGGGCTCACCTTTTCATTTTTCTTCTTAAGCAGATCACCAGCTGTTGTCTCCGAGAAAATGTGCATCCTAAAGGGATGTCCAGCTCCTGCCTTGCAAACTTTACGTTTTTTAACATGATGTTTTACACTTGAATTATGAATTATTAATGTTTTCACCCTTTCTACCAGAGGTCCTACAAGTTTCTGTAGTCCAAAAACACTTTGTTCAAGTCCATCTAGCCTTTTAACCTGCTGCTCAGCTTTCTTGTTTATATCAGAAAGAGATTTTTTCATTTTAAGGCAAAGTCTCTTCATTTCATTATTTCTCATTTTTTTGTTTCTTTCCGTCTTTGATCCAGGTTCAGATGTTTCCGCCTTTACCATCTCCATGTCTTTTTCAATGAAACAGATTTCTTGGGAAAAACTGTTAAGCTTCTTAAGGACACTGTCTTGCAGAGTCAACAGTTTATCAATTTTCTCTTCAAGGGAGGCAAACTTCACATCCATGATGTTGAAACTTTCAGATGTGCTGACATCACTTCTCTCAACGTGAAGAATTTGAGGAGGTTCCATTCCATTACCTGGCCCTTGGTTTTGCAAAGTGTTTGGATCAAATCTTTTGGCCAAGTTGTTGACCATAGACGTAGAAGAGCTCTGCCTGCTGGATGTGGTCATTTTGCTGGCTTGGGTATGGGAAGGAAATGCTCTGATGATCAGCTGCTTGAGGACAATATCAGTTGCAAAGGCTTTCCATCCAGTCTGCTCAGATATACAGCCAAGTTTGGCAACTCCAGCTCAACTAATTTATAAACTACTCTCATGTATTTGACTAAAACAGAGAGAAGAGACACCCAAATTATTTAGCAGAAAAAAGCCTTTCATCCATTCTTTTCTTTACATATATATTTAACTATCTATTTCCAAATGAAGTGAATATAGAGATACATATCCTAAATGCACTCAGTTCAGTGACATCAACCCTAGCAAGGACCAAACTATTTGCACTCCAATGGCATTTGACAGCAAAAAGGCTACACGACACATGAGAAGTCATTAAGGGTAGTGAGACTTTGGCAGTGGTGTTGCTGCTTTTCAAAAGCCTAGTATGTAATGTGATCCCTGCTCTGAAGAGAATAAGGGTCCTTACAGGGAACTTAAATGTGGCTGCTTGAAATTACTGTTTTAAGATAAACTTTTGAGATGAAAATTTCTATTCCTTGAAAAGCCTGTTATGCCAGGCAGGAAGTCAATAGAGTGGTTAAAAAACAAATACATTAAAGAAAATAAGAAGGAGATGCTGGAATGCAAATATTTTGAAAAAAAAACAGAGCCCTATCCTATGTCTCAGCTGCCACATAGCCACTATATGCACAATTAGTTCCATAGCTAATATCTTCATTTTGTTCTGTATTTAGTTCTGTACTTATCAAGACTGTTCTAATTTGTCACAAATTAAGAGGCTTATGTTTTACTACGATCTGGTATAGAACATTTGATAGAGACTCAGCTCTTTTCTTTGTTTGCCTGACAGTAAAAGTCTCATGATCAGTGATTAATATTCCTAGCTCAAATAGTACATTTAAGTTTTGCTTTTGCAAAAAAACTTTGTTTCTTTCAGAAAGACAACATTGAACAAAAAAGAAAGCTCATTACTGGGAACAGGTTTCTCCTAAGGGTAGGTCAGAATTGTTGAACATCTTTCATGCTGGTTAGAAAAATAAAAACAGAATTTAAAAGACAGTGTAAAACCAGAATTTCTCAAGTCATCTATACTCCACAGGAGCAAGAAGTAAACCAGTATGGATCAGCTTGATGGAGACAGGCTGCCTGTGAAACAAAGAAATAGCACCTTGGACAAATGACTATCATAGATTGACAACACATAGGTCAGTCTGCACTGCTGCCACATCTTTTATAGAAATAAATGTATGAAGTTGGCCAGCTGGTTGAAAAACAGCCAGACTGTTGCTCTGCTCAAAGGATCAAGAGCTTCTTTTGTGATCCCTGTGAACTATTTATTTTGCCAACCTCAGTTTCTTCATCCTTTAAACAAGGAGCATGAGGGATAATTAGGTAAGGGACATAGTGAGTTCTGAATACCTAACACACTAGATAGTCTTTCAAAATTGCACGGTCTTCTCTTCAGTTTTAGGTGGTAAACATGTCTTTTAGAGTCAGTCACAGCTGCAATTTCCAAAAGCTTCCAAAGGCATTCTCCCATAACCATTTGTGACTCAACATTTAGTCAGTGTTGATAAGGATAAGCTAATTCAGGAGCTTCTTCTCTGGTTACTGCAGGTTCATAAGCACATTTGTCACCTTCTGGGATCAGCATGTTATTGCAAGTGAAAGTGAACTGTGTTCATGCATGACCCTAAAATATGGACTGAAATCCCTTCTTTAAATAACAGACATTACCAAGAGGTGGCCATCATGTGTTACTGTGCACAGCATATTCACTGAGAAGGTTAACTATTTTTAAAATAGGAAACAGGATTAAAAAAAAAAACCAAAAGAGTTTAAAGATCTCTATTTCATGAAAAGAATAATAATACAGGATAGTGGTTAAAAAAAGAGGAAGTAATAACAAAACAAAGAACATCACATCAGTACCAGGAAAGTAGTTATGTTTGAAGCCCTTTTTCTTACTCTGTTCATCTCTGCTAAAAACATGAACTAAACTCTCCTGACAGTTTCATATCTGCAGAAGCCCCTGCTAGACACAAACTTCCAGAAGAAGCACTTGCATGTTGGTTAACTAGCCAGGTTTGAAAAGCCATTTATCTTGGATGAAACATCCTGCAGGAGTTCATGATCAGCTTCCCCCTGTCCCCTGCCCTCCCTGCACACACAAAAAAAATGGTTAAAGGTTTATTAGACCTTGCCACCCATTCAGCTAGGACTGCTGGTCTGGGGAATTTCATAGGCAAAGACAGGCACAAGGATCCTATTCAAATGGAACATTTTGTTAAAGCAAGAAATTATTAAAAGAAAAAAAGAAAAGGACATAGAGATAACAATGGTAAAATCATGTGTTACATTACTGTGCACAGCCACATATGTTAAACATTAAAATCTCTCCTAACAGTTGCCCAGGGAAATATTATGTGAAATACCTCAAACCAGTACTATAAACACTAATAAAAATTTTAAGCTCTGTGAGGTAAGATCCTATTATCAAGTATCATCTATAAAGTCCTACTGATTTAATCTTTTACCATGATATACACTGAAAGGGTAGAAAGCAAACTATAAAAAAATGCTTCATTAAAATCTCATCAGTATGTTAGCACTACTGTCTGAAGCTGAAGTGGAAGAGAGAACTCCTATGTAGAGGCTTGAAAATAGGAATAAATGAAAGAAAACTAACATCAGCTTGCTTTCTAGGCTCTGAAAACTCTTGCTTAGAAAGCTTCTTCACAGCTGGGAATCGGTGATACCTGCCTCTAGGACTGTAAACTGCAAATAACCTGACACATCCAGATGCTTTTCAAGAGTCCAGTAAGAATTAATTACTTAAGGGAAATTGTTCTGTAAAAAATAGTGTGATTTAAAGTATTTGAATATTTCCTTCTTAGTGCTGTGAATTATTACTGCTAGATTATGAAATTCAATAATACTATATGCAAATAATTTGAGGCATTTATAATAAATACCTGAATTCAGTTTTCCTAGTAACTAAGATAATCTCTTAGAACCTGTACCTATCATTAATGCACAAAATAAGCCCATATAAGAGCATTCTTATTTTTATCTCACAAGTTTTAGTGATGACTGATTACTGGATTTGTACAGCACCAAAGATGCTTAAAAGTCTGTTCAAAATTAAGAGTGTGAGCTGCAGGAATATTTACTTTTCTGTAATTGAAAAATTTTCTGTGAATTGAAAACAAAGAAACACAACTGATTGAAAAACATTAGAAAGAAAGCAATTCCACTAGTTTTAAAGATGACATGATTCCCCATGCCCCCAATATTGCATAATGCTACAATTCAGAATTCAGACTTAATACTAAGTCGCTTTACCATGGCAGTGACAATGTCAGCTCAAAGGCTGACACTGAACCCTGGGAATTTTTGCATACAGGTGTAACAAACACCTGCAAATCAAATGAGAAAATGTATGGTTTTATTTTACTAAATCTGCCATACAGATTAATTTCTTCTATAGAATTGCTGCCCTGTTGATGATGAATTCTTTTGAGTGGCTTTTACATAAAAGAAAATTAACCTGCAGCTCTCTTTTACTTCAAGGTCAGTTGGAAAAGGCCTTAAAGCAGCATATACAATTTTCCAAGTGTCATGGCACTGAAAATTTGAAAGAAATATCAATGAAGTACCAATGGATACATTGCTGCTACTGTGACTTTCACTTTTTTAACATGTCTGTGGACATGATACAATGAGCCTGTAAGAGATGCCATAAAACTCTGTACCTTACATAGACATAGTTAAACAGGCTATAGGTGAAGATTCGACAGACCAGAGAAGTAAATTTTTCCTTCTGATTTCTCTCTTGAACTCAAATTTCAGCCAGGGTTTTTTTCTCTGCACACACATATATGGAAAGCTGGCTACCATTAGGAGATTATCGCAGCATCAAAGCTCTATTAGCTGTCTGCTTCTGAACGGTGATCCTCTAATTCAGAGATGCCCAGACCAAGCTTTTAGCACGTTCTGCCCCAGAGCCTGTAAAAGGCAGGAGTGTAGCCACATTTCTCTTCACAGAGAAAATCAAGGCACAATTCGTCCCAAGAATATTTCTGGGTTTCACATTCTCTGAACCTCAGAGAAAGAAAAAACAATTCTTATCTTATTTACTGTGCCTTTGTGCCAAAATAGAATGCAATATGGAGATTGTTTACCCAAAGTGATGGTGTTTTGTTTCCTTGGCCTGTCAGGGCCAAGTGTGTGTGTCTGTGTCAGGACTGTCGGCTGACAGTCACAAGATGCTGTGCAGTTGTGTGCAGTTAAGTGCTTAGCAGATTCAGTTTAGATGTCATGTAATATAGTGTAATATAGTATAAAATAATACAGTATAATAAAGTAGTTAATTAGCCTTGTAACAAGATGGAGTCAGATACATCATTCCTCCTCTGTCAGGGGCAAAAATATCCACTATACAGGAGGACCTCAGTTCCACAGTGTTTGGCTCTCAGACTCATAGGCATTGGAGAATAAAACATTTGAAAAAAAATCATAGCCACAAAAAATGTAATATTTGTGGTTCTTTTAATTTCACATGACAACTTATCAGTCCAAAGAAAGCCTGCTTTCTGCCTAACAAAGTTGTTCACTAAGTTTTGATCAATTCTTGGTCCTCTGATCATACAGCCAAGCTGCTATCTACCCTGTCTTATCTTATCTTGTTCTGCTGGACCCAAGTTACCAGGAGTTACCCTCTCCCTCCATGCCTTTTTAGACTGAGTCTTCTCAATTTAGTTCAGTTCTTCATTTTTCCTAACAATTAGAGGTCCAGACAGTGCACCTCATAAATTTATGTCTGCTGGCATCAAACATTATAAACAAAAACACAAGTGGAAATGTTTTACTTGTAGACTCTGATTCCAACTTTTTTGGGCTGTAAGCCATGTATCAGGGTATGGCATATTTTGTGGAAGACTGCTACAACTGAACTTCATCTGGAGAACACGGTACACCTTCAAAAATATTGACTTGTTCTAAACAAGGTATCTCCAAAACTCCTATGTCCAGTTTAATATCTTATTGCAATGGAGGATTGGGGTGTTCTTCCCTCAGAAATAACATGGGGCCACCTGCCATGCATGAGTTTGCAGCCCGTGTGTGATGCATGCTCCACGTTCCAGCCATTCCTCACTCATGTTCTCCTCACATTTCTGTGTCTGTAGACTGGCAAGGATTGGGTTTACACAGGGAATATATTAAGGGGAGTGGGCTGCAGGTATGTGAACAATTAGCTCTGACTGACTTTTTGAGTTTTCAAAAAATATGATCTAAATTTCCCTTGGTGCAACTGAAGTTGATTTCTTCCTGTGCCTAGAATATTCTGTTCTCTTCTCTTTTACAAATACATTTAATGCATTTGAAGTTTATTATTACACCTCCTTCCCAGTGTTCTCTCAAATATATAGTTAAATTGAACACAAAAACGTATTGCCATTTCCTAGAAGTGATCTGTATTGAGAAAAAATGGGGGGATTTTTTTCTTGAGTATTTTTCTGGAGAAGTTGCCTTCCTAGATGAAAAGAAATCAAAGATATTCTGTGTTTGTGGATTTTTAATAAATTCATTTGTGAAATTTGTACAAGTTAACATTTTATGCTGTATCTCCCAGAAAACAATGTAAGATTTTGCTTTCCTTAGAAGATATGAACCTTCTTCTCTATTAAAAAAAAAAAAAAAGCTTAAATCTTTAAAATAAAACCTCAAGACAGAGAAGAGAAAAACTTCATAAACATACAGCTGGATGCTCTTCAGGACCCTACATAAAAAAATTATTATCCATTGTTTTACATTTCAATGAGTTAAAATAAGATACTTGTAAGATTATCTACAATTATCTTACTTTTCTGCTGATTCCTCATTTATTTCTATTCTTTTAAACGTCTAGTTCATGCCTTATATATCCCTGCCCTACATATCTGGAATTTCCATATTCTTTTTCCCTCCTTAAAATTAATTATCTTCTGCCATCCTGAACACTGTTTCGTCTTCAGCATTTATCCTATGGTTGATCTGAATTCACATTATGAAAACCCATTCATAAATTAATCAAGGTCAGGGAATATTTGTTATCCTACTTTTATAAAGTTCTAGTTCAAATTAACTATTCTAATGATCTATCTTCTACAAATTTTAAAAACAAATACCAAACACAACCAATTAACCACTCCTTTTTCTGAAACTCTGATCAAGAGAAATGCAGACCTTGTTCTTGGATTTTCACCAGCAATGCAGCTTGTGGCTGGACTGTCTACAGCACATACCAGAGGCATTCCAATAGTATCTTTTATACCTGAATCACCAATTTTGTTTTAGAGATAAATCATATCTTTGTATTTTTCCCTATTGTGATAGTGGACATAAATTGTAGACATCCCTAGCAAAAAAGTCTGTCTCCTTTAATCATTTGTAAATAAGGTGTCTTGAACAAGACCCTTATATCATGCACAGAATATTTGTGTAGAAGTCTCAGTAAGATCCATATCTCCGTAAGTCTCAAAGAAGGAACAGCTTGAGACTTTGGGGAACAGGAAAGCCACTGTCCCAAATACTCAAAGATTTCTATGCGCTAGTGACAAAGCTGAGAATGCCTGTACACAGTAATGCACGTGAGAGCCAAAGCATGTCTGCTCTTTCTCTAGTGCACAAAAACATCTCCCTGAGAAACAGTATAAACTTACAGCTGCCCAGCTCTGAAACAGATTAGAAAGCAAGCATGAAAGCTATGAACCAGATTCAGAAAGTCATGCTGTTTACTGAAAGTTCACAGATGCCCCTGATGGTAGAACAGAAAAACCATTCTCTTCCCTCTGCCCCCATTTCTCCCACCCTTCCCAATCAAAAAAGATCCATCAAGATAGATGAGGAAATTTATCCAAGAGGATGCATTTCTACAATCAGCAGTCATGTTGGACTCCTTCACCATGGGGGCTGAAATAACTGCATGTCTAAGATAAGGTGACATACTGTATCATAAGTGATATACCTTTGTGGCTCCTCTGGGGCCTGCCCAAAACACTTGTCTGCAGCTCTGCTCAGGGTCAGAAAAGGAAACAGCTTCATACAGTGCAGGAGCATACAGCAGGAAAAGTCTGGCACTGAACTTCATGAGGTAGGACTAGGGAATTTACTGCTCCACAGGGCTCTCTGCATGCAACTGCTCTACGACCTGTTAATTAATTATGAATTCTGACTTCCTGTACTGTAATGACTCTGGTAACTAAGTACCCTGGAATATCGTAGGGATAAATGATGAGAGCAAGCCTCTGAAACAAACTACAGAGATCCCAACACAGTTCAGTGATCAATCTGCAGATGTCTGGTACTGGTCTTTCAGATACACTACCACCTTCAAATTTTGAGCTTCTCTGTAAGCATTTATGTGACCTACTTTTGCAGAAAAATAAATGTTAATTGACCACCTTCAAATTTTGAGCCTCTCTGTAAGCATTTATGTGACCTACTTTTGCAGAAAAATAAGTGTTAATTGACCTGTATATCGTTCTGTAGAAAATATCTCTGAAGATTAAAATGATAGCAGAAGGCACAATGCATGTTCTTGGGGTGAAATCTCTTGTACTCTGTAACTCTGAAGATCTCCTTCATGTGGAAAAGCATTTTCACAGGAAATATAGTGCAACTGCAAGTTGCATGGTGCAGTATGCAACATTTATCCAGGTGAAGAACAACTAACTCATACATGGCATCCCAGTGTAATGGGTTTCTTCGGATGAATAAGAACTGCACAGCAGATAAAAAAATGCCACCAAAATCAGCATCTGTCTGCTTAGCAGCAAAAGTTCAAACCACTTCACCATCAAAGTGCACAGTGTTCTTTCACTGAGGCTTGGTCTCCACTATCATCTCCTGCTGTCAAGATATCACATCAAGAGTCTCACCTTTGCTTAGCTGTCCCCAATTAACTACACTAAAAACAAAACAAACCTCAAAACCCAGAGTTTCTTAAGGCTGAAAAATACTGTGTGATAAATTACCCATTAATAGCCTAAAACTGTATTTCCAGGAAGCCTGTTTAAAGGAAAATTCCTGACTTTCTGAGGCTAAAGCAGAGGTGTCATAACTCTGAAACAGAGCAATGAAAGAAGTACTGTCTCCAGGTGCAGCAGGAGCTATACCTCATTTCATCTGCTGGGTAGACTGGTTAAAATCTTTGGTTTCAGTCCAAAACTTTCTGGCAGCTAGCATCCTGTATTAAAATTTATAAACTACAAAGGCCTTTTCTTACAAAAATTTAATTCAGGATGGATAGGCTGAAAAGACTTGAAAGGGACAGTCATCAGAAGTGGTTATATGGAAAATTGGATGTAAGTAACACCTTCTGCTTCATCAGAACATACTAAAAATACAGTGAATGCAATTTCAGTGAGAAAGGGAAAGTGTACTGATTAAAAGATCTTTAAAAGAGCTGCAGAGAAGAGTCCCATGAGTGCCTTGGGCTGTCACTCTGTGGTCAGCTGGCTTCACAAGCTAACCCTTACAATGCAGAGGCAATCATCTTCTGATTCCCTCAGAGTTAACCCCTGTTCTCTGCTATAAGAACACTCCAAAAGATAACACCAGCAGCCTAGTGGAGATCCCAGTGTGGCAAAGAGGGGAACATAGTGCTCTTCTGGTGAATGACTACTGATACATTTTCACTCGTGGTGGTTTGTTCCCTGCTGCCTTCTCCTGTGAGACCTGCTATGGCAGTGCAGAAGTGGGAAGGAAATTTTATGGATTTTTGCTTGTTTGTATCTTTAACATAACACTAAACACTACCCACAACTACTATTAGCCCAAGTCTGTATCATGCACTTACTGCACCAAAAATTTTATGGATTTTTGCTTGTTTGTATCTTTAACATAACACTAAACACTACCCACAACTACTATTAGCCCAAGTCTGTATCATACACTTACTGCACCAAAAACCAGGAATTCACTCACTCTGTAAGCAAGCCAGGGCACTCATTATTTATCCAAGCAGACTCTGCTGAAGCAAACATTTTTTTTACCAGTATGACTGCAGCCAGATTTTGAATTAAACTTTAGACTTTAACTAGGTAAATTAGCATAAAAAGCTGCATGCAGAAAATGCCTTGAATCATCTCCTGAAAATCTAGCATCAGAAAAGGTGAAATAAATGACACATTCATATTAGGCATGGATTTCAGAATCCAGGACTGTGTAGAAGCAAAAAGAAAAAGCACCATAAGATGCATATAGTGGTGACCAGTGTTTTCAGGAAAAGGGCAATTTGAGCTTATTTTATCTCTAGAGTTGGCTAATTCTGGTCAATGTTGATATTTTAACAGATTGTAACCTGATCCTGGCAAGTTTCCATAGCATTACTTTATGCTTTAGGGATGAAGAATTCAAAGGAAGGGTGTTACCTAAAATTTAACTTCTGATCTATATTAAAAAGCTCTAAAATCCAGGAAGCTAAGTATTAAAGTATTTCTCCCCTTTGATCTATTTATATCAATACAAATTACCCATTCTGCTCAATTTCAGGACAGACTGAATGGACATGAGGTAAATAAAGGTCACAGAAATCTTTTGCCTTGTCTCTCTGTCCTGCCCAGGGTGCACATGCTAATACCATTTTTCACAAGTGGATATTTTCAGCAACAGAAATGCCTTTTAGCAACATCTTCTTTTTTAGCTATTTTCACCTCTAAGTTGTTGATTCCAAAATGAAACATGGCAAGTTCCCAGCCTTACAGCTGAACTTTGAAAGCCATCAAAATCATCACCTATTTTTGTCTCCTTTAAACCCCACATATTTTGACTAAATGATCATTCCAGATGCCTGGCCACCTGGCTGCAAAGATTAGCCACATTCAGTGCCCAACCAAAGACATTCAGCAAATTAAGAATATCAACAGCTGTTAGAGAGACCCTGTGTGTCAATTCTTCAATTTTGCATTACTTGGTGAGTTCTAAAACGTTCTCTGGTAGCTGGTAGGACACTGATATATAAAGCAAGCTGAGATTCACCAAATATCTTATATAATAAAGCTTTTTGATTTTAATTAGTCAGGTTTTGTTCAGCTTGAGAACTTCCAAATAAGAATATCAGTCTTGGCCTTATTGTTCTGAGAAACTTCAAATTAAATTATATCCAAGGATAAAAATTTAAAAGATGTTTTGTGTGTACTAAATATACACTTATGATCATTTACACAAAATCCTAGGAGAGGACTCTCGCTGCCAAGTGTTTGCCTTTGCTAACAGAGGAGGACTTTCCTGGCAGATGCATGGAGTTTGAGCAGGATTTACCTTGCAGATGCTTCTTTCACATTCAAAACCCACAGTGGCCCTGGCAAATGCATCCCTGAGCACTGCCATTTTTTTCTTCCCATGCTTTCACTTCTGTCTGTGACACCTTTCAGGCATTCTAGGGTAAGTAAAGAACCTGTTTAAATGGAGAAAAGTGAGTATCACAGGGAAGGATGCACTAAATAAGAAGAAACAAAAGTTCTGAAAGTCAAGTTATTGTAAACAGGTTTCTGTTTACCATCCAGAAGGTCTCCAGAAAAATAGTATGCTTCCAGATGTTAAGACAGTCCCTAAGAATTGGGGGAGAAACTCTGAGGCTTCACATTTGCCATTTTTCAACTTCAAGTGCTTTTCTTGGGAAGCAGTGTTCCCTAAGGCAGGCCAGAAATAAAGTAACAGCTGTGTCATTCAGGAAAGAAGAGCTAAGGTTTTAATTTGTGGTGATGCTGCAGGAAAACTGCTTTCAAAGGTCAGTTTGGACATCTGATGAGCACAGTGACCCAAAGCAAACAGAGCTGGATCACAGTGCCCACAACTGAAATGCTATTTCCCCACCTTTAATGTACAGGTTAAGTAAAATCATGTCATAATTAAAGTGCTTGGCCTTTGGGCCAACTACCTAAGCAAAAACAGCACTTCCTTTGGCCAGCTGTAGCTTTTCCCAGACAGAAGTTTCTTTTCACAGAAGTTTTATCATCGTGTAACACTGGATAAGTCTGCTGTTTGAGTAAATAATAAAGTACACCAGTGCTACAGAAGCTGGCTAATTAAACAGAGGGTGCTATTACTCATTTATTAATGTTCCTGAATATTAATGTGTTTCAGCCTGTAAATACTGAGGAAATACTGGTTTTTTTCTTTTTAGGAAAAAATATTTTATTAGTTCTACGCTGCCTGGTGAGAAGCCTCATCTTCGTACCACATTGTATCACTTCCACACTTGCAGTCCTACCTCTTAAATCCCTGATCTCATGCAACTATCAGAGTTTATTCTTTTTTCTTCCAGAAAGCCCGATGCAGTCTTTCATTAACCTTTCAAGAGCTCAGTAGTCAGATTATTAAGCTAGAGTCCAAAACGAAAGCCTTGTGTTAACAGAATGGCTTAAGTTAGAGCACAAGTGCTGAGGGCCAGATATTTTCTCTCAGTGAATTCAGAAGAACCAAACCAATGAACTCACCCTGTCTACCGAAGCTCAGCAGTTGTATTGCTTCTTTGCCAAAATGCACACATTGTGCTTTCCTGTTGACACCTGCTCCAAATTAAAACTCTCTCACAGTGCACACCTGCAGGCCACCAAAGTGGAGGCTTTAAGCCATTGCTTGGTCCTTGCTGTGGGATTTACAATTAGTTTTATGAGGACAATTTTAAGCTACAGACACCAGAACTGAAGAATGAACCATTTAGGAGGGCCCATGTATGCAGGTGGTCAGAACAGGTGCAAGGTAACCTTTGCTGACAGAAGCCATGTTTCAGTGTTTCACCATCTGATGTCATCAGGTGCATCCAGAAGCATTTCTGACTGCTCTTTGAAAAGCCTTTGGGGAGAAGCTCTGCTTACTCTTCATACTTACTTGTATGAACTTCTGAATTCTAAAGCCTTCTGGAGTGTTCAGGTGGAAACAACTGTACTGCTGTGTGATAGGAGTGGGAACCCTTCAGAAGAAGAAAGGAGCATTCTGAACAATTCATGCAGGACACCAGCCACATGTACTGGTAAACAGGCCTGGCTTCTTAGTGAAGCAGATGGTCAGAGCAGTGCTCTCCTAGAAACTTGACCAGCAAAAGGAAAGCCAGGTGTGGACTTTGTACCCTTATTTTTCCCCACTTACTCCATGTAGTTGCCCAATTATTATGTGGATTTCTTATGCTATCTGAGAACATAAAAGGGGTGATGATGTTTCAACAGCAGAGTTTTCTTGCACCTGTAACTTCCCCACTTCTGCATAAGAGGGGCTATAGGCTCTCTAAATTTGAATTATTAAAATGCAAAGAAACACCAGCCAGAAAAGTTTGGGCTTTTGCTGCATTGCACAATTGACCATGGTGAACATCCTATATTATGTAGGAGTATAATAGTTAATAAACCTCACAAATAGGAAACTCTGACTTGAAAATTAGCAGGAGTAAGAAACATCATACCTATGCACTACAAGAAAACTAACTCCTAGGAGCCAGACCTATTGCATTTACTGAAGTGTTTTCAGGCTAATTTGTTACGGATTTTTGTATTGAAAAAAAGGAAACATAATATTACTTAGAATAGGTTTGTTGTATTTATGTTAATGAAAGATCAGATCTGGATTCCTGAGTGTCTAGTGACTGCTTCTGGGACAGAGAAACACGAGAAGAGCAGTCATGTTATGAAACAAACTCTCCTCTTACCTCAAAGTCACTTTCCTCTCTTCTCCTGACCTATCCTCATCTGTTCTCTGCTTCTATTTACAGAACTCCATTAATGTTACACACTCTAATTTGATCACAAGTTTTTGGGTTCGATACAGAAACCCCCTGGCCAATTTCCATGGCCTCTACACCATGGAAGAGCAGACTGAAAGATAAAAATGGTCCTTTCTAATTTCATGCAACTGATGAAAGCCTATGTTATGGGCCTTTTTACCTGTTAAACTCTGTGATATTTTTGGGATCACAGATACAAGTAGCATCCTCTTTCTCTCTCCTATTTGAAGGGAAAGCAGAGATAGATAAAGCCCTACTGATACCCTATGTGGCTTTCCTCTTCTCCTCAGCAGGATAGCCAGCTATTACACGGGTTAAAGCTGAGTATAAACACAAGGACAATGAAGTTACAGAACCTCTAAACCCTATAACTCTAGTCATTTAAAAGATGTTTAGACTATGTTTAGCATTTTGTACAGTCAAGGCAGAGAAAAAGTGAGCAATGTCTAAGGACGTAACCCCAGATTACGATGGAGGACAAATGGAAAATGTCCTAGGTGGTATTACTCTCCTTCCTGACTTAAGGGGGAGACCTGCTACTGTTTCAAGGACTAGAGGCAGAGAAAACTAATCTCTTTTGTCCTCACTTCCACAAAGCTCAGAAAAATGTCTGTCATCACAGGAACTTGAATCATGGCTTTCAGCATTGTTTAAGTTTTGTCTCTCCCTATCCTGGGCAAGAGCCAGCCTTGTAACCTTCCTTCTACTGCACTGTTGTGTTAGGCTCTAATGAGAGAGCACAAAGAAACAGAACAGTCATTCTGAGTTCTCATCTCAGAACACCAAATAGTGGGGGTTTGATTTGGTGAGAAGATGGGGCAGATGGTATTTTTATCGTGACTTCTATCATGTAACTCATGAATGTTGCTTGGAAAAATGTCATTGGCGGGAATCATGGATTAACTCTTTTCCTAAGGGTAGGAAATACATGAGAACTGATCAGAAACCAAACATTAATTCATCACTCTGCCCACACAATAAAGAGCAGCACTGCAAAAAGGACTGTTCTTCTCAAAATACCAGATTTTCACTCTTTGGAAAGGCAATTTTTACAAGCAGGAAAAAAACCCACAGTCTTTGGAAAGGTGGGGCAATTTCACAGAGCAATCTCACTTCACGGTTAGGTTATATTGTTCGGTTTTTTATTAATCTGCTTAGCTGGTTTAATAGCTTCATAA
This sequence comes from Ammospiza nelsoni, assembly GCF_027579445.1. Classification (NCBI taxonomy): domain Eukaryota; kingdom Metazoa; phylum Chordata; class Aves; order Passeriformes; family Passerellidae; genus Ammospiza; species Ammospiza nelsoni. The sequence continues at coordinate 71,006,643 of NC_080633.1, forward strand.
AATAGTTTGTTTTTCTCTCAGTTGCTCTTTCTTCCCCCCTTTTTATTAATAAATACATGGTTTCTAACTAATCCTTATGCCTTCACTTCAGTACTCACTGAAGAGTCATACATCCACCTGTAAGAAGTACCATAGCTCTAGAAAATCATGATTGTAGTGACAAGATGAATAGGGAATGACTGACTGCCATTTCTCCCAGTGCAAGAGGACAAAGACACTCAAAACAAGTACTGCACATCAGTTTCAAATCAGAAACAGATTCTCACACTAATTAATTGTGGAGGAGCTTACTGATGCAGGATATTAATGGGGTGGTGGAATAAGGGCAGGTAAAAAGGAATTGAACAAAATTATGGAGGACAGTTGCATTAGGGGCAATATTAAAGATTAACTTCTGGCCATGGTCTGATGTCTGACTGAAGCTCAGAAGGTCTCCCCAGGTAAGAATTTCATCTCATGTTCCCCAGTTTAGACACTGCTGCTAGTCACCAGCAGCTGGGACGCTAGCCAACCTCTAACTCAAAAATACTCACATGAAAACCCCTGCTTTATTGCTTGTAAGCCTTTCTTTCTGCCTCTAGAACATAGTGCTTGCACCTGGAAACATTTGGAAGCCTTGCCATGACCTCACTCACCTTTCTGCCTCTGGGATTCAATTTCGTGACTGCTGCATTTGTTTTTACCTAAATTTTTCATCTGACACTATGGAAAATGAACTGTGATTACCCAGAGCACAAGCCTCTATTCCCTGACCAATTCATATGATCCAACATGAGAATTAAAAATAGTTGTCACTGGAGCTAAGCAAAGAGTTTTGAAACAAAACACTGGAATGTGTTGGAAAATGATGGCTCATGAAAACAGAAGACTGATCAACACATGATGTGCTAAGTAAAATTAACTAGGGAAGAAGGCAGAGCAATACTTGGAACCCTGCTGGAATGAAGCATGTCCATTTTTCATTTCAGTGCAGTTTTTCTTTTGCAGCCTTCTCTTCAAGGGTGTGAAATTATTACAATGAAATTCAAAACCTTATGAAATGAGCCAGATTATAGATTTCTTTGCAAATTAATTTCAGTCAGCTTGCTTAGTCAAAGGCTTTTTCTATCTTCTGGAGACCCACTGAATGAACTGAAATGTACTTACTGTGAAATAGAATCAACTAGGCTTGACATAAAAAGACAATTTTACACAAACCTGAAGGAAGCTAATTTTGGTTTTAGATACTGCTAGTCTGAACACAGCATACAAAGACAGAGCATGAAGCCCTGACAACAGGTAGAAGTGCTGAGATCAGCACTGATTTTTTAATATTTCCTCTCCATTTTCTCCTTTTAACATGCATCACTATTTCCTGCTATTTTCCTTAAAAGATGGCATTTCTTGAAATCAAGTTTCATCCATAGTATCTGCAGAGCACAGCAAAATTCTTCAATTCTTTGGTTCTGCTGTACTTGCTGGTTTGAGTTTACTTTCAGTGGTAAACATGCCACAATGGGGAACATCACCATATATCAAGTAGCTGTAATTGGGCAGATCAGGTACCAGTAATTTTCCTAATAGAGACCCAGTGTCAGAGATCAAGCACGAAGGCTCAGATGTCTGCATTGCCACCATCCAGAATCAAGTGTCAGGGATCAGGACTGTAACTGCCAGGAATGAAGAGTCACGTGTGGCAGAGCAGAGAGCAGATCCCACCCCAGACCTCAGTGGGAAGGCTGTGTCTCCAAAGCTTCACCACTGGGAGTTGAGGACTAATGCAGCAAAGGCAATGGAGATTAAATGTTTGTCCTCCGAGGGGAACCCAGTGCTTCTTTGCCAAGCACTGATTCGTTCATGCAGGTGTCTCTCTGGGCATGCAGCACCTGCAATTCTGTGTGTGCAGTTAATCTTTCCAGGCACTGCTCTTTCTGTGTTCAATACTTGTATGCTTTCTTAAGGAATACACCCTGAATGCATGTACTGTCAGGGAAACATCCCAAACTAGCACAGCACTGCCCCTGAAGGGAGCTGAAGAGGCATGATTTCTTGAAAAGGTCCATTTTCAATCTCAAGGACCTGTCAGTGCCCTCTACTCCTCTTGAACATATTATCAGTATGCCCAGTGCTGTAGGACTTAGCCAAAACTGTAGTAGAACATGAAATAAATAAGAAAAATAGGAAGGAAAAAAACCTAGGATTTTTTTAAAATAAAATATTTCCTCTCATTTTTATTATGTTTCAGGTTCAGATTTTTGAGATAAAGAGAAAATAACAGGGAACTAAAATTAGTCATTACTTACTTGCTTGCATCTCCCGAAGAAAGTTGTGTAATACCTTTCTGACTCAGTTTCTCCTTTTTTTTCAAACAGAAACAATAATACAGAAATGTCATTCAGAGGACTATAACATATTGAGAGCTTTGAGATTGGAAGGAGCATCCAGCCACTAAAATGCACAGACTGTTACTCTGAAAGTTCTCCACAGGAGCAACTTCAACTGTCATAGACATAATTAGAGCTGGAGTGGAGTGGATAAGCATCACACCAACAGAAAGAATAATTATGCCTCTTTTGAGTAATAATAGTTAAAGTAAGCAACCTCTTTTAGCCTTTCCATTTTGTGAAGATGTGCTCAAATGTTTGCCTACTACTGTGGACACGAAGAAATAAGTAACAGACAAAGAGACACGATTCTTTGAAATTTCAAGACATTATTCTAACTTGAATATCAAGGACCAGTCAGCCATCTGCCCCTCTCAAACACATGATCACTGTGTTCATGTTGCTGTTTAAAAGTATTTTGTGTAAACGTGTTGACTCCTGTAACCTGGGTGTTTGGACATGACGGAACATCCACCAGCAGCATGCTCCCTGCCTCTCACTAACTCCATACACAGCAACACTTAGGTTCTCAAAGTATGCAGAAACATTCAAAGAATCATTGCCTTAATCCATGTCTTAATACTAAATATGTGAAGATTAAGTAGGGAGATCCTAGTAGGTTCTAAATCCACATCATTTCAGTGCACTAACACATGTTCATCTGCTTGAACACACTAATTCAAATCAAGGAAAAATTTCACCGTGCAGGGGCACTGAGGGAGCATGCAAGAAGCAATTTACATGAACCTTGAATACCCTACTCCACTGTGAGGTACAATAATTTATATGTCCCAAACAGAGACTTAGAGGTCTGTTTTAATATGAATAAACAATGCAATTTGTTCCTTGGGGTTTCAGAATTCATTAGAAATTGGAGAGACAGAGTTAAACCTGGTAGCAAAGTAAAAGTTTCAGATGTTTAATTAGTTCTGCAGTCCCTCCCACGGCACTGTAAGTTGGTCTGCCTAAGTTCAGGACAGACTATTTGAGTACAATTGTTTTAAAATTTAGTTTGGTTTTTTAAATACTTAGCAAAAGAATCTGAGGCAACAATGTACAAAGAAGAAAGATGGGTAGAATGAAAATTTAAATTTGAAAAAATTCCCTCTTTCATCTCTCCCCACCTCACCTCCCCCAACTAAGGGTAAATATAATTGTCATTTGAAACATGAAACCCTGAAAATGCCTTCACATTGCAAACAGCTTCAGTGGCTTGCATCCCAGCTTTCCTTTATCCAAGGTGGGATAGATACAAGTTTCTAAGGAAGACATCAGAAATTCTGTTTAGAGTGATATCGTTCATTTCTTATCTGGAAGCACAAATCTTATTTCTGCCCTGCTTCATCTTGAGCTGGGAAGTAACATTGGTGCATGCAAGCAGCTTTATCTTTTTTTTTCCTTAAGCTAATACACAAAGCCACAGATCTGTAGATTTTAAGATAGGATGGGCAGCTTATAATTGTGTATTCTAATTAGTTTGCATTAGTTCTTAAAGATTATCTTGTGATTCTCAAGAATCACTCTGAAAACAATTCATTGTCAAGATGCCTACCACTGCTGAACCAAAAGAGGAAACACCATTGTCCTCAGGAAGCACTTCTGGAAAGTACTGGCACAAGTAGGTTCATGGAGAATATCCAAAAATATGGTTTGAAGCTATGACACATTTTCATAGTGCTCGGTATTAAGTCCTGGGCATATGAGCCATCTGTAAATCCCATCTATTATTAGCAGGGATAAAGAAATATGACTGGAACCATTTAAGGAACAGAAACAATTGAGGAGAGGTGGAATCGTTATAGTTAACATTCATAGCACTGAACACCACAATTAGAAAGGCCACGGGATTCATCACCATCTGCAGGTACTTCAGTTCCCAATTTGTTTGATGTAAATGACTTATAAGCCAGAAGAGCAGAGCCAGCTACAGCCATTGCAACACCACATTTCATGGCATAGGTCTGAACCTTTGTCACTACAACACCTGCTGTTCTGCTGACAACTACAGTCCTCTAACTTTTCAAGCCACTGTGACACCATCAGCATCTCTTCAGCAGTCCATGTTCTCTCAGAAAGGCATGAAACCTGATGTCTGTGTTCCACTGCCCAGAAATTACCAGTGAAACCTTACAGGGAGAGCAGCACATGCCTGCCACAGCAGAACTGTCCATTATTATGTCTATCACCAATTCTTCATCTCAACTCCAATCTGAGCCTTGCTTTTTTGCTGGCCTGGACAATAAGATGAATGGACTATTTTTATACATGTTTACTCCATAGCTATGAGAAATGTGCACTCCAATTCTAGGCATTTACAGGGCACATGAGGAGGAGGCTACAGGGAGATTCCCAGGAAGCTAGGAAGCACCTTGCCAGCATGACTACCAACCTCCTGCCCTACAGGATTTAAATATTCCCATGTACACATGGGAATATTTAAACAACATGTGCATAGTTGCCCCCTTGCAGCCCAGAGTAAGGAGTGCAGAAATGTGGTCAACACACCCTTTTCTTTTAAAATAACAACAGGATCTTTCACTGTCAGTCACTGGGGTTGTGGCAAAGGTACAGCAAACCTCTGTAAAGGAAATACAACAGCACCCAACTGATCTGTTTGGAAAGGATTTAGAAAAGACTTAGCTCAAGCACAGTTTGTAGTAGAATATTTTGTGCTCTATCTTTCAGTGACCTGCTCTGCTGTTTTATTGTTCAGTTTGTTTTCCAAATTCTATCCTATCCAGAGAAAGACAAGGAACTCCAACAACATCTCAAATACCATCTCAGAGTTCCAAAGAAAGTCCATGAGAATAAAAGATCCATAATAATCAGCAAAACTTGGTCCAGAAAATTAGCAAACAAGACTGTGCAAATTCTGAAACCTGATCTTCATGCCTGTTTGGGTTTTATTCTGTTTATATAGAAATTCCCAGGAAAAAGCAACTCCCAGTATAACCATATTGGCAACTCAGAATATGTCCACTCAAGTAATGCACATGTGGATTTACATTCACTGCAGCTGTCTTAGGCCAGCTGCAGTGATGCTGATTTCTGATCCCTTGCATGTCTGGTACGGAGCACATTTACTTGGCACACAAAGTGCAAAAGAATGGAAATCATCTGGGAAAGGCAAGTGATTCCTGTGTCATATTAACTCTAAAAATTTCTTCCCCACCCCTGTAAAACCACAAATTACCTGACATCTTGACTGCTCTTTGTAGAATCCAGCTCAATTTTCATTCCTGAATATAGCTGTCTATTTTCTACAGGGAAAGGTCAGTAATGCTGAGAAGCAGAAGTAAAGAATTCAGGTTATTCTGTGCTGCCCATAGTACAGAAGCCGGTGTAGGCAAAGACAAATATTCCTCTATTAAAATTGCTATGAGGGACTCTAAAGCAAAAAGGTATATTCTGCCTTGAAAAATACGGAAATATTTTCCCTTCACTCTCAATGGCACATTCCAGCATCATCAATTCCAAAAATTTATTCCTTCATACTATTTGTGGGGTCTAGGCTATCCAGATGACTAAACCTTTGCAGAATCAACTCATAACAGACCACTGAAGAAACCACCTTACGCAAAATGGAAAAAGTCCTCCATGAATAACATATGTAAATACATGGAAAAGACAGAAAGAAAGATGTAGAAGAAGCTTTAAAGAAATTAAGTGCATTGAGAAGACTATTTTAAAAATCAAGATTTCTGAAGGAAAAAAGAACACAACTGATCTCATGCCATTATACCAGGAGATACCTAATCAAGCAAAGCTTCATAGCTCATATACAATATGGCTCCAGTAGGACCATTGTCAACTATTGTCAACCCAAAAAGTAAAAAGATTCTGAAACAAGAAAGAGAAGAAGGAAGAAAATTCCAAGGTTTTTTTTTTAAAAAGCAACAACAGAAACACAGCATAAAACATGATAAATCAGAATGTATTATGCTATATAGAAGTTGCATCACCTAAAACCTCTGAAGAATGACTTTGTGACAAAATTGGGTATTAGCTCTGTTCTCCTTCCAGAAGAGGGTTTTCACCACTGGAGGTCACTGTGAACTGTAGTTGCTCTTTTTCAGCCTCTCAAAAGAAAAAAATACTGCAGGCAAGTTATCTAGAATGCAGGACCTGGGGAGAGACAGAAATGGAAGATCACTTGTAGAGTATTTTAAAAACACCCATAGCTAATTGGTGAGGAGGACTTGTCCTTGCTGGAGACAAACTTAGTCTTGTTTCAGCTCATTCCAAGCAGAGCAACTGGCAGGCTGCTGAGAGTTTAGACATGAGCCTGCCTACACACAAGAGCCTCATTTTGCATGTCAGCTTTCCTCTCTTACTGGTCTTGCCGACACTCCCTGAGCACTGGCAAGCTAATAAAAGCTATGGTGATAAGCACATAATGGGAGACCTATCATTGCAACTCATGAAAATCCCAGGATTTTTAGAAAACAAGGGTAGGATTACCTGCATTAGTATTAGGACCTGTTAAAATAGACAGAGGTTTGGCAAGGGTTCCTAATAAAAACAAAAGCCTCTAGGTCTGAAGACTCACATCCTATGTAACCCATTAATCACATCTCATCTGAATGTAATTTTCTTCTCTCACTTCATTGCATTCAGAGAACCATTACTGGGAAAAATCTTTCAAACATTTTCTAGCCCACCACATTCAATCAGATAGCAGGGCATATATACTGTATTCATTGCTGATTTTAAACTGATGCTCAGACAGTGGAGGGATGTTTGTCTGAGTTCCTGTCTCCCATACTGTAGGAGTCCTACTGATATGAATATCAGAAGGACCAGCCAATGCTCACAAAACAGTGGTGGTGGGCCACTTTTGGGGGAAACAAGTATGAAAGCACTGGAAAAGAATAAAGATAAATGAGCTCAGCTAATTCCCAATGTATTACAAAAAAATTTACCAGCTTCATAAACTAAAGAATTTACATTTCAAGTACACATCTGAAACTCCCACTTGACCACAATTTTGACAAAGAATCAGTGACAGCTGGGCAAGTTTTATCTGAAATACACCATTTTATACACTGAAGTCATGTTTTTTTGATATGGAAGGGGAATCATCCCAGTGGAGGTTTCTGTATTTTCTGGTCAGTGAAACACAGCAGACCAATTCTTGGCTTGTGTCAACCAGAATAACACCAAAGGAGTTTGGCCTTGTTTGACTCAAATTGAGAACTGCTGCAAAAGACAAGTAATATAAGTGTCTGAGAAACTGAAAATAAATTGAAAAGGGACCAGCTTTTCTTCACTTCTCTGATTTATCTTTTACTTTTCCCTTCATTCTCATGCACTTTAACCTATTTCAAGGAATCAGCAATTGAAGGCTTATCAACACAATCCACGGTACAGCAAAATCCTAACAAAGACCAAACCCTGCAGAATGAAGATTGAAAAAATCCTCTGATATGATTAAAGCATCACCTTTGTCAAGCACAGGCCAGCTACAAAAACAAGTTCACTGAACAATAATGTACTGCTGTGTTGTGCCATTTTTTCATTTGCCTTTACACATAGAATATGAGCTCCTTGAAAATGCAACTTTTCTCTGGGTATATGCTCAGACAACCTCAATGTACATGAATACATGGTGCTGATTTAACAAATCATTTCAGCACATGCTTAACTTCAAGTATGTGAGGAGACTCACTGAAAATAATGTGTTATCTGAGACCACCCACTTAGTGAAGCATCTCTGGCTTTATCCTTCAGCATGTCATTTTAGCTTACTGGAAGGTAGAAAATCCCATCTTTCCTCTGGAACAAACAGTACTTGCTTATTTGCAATTATGATTGACAAACATAGAACAGGACATTAAATGTCTTACATAGTTCAGAAATCTATGCTTTAATTTCAGTTAGTTCTTTCTAATACTGGAAGAATCTTCTAAGATACATGGAGTACCACAAATACCAAACAAAGCATTATTTTAAAAGTTGAGGGAAAAAGAAAACAAGGACAGATACTAAATAATGGATAAACAAATGCTCCAAGCAATGATTTTTTTAGGGTTTTTTTTGCAGAAAACATTTTTTGGCATAAACTTCAGTGCTTCCTTTGACAAATTAATTCTCATTCTAAATTTATGCTGATAAAAGTTGTAACACTATAGAATCCCATTTCTCTTCTTCTTCACTTCTCTGGCATTGACGGGTCTTTATAAATTATTATGATTTTCAAGGTAAAGGATAAAATGCAGTTTCTAAAGTCAAATGTTATCAAAAGATAATGCCAAGGGGTGGTTAATTTTGAGAGTCTATTTTTTTCTTTGGTGTCCGCTAAACATTTTGGAAAATTCATAGCTCCAGACACGGCATACATTAAAAGTATGATTCCAGATGCAGGATGATTCTGGGAACTATAGGAGGATTGGCAGACATGGAAATAGAACTTAAATCATTATTACCAACCCATATTCCTTCAATTACGCATTCCACTGATTCTGGAAGTCAGAGACAGCTAAGAAGCCAATACTCTCTACCGCAGTCACATGATGCTGAAATGGAGATGACTGGATAATTCCTGAGGAAAAAAGAATCTCCCACATACTTGGCAAATGCTAGCTGACAACAGGAAGGCTTTCATACAATGTGTCTCAAAGAATACAGCTCCAAATATAAGAAACAGGTGTGATAAACAAGACATTTCTTTTATTGCAAGGGGGTCCTGCTGCAGTAGCAGCATGACTTGGGCCGCAGTCTGGAAGTCAGAAAGTCTGACTTTTAGCCCTGCCTGTGTAACAGATCTGTTGGGTGACCTTGGATGCTTATTTCCATCCTTCTAAGCCCCTGCTTCTCCAGTCAGTTTCATAACAGCCTGTCTGCTTAGACTGTTGTGCTTCTGATGTGACAACTGTCACTCACAGTGTCCATAAATAATCTCTGATACATTTAAACTTTGTGTTGTCTGGGGACATAAGGAGCAAATTCTCATCCTGAGCTGGCTTCTGAAATATCTAACCATCCATGAAGTTACTGCTAACAAAGCAGGGGGACCTTGTAAAGCACAGTGTGAGCCAGGAACAGTGCATGGTGCAAGCTTTCCTTACAAGTCCCATGCTGGCCCTCACACACTTTGAATCAATCTGTTGGCAGTCAGTGGCAGATAGAATTCCAGGCTAAAGATTTTCATGCCAATTCTCTGGAGTAGCTGCCTGATGAAAAAATCGTAGTGCAATTTTCATACAGCCTTTAGTATACAAGGTGTTCTCCTTAACTAAGAAAAGTGGTGCAAATACTGTGTTTAACAAGCCAAATAACTAAAAATGGCAGGAGAGGCAGTAGTTGTATGTGGAATCAGTAAAAGGAAGAGAAAATGCTTTCAAAACCTGCTCAGTTTAAGCTTTTGGATAAATTCATGCCTTTCCATGTTTCTCTATTTTAACAGACAGTGAATTATTCTACAACTCAAAATAAGTGCACACACAAGGGAGATTAAAGATACAGATCTTGGATATAGTGCTGGAAAGATGCATTTTAGGGGCTAGAATATTGTCTTGAAAAAAGGGACAGCTTAAAGGATTAGAAGTGACTAAAACAGAAAATAAACTAATCATTTTAGTCAATTTTTCCTATTCATTTGTCCTAATCTTCTGAATTTTGTTCATTCTTCTGTTTTAGTAGTACCATATGAAATTATGTTTAGATCCCCAAGCCCTTTAAAAACTCTCATCATCGAGTTATATTTCTATTCTTATAGAACAGGTGTCTTATGAAAGCATTATAAAATCCTGCTAAGATATGAGTTGGAAGAAATACATAGGGTAGGTATAAATAGGAGAATATAGGATTCCTCTATTATGGTCTAAAACATGCAGGATCAAGATGCTTTAGGCAATTGCTCCAGATTTAGAATTACCAAACATGGGTCTACTACGAGTTTCAGAAAGACAGCAGAATATGTTTGAGTTGATAAAAGCAGTAATTCCTTAAGTGAACATGTCCTTTAAAATGTAGTTATGATAATGACAGCTATGGCAGCATCAAAGGTCAAGACAAAATCACCCCACAACTTGTTGTCTCCCTGCAAAATAGTTAACTTTAAAGGCTGAGATTTTCTCTATCATCTTCAACTCCAGTCCCTATTTAAGATGTGAGGTAAACTAGACAGAGTCATAACTAGGTGGGATCATAACTGAAATTAAACCTATCTGCCCTCATATCTGCTCTATCACTGTTTAGTCCAGGCATGGTGTAGGGAGATCTCATGTACCAGAATGTCTGCTTAGTTAGCCTTGAAAACAGGGAATGATGGAAAAATACTCTTTTTTTATCGTCAATAACAAAATAAATTACGTGTATTATAGCCACATCCCATGCATTTTCTTTAGCATGAAGCCATATTTTAAAGCCTCATTTTCATTTCTCTAAAGAATTTAATTTGCAAATGGCAAATAAGCACTTAAAAGTACCTGCCTACATAGCACTTGAAAAAATCCTCCCTTACATACTGTACAATGCATGTTTTCAATATAAGTAGTTCAGCAAATTCTTTAACTCGGGAGAGTTAAAAAAAACATTTTCAGCAAACACAGAAGGATCAAACAGCAGGAATTACATCTGGTTGTCCATATAAGTGGAAAAATAAAGATACTGAACCCCTTAAAATGCTCCTTACATGTGAGGTTTCCGTTCAAGGTAATAGAAATGTGCCTCTCCCACGCAAGGGCCCTTGTTTGGAATTCTCACTCCACATTCAGTGCTGGAAAGTCACTTCTACTGCACCGTGACTTCTGCTACATGTGTCCACAAGACATTGCACAAGGATGCCAGAAGAGAAAGGTCACAGGGACAGGCTGAATGCCTCTCCCCGGACCTTCGTGTATATTACAAATTGGTTGGGTGGGTAATCTGTAACATGACACCTCTGAACAATCATGGCCAAAAGAATTCTTTGCTAAGCTGTGCACCCAGAGTCAGAAAGAAGTTTTCAAGGGAAGATAGACAAGATGCAACATCTTTTACACAGAAATAAATATGTATGCCTTTGCTGTACTGAAACTGATCTTTCAGATGTTTTAACAGTCATGTATTCCAAAGGTTCAAATAAGACTTTAACCATGATATTCATAGGATCTAAATAAAAATCAAGCAGAATTAACAGGGAAAGGACAAAGTAAATTGTACGTAAATGAACACCAGAAAAATAAGATATCTAGAAGATGCCATAGATTTTTGAAATGTTAGATCCTGGACCAAATGATGTATAGGAGCTTTGCAAAGTAATCAGCACTCACGAAATGGCTGGGATCCAGGAGGCTGAGGGTTCAGAGGCATGCCTCCCCTCAGATCTCAGCATATAGCCACGTAAAGAGGACACTGGACACTAGACAGAGAGTCAGCAATTTCATTTCCACATTGCAGATGTCTCTGCACAGATGTCACTAACTGAGAGCATGACCTTAGCACAGTCTTCATCCATGTCTGTACCTGTTTCTGATTTCACTTCTCCCTTATCCAGCTGTTCAGACAACACATTCTGTGGAGTAGATCCAACCTGTGCTAAGCCTCGCACAGTCCCAGTTAGGGACTCTGCTTGCTCATAATAACACACTTTGGCAATTATTACCAAAGGCCCTTCACAACCTGCTGAACAAACACAGGGTCACCAACAGTCCAGATACCTCCCACTGGCAGTAGTGTTCTACTTTAGTATCACACACAGAAACAAAATGGATTTGCTGCTAGTTATTTGCTATAATTCTAAAATTATTTCTCAATTAGCACTTCTTTGGGGAAGGAGTATCATGATCAAAGGGTAGAACTGTTCCCTTAAAGTCTCTTAGGAAGCCAAACTCATATTTTCACCAGAACTGCAGAAAAATGAGCAAGACCCATAGAGTTCTCTTGGTCCAATTCCCATTTTTCCTCATTTTGGGAGTTCCCTCTCCACAGGTCTGAGAGCCACGGGACACATATCAGCATGCACAGGGACAAGGGAGCTCGAGGAACTGCTTTCTTGCAGTTGACAACAATGCTTATCCAGAAAGGAAGAGGGAAGGAATGGACAACACAACAGTCTTGGTTTCAGGCAGCTGTTGCCTCATTTGCTCCCAAAGCTAAGGATTCCAATTACCCAGGAATCTCTACATGAGCACAGCCCTACTGCCAGTTCCTGGAGAGGACACTCGCCCTGCCCTTGAAATACTTGTGAGTCCATGCCACCTTTCTATGTACGAGGACTTAGGAGACAGCCTGGGAAACTTGCACTTTATGAAGGACCTTTCGACTCAAAAGAACAAATGCAACATACACAGAGCAATAAAAAAAAGGGGGGGGAAGTCTGACAGATATTACCACTCTGAATTTCAAAAGTGAGTTAATTATGTGCAAGAAAACTGGCAAAGAGCTCTGACTTATGCAAAATTCAGGAAAAAACACTTTAATGCTAATAAGGACTAGAAAACAATCTCTGGTAGTCTTAATACAGGTTATTTTAAAATCTGTTTTCTTCACAGTGCAATGGATACAATTCTCTTGCTACCAAATACCATGTATTTTGTTGGCCTTAAGTCTTAAAAACTGAAAAATAGATCGACAGTAGCAAAACAGTAGAAGTGTAATACAAATGGAATGAAATTAAAAAGAACGACATTGGAATGAAACTAATTTCTTTTTAATTTCAAATTACAATTCACTCAAGAGAAAATGCAAAATTTTAATGAGCTAGGCATAAAGAAAAGAGTGGATCCTTTTCAAGCCCAGGTGCGAGTGCAGGAACAGTTTCAGACAAAATGCAAACTATGAACAACAGATTTGATTTTTTTATTTGCCAGGTGATTTCTTTGTGAATCGTATTAATCTTGCGTGCTGATATATGTAGCAATATTTCAATTGTTCTCCTTATCACTATTGTGTGAGGTCCTTATACTATGTGTGAAAAATTCTGCTATAAATTCACACAATAGGTCATGACTCTTTTGGCTGATAACACTAGAAGAACATACAAGTGTAAGGTTGCAGACTTTTCAGACCTCAAACCTTTGTCATGAAAACACTTTTGAGATTCTGGAAGTGGCTGTATTCAAGGAAAGAAAAAAAAAATTCATTTGTAGCAAACTAATCAAAATCCTGAGCATTTTGGCAACCTACATCCTTGGGAATACTTTAGGAAAAAAAGTGTCTTCCTTTTAGCCTTCCTAAACTCATCTATTTCTTTTAAGTAATGTTTTCTGTTAGGAATTCTGAAAACTCTCGAGTTACCACATGATGGGTAATCCTTGCATTACTTTCTGGGAAACCACAGGAAACACGCACATTATCTTCGCCACGTGATGTAATAACAAGTGATGCCAATTCTTTGGGGAGATAACGCCACATTCACTTGACCACAAATAAGGGGCTTACTAGGGATCTCTGAGTCCCTCAGGAAGAAGGGCTGGCAACCTTGCTCCCACCGTGGCCACGGAAAGTAACCTTGAGGCTCTCCCTTGTGCTGCACCCAGTAGAGGTCACTAGAGGATGTTTTAATGGCAAGACAAAGCTCTCTGAACGCAAGGGAAGAAGAGATGCACCTTCCTGAAAAGCACATCATCTGCCTAGGATTTACTGCCGTCCAGACCTAGACACTGCCAGTATGAAAGAGAGAAATAAACGCTGCTCCAGGAAAAAAACCAAAGAGGTTTAACCAGTTACATCCGAACACAAGCAGCATTCATCCAGTTAAACAATACTGAGACTGAGCAGTGAAATGTATCTAATTTATTAAAAGTATATCTACTACCTGTGCATTTCCAGGTGCAGGGATCCCTTTCTTTCTTCCACAGCTTAACACAGTCCACAAGGTGTGCCAGAGATATGAAGCCAAAAGGCAGAAATTATCTACAATCCAGGCAGCATTTCTTTGCAGGATTAGATCCATCCCTTTAATTTTAATCATCTGATTAACTTGGTTCTCCTACTCTAGCAGATGCAATTTGGCAGGCACCCTCAAAACCCTCCCCAGCTCTCTAAGTACCACCTAGCTAGACAAAGTTCCGACACGCTGCAGGATCCCATCTCACACTTCAACGCATTCCCTGAACCTATAAGGAAAAGAAGTGATGGATCACTGACAAGCATGAAACAGGTGCAGGCATCTACATGGGATGTGTATTGCACGCACTTGAAGGCAATTACTGTGACATTCCAAAACTACTCCAATGAAAGCAAACTCTTAGCACAATCCATTTGCAGTTAACATTTCAGGCAATTGAGAATCTTTTTTTTTCCCCTTTTAATAGGCAAGAAATGGGGAAAAAATTCAAAGCAATAACCTAACACGTGTCACGGTGCGTGTGCATAGAAAGGTCAGTTTGAAATGCCATAGTTTTACTGTCTTCAGTGCCTTCTGTTCCTGTCCTTGCAGTGTATTTCCATTGCTCCTATATCCAAACCAACACTGTGCAGAAAGGGAGTCCTAGCTGTCTGCTCTTTCATATCCAGCATCTGCTCACCTGCCGACCATCAATTCCTTGATCCAAAGGATGGAAGGTGCCAAATTATTTCAGTGACATGGATGTGAAACACTCAATATTATCATAAAAGTATCTTCTTTCCCCTAAAATTCCCAGAAGCTGATAGATTGTTTGAGTTAAATTTTCCCAAGCAATTCAAGGTGATGAAAAGTCTGCATGAAAAATGTTTTCTTGAGCAGAATAAACCTAGGAAATTTCTAAACAACCAAAAAGAAGGTATTAAAACTGGAAATGGTAAGTAACTTTAACAACAACAAAAAAAAGTCCTGCTACTAGGCCCATTGTAAGCCCTGAGAGATTTATTTCTAGAGATTAAAAAATGAAAATCTGAGCAACAAAGCATGTTTTAGCTTATTGTCTAATAAATAAACATACAAGGATATATGTAAGGATTATGGAGAACCATTACATAAGGTCTCAGGTCTATATTTATGGAAGGAATCCTTATATATAAGGATCATACTTATTCCGTGCAATTCCTGCCCATAATGACAGTGCACTAAGAGTCATTGAAGAAGTAAGAAGAAACGGTGTAATTTCTTCTCTGCTTGGGTATTTACCTGATCAGAGGTGAATAAGCAAAAAATATTAACACCGTAAATCTCAACTGCTCAAAATTCACAAATCAACTTACAAATATCATGACATCATTTGGGAATAAAAGTCATGAGATTTAAAAAATTTAATGACTGTTGCCCTGTCCTTAGTCAGCTTCTGACTTCTGTGACTCCAGAGCGCTCTCAAGCCACTTTTGAGTTTGTACGTAGCTGTTTATGCTGGGAAGGGTCAGTGTAATGATAGAGGCTTTTTCAGTCAGGAAATGTTAATATTCCCTTCTTTCTTTCTAAGAAAGACAGGAAAATACTCTAACAAGCATGGGAGCCAGGAGCATTAGGTAAAACGAAGCTGCCTGAAGTCACAGAATCACACACACATTGCCACATGACAGGAGCGTGCCATGAACTTGGGACGTGAAGAGGGCACCACAAAAAGGATATTCCATAAAGCTGCGCCAGGCTGAGCTTGGCAGCGCGGTATCTCATGACAGCATTCCAAGCAAGCTGAAAAGGTGCTTGGTAAAACAAAATGGACCCAAACTTGGCTGAAGGCCACTTCCAATTTCCTGACCATACCAAGGCAAGCTTTAGACGTGGTGCTTCAATTTCAAGGCTAAAGAAAGCCTTGAGAGTTTAAGAAGTTTTACTCCAAATGTACTGAGTCCCTTACAGGGTTTTGTTAAAAAGCCATTCTTCACTAAAACTGTAAGATCAGAAACAGGTTTCCGTCAAAATATATAGCTCGGTATGTTGAAGAGTGTTAGGTGCCAGAGGAGAGCTATTTGGAGTTCATTATGTGACAGTGATCATTTTTTCTCTGTACAAAATATTGCCATGACTCTGGTCTCCCCTGGAAAAAGGAACTTGTAAAAGTATCGTTACCACCACAGTCATTTCCAGCACAGAACCTGCAAGGAAAGTAACTGCTAGATAAATGGTGATGGTGGTGAAGAAGGAGGTGACAGAAGGCTCAAAGGATATAGGGAATTAGAGGACAATTAGTTATCCCCAGGCCTAGTTTAACTGAACATCAAACACCAAGGGCATCCAACAGCTCTAGCTGAACTAAATACTTATAAATGAGTCCTTACACTGTTTACAGAATATCAGCAAAAGGACAGCTTTGTATAGAAAATGCTGTAAAAATATCTTCTTCAGGGTCAGTGACTTGTGTTAAACCCCAGCTCCATGATTCACGAGTGCAACTTGGTTGTTTCACAATAGCGATGTTCAGAACTATAGAAACTCCCAGGCTCTTCTTTACCCAATTAACTCACCCACACTTGATAATAATTTCATGGCCACTTTTTACAGATAACTCAAGATCAAACAATTTGAATTGCATTCTGACACCAAATATTACCCAAGTAAGAGCAGAGGGAAGAGACAGCAGGTTTGTGACCAACAGCACAAAGCTTTGGCTGGGCCATCATAGCAGTCCAGGTGTAAAACATGGAGCTCATTGGGATCTAATACAGCTGGGTCAATTGTGTGGCAGTTTCACAATCAATTTACATTTGCATAAGCTGGTGCTGTTGTCAAAAGGAATCATTTCACCTTCTCACACCTGCTTGCTGGTACCCTGCACCTTGGACCAGCACCTTCAGATATTTCCATGTGTCTGTTCAGTGTAATGGGTCAAGGACAGGTCTGCATTTTCAGTCTTTTTTTTAATTTGGTCCTCACACATGAAAACAAAATGTCTCTTACTTGGCAATGTTTAACCTGAAGCAAAACTTCACAAAGTTCACTGAAGACAGAACCTAGCCAAGATACAAAGACATGTGCTGCCAACAGTACAAATGGGGGACAGGAGGGCATTCTGAATAAAGCACAAGTAAAACACTGAGGGAGCAGTTTTTTCACGAACTGTTTTGCCATCCTGTCCAAGAGAAGTGGTCAATGGAGAGCTGGAGTGGCAAAGGGTGCCATCTAGGGGGCACCGACAGCAGAACTGCTCGGCAGCACCAACCGCTCATCATTGAAGGTCAACGACTGAGGGGTTCGCTTTCCATTGAAGTCTTCTAATAGCTATTATATTATTATTATTATTACTACTACTACTACTACTACTATTACTACATTGTGTTTGGGATTGAGCTTTTTTTACAAAAACATACTGTACCAAAAGACAAAAATTGTGTTTGCTTCTTTTATTAAAAAATAAAACCCAAAAGTAGAGAAATAGTTGTTTTGAGGAAGTAGATAATTTTCTTCTTTAGTTACAATTCAGTAGTTTCAGACAGAATTCTTTACTCCAGCAAGTACAGGCTTGACCACTGTCCTCTATTCAGTCTCTTGAGTTCCAACACACTCCCATTTAAGTGAATGGATGTGTTGTCATTGCTTTCACCTTCACCCACAGAAATTACATTACAAGGAAATACATCTGGGCAAGGTTTACCATGTGTCCTGCCAACACACTCTTCTTTCCATCCTTTCCTGATCAATATAATAAAACTGTTAATCAGGCCAGCAGACTACACTAAGACCTTTTATGGGAAGGTCTTGGTTTTCCTTTTATCAGTATTAACAGACAGTTAGGGCCCAGTTTTTTATCCCACTGAGAAATTTAAAAAAAAAAAAAAAACAAAAAAAACCCCCAAAACAAACAAACCAAAAAGCTGTGTGACAGGGAAGTTTTAAAAGCCTAGGAGAAATATAACTAATGTTTATGTATCTGGAAGGTTCATTCGGGTGAGGTATATTACCAGAGTTCATTTAGATTGTCTTTCACCTTTGAAGTCTTGTTCCCAGGAGACTGACAAGCTAAAATGGGAATACAGAGCTATTTCTCCAGCTTGCAACTAGCCACCAGCTGTTCATCTTCTAAATGTATTCCTTTCTCCTCTACTGCACCACCAAAACCTCCCCACCCTTTCTTACAGCACTGTTAGCAAAGGGCCAGTTCCAACCATCAGACTAAAGAAGCAAACACCAAGACAATGAATTAAGAGACTCTGCAGCACAAACTAGCAAAAAAATCCCACTACCTTCAGTTACTATCTGCAACTCAGCATCAAACTAAGATACATTAATACAGGGAAAGCAGCACTCAGTCCTTTTGCTGATCTTTTGGATCGCTGGAGAGTTACAGGGTAGAAACAGCAGTTTTTGCTGTCTCACTCATGCAACTTATTTTCACACTGGAAGTATACTCTCTTAAAAGAGCCAATAACATCTTCCAAACCCCAAACACCCAATTGTAGAGGATTTTTTTAGTTCTCATTTTCACTGTAAGGCTAAATGAAACTCTCTAAAATAAACACATCCTACTTATATATGATTTGTTTGTTTCAATATAAAGTCCTCTTTCTATGTCTACAAAGTAAAAAATTGCAGTACCTTCCTCAAGACTGGAATAATTTTGAACAAAAGTGACTCAACAGATTAAGGAGTTTCAAAAATTCAGTTTCTTGATTTGAAAATACAAATGGAAACTTTAATGGAAAAATACAAATGGAATTACTTTACACCAATGCTCCAGGGTATCATCTGAATACAAAAATATTCAGAACCCTTAAAAAACTGCTCTGCCATATCAGCACAATCAGCATACAAACAACCACAGCACAAATTTTTCAAGTATTTTCACAAACTGGTATGTAAAATTAATCTCTCATTCTTCTACTGCAAGTGGATTTTCTCAGTTCTTATGTAAATGATGTGTGAGTAAAAATACTGCTTCCTTTAGATTCTTGCATAGGAAAAACCCATAACACAAGGAAATGTGATGTTATTTTTAAACATATTTTGGCTGATCACTGAGCCATTTTCCTACCAGAGACCCCATACCATGATGCCTAACACCATTTTTACTGGAGACAGGGGGAGAAAAGTGCCACACTGATAACACTCAGCCCTGCGAGTGTGGCACACAGCAGGTAACCACACTCTGTTCGCCAGGTAGTGGGGAGCAAAGCACAAAGCTGCCTCTGTTCCTCTGGAGAATCTGCTCTTTCCATGGGATTCATTCAGTCCCCACTAATTCCAGAGCTGTTAGACAGGACAGATGCTTCCAAAACATGAATCCAACAAAATCCATGTTTACCTTCTGATTTCGAAGGGTGTAAGAGCCACACAACCCTTTTACAATTTCTGAATATTAAGTCCAGTAGTAATTAAACCCCAGAATAACAACACATGCTTGCTTCTGTGAACACAAAAGATTAAAAGATGCTAACCTGTCTGTAAGAACCCAAAGATCACAGCTGCCTGTCCCAAATCTGTTAGGGCCACAGAAGGACTTTGCCACAAGACAAGCACAGAACGGAGCAACAGTGTGGCACTAACTCCAGACCTAGTGGAGGCGAGATCTGGTTAGCACACACTTGGTAATTCATCCAGACAAAAATTCCCAGTGTGGCAAATTCTGTAAAGAAGCAACTGCTTGTACGTATATCACCCCAAGTCAAAGATCGCCCCAAGTTATGGGACAGATGGCATCTGCTACCACCATAGCCCTCCCCCAAATAGTTAAGCCACTGTGACAAGAACTTAAAATAAGATAACGATGTTACTCTTGTCAAGGTGTTATCTCAGACTGAGGAGGAGGTTAACAAAGCCGGAGGAGAAGAATGTATCACTGAAAATGGACACAAAGAATGCAGAATTTATGGGCCATGAGGAAAGCTTACTCAGCAACTGTGCTGAAATCAGCTCCAACTGGGTAAAAATTCGTTCCAGCAGGGGGAGATTGAAACCACCCACCACTCAAGAAACCCACGGATCCATAAGAAAAGACTCAGCATGTGCACTAATTAGTATTAAAAGTGAGACAATCATTTAACCAGTAGAATAAGAGAACTGTGTAGCCAATGAACATTAATTTCTTTTTCTGCTAAGAAATATAAATAGTAAAAAGTCTTAAATGATCTCAGGACATCCACCACTGAGAAGCCATGGGTGAAAAAGGACCAACGGGACATTATTTGATCCACAGGTAGTGACTAGCTTCTTCTTAGCCTCTCTCTCCCCCTCCTCTTTTCCATTTCTATCTCTCTACCTCAAATTCATTGTTAACCAAAATCCATACTTATTGACTTTGGCATGTGGTCTCATTTGCACCTTAATTTGGGCAGAGGAATCTCTCAATAATCAGATCTTAACACAGTCAGTCTCTCACAGCTGCAATACATTTTTGCAGATGATAATGAAAAATTCAAGTTTACTGAGAAATAACACAAAGTAAACTCCTCAACTAGCTGAAAAAAAGAAAGAGGCAGTGCTTTTGGGAAAACAAAATTAATTATGCATTTAGTTAGTTACCTTTTTCTCTTCTGTTCCAGGATCTGATTCACTGAATTTTTCTTCCTGAAAGCTTCTAGTCATCTTCATTTTCTCCACACTCTGAAAAAAGGCTGTTTTTTCTAGTCTGCTTGTGCTGAATTGTGTATTTATTTCTTCCAGCCTGTTAATCTTAAGTAGTTTCATACTATGTCCAGTTAATTTACTGTCTGTTCTCCTCTCCACCTTAGATTCATAAACCAGGGAACACTCGTAACTTCTGATTTCTCCTCTTTCTTGGCTGTACAAAAGAAAGACAAATAAGAAGTCTTAGTGTTATTCATGCATTTTAGCTTAGAAAATTACCATTTGCAACACTTTATATTTCAACTCTCTCTCCTTATACTTGCTGAACCAAAACTCAGAGTATACAGCACTGCCTGTTCAAAGAGACCGTTCTACACTGAACACCAGAGACAGTTCAAGAAGACTACAAGACCAATTATTGAATTTGTTCATAGAAACTATTTAGCTCAATGAAATCAACACCTGCTGCTGTTGCTGCACACCTTGCTTATGGAGCACTCCTCACTATTTAGGCATCTCAGTGGTTCCCTGCTGCTCAACATGTTCTCCTTTCTGTTGCAGTTCCGGCAAATTGATATGCAAGGACCCTGATATTAAGTCCAGAAAGATTTTAGATACTAAAAAAGTAGTACAGGCCTGAACACAGGCCTTTTCTCTCTCTTACCACCATCCTGTACCACAAAAATAGGTAGTTGCCAAAATGGTGGCAATTTCTGGCCCTCTGTTGAAGGCTGCAGAAGAGCATAGTCCTCAGCTGGGCTCTTCTCCTCTGCAGGCGCTTGTGATGTGCCTGGCAAGTACAGGATGTATGATCACCGAGGCTTGTTTAACAGTAGGATTGGTTGGAAGGCCACTGCAAGCCAAGCCTTCTCTCTAGAAGGCTTTTATTCCACAGCAAGGTCGTGGGTTCCCACTTCAAGTAAGCACTTGGCTACACTCAGAATATATGTCCTTCTGAACAACTAATTTTTTTTAAGAGTACTCTAAAATTTCTGTTTTTGCAACCCTTCCTTCACTGTACTGGAAACCCAGCTACAAAAGAACAATGCTAATGCCTTAGCTCTAGAAAGCTGAATCTGTTAAATCTCATTACACAGCTCATAGTTCAACTTAACTTGCATAAGCACCATAAATTATACAGTGTAATTAAGAACTTATATACAACCTTACAGTCACTGGCAGCACAGAGAAACAGCTTTCAGAGTACAATCAAAGACCCAATTAAATCAGTTATTTTTTACCCAAACACCTTCCAGCAGAAAATGTTCCTCAGTGTTTTGATCCCACATCTGTGCACATGCAGCAGATCAAATGTGTACCTATACCAAGTAACTGCTCTGCCCACAGTTAGCCCTCCAAGCTTCCCACATGGGAAAGATGCCACATGCTATCCCATGTGACACAAGAGATGGTTGGATAATGGTGACATTTAAGGATGATGGACAGCAAAGAACCATGTAAGCTTGTCGTTTTGAAAAGAGCCTTCCAAAGAGATTCCTGCTACCATGTTGTTGTAGATTATGCTGTTAATATGGGAGATGCAGGCACACCACTGTGGCCCTGCAAGGCATTTGTCATCTGAAGAAGTCATGCATCCAGTATGTAAAAATGTCCAGTCTGCTGCATCTAGCATCTCTCAACAACTTTCACAGCTCTGACATCCCTCCCTTTCCATTGCCATCAGCTGAAAGAACACTTTATGAGATTTTTTTCCTCCATTTCTCAAAAGCAGGTTTGTGGGTTTTCTGAAAGGCTCTGACAATGGTAGGTGAAATACCCAACAGCTCAGTCTGACCTTTGAGCCATTATTCCATGGATCGTCTGATCTACTCCACAGCAAGGGATGATAAGATGTAATTGAAAGCTGTCAGGAAAAAACAGGACATGTTTCCAGATGCCCTTCTGCTACCTCCATGTCTACAGCTACTCAAATTCTACAGTGATTTAGAGTGGCCTGGCTGTGAAGACCTTGTGGCCTGACAGGACTTCAACCAAGGAAAGCTGATTCAGGCTCTCCATAGAGCACATCATCCTCGAAGCTTTAATCACCAAATGTGGCCATCTATCTTATGAAAATGACATGTCCTAATTAAAGGACATGTTTCTTCAAGCTAACCAGTGAGTTAGTTATCTGGGAAAATATTAATGGGATGGCAAGCTCAAATGTCTTACTGGGCTCTGTTACCAAGCAGAGACTAGGATTGAGTCCAAACGTGATTGTGCTCTCCACCATTATTATCTTAATACATCCCTGAAATAAAAAGCTGAATAATAGAATGTGAAATTTGTTTGCAAGTGCCTCCACCAAAGTCCTAGAGAAGAAATCTCACCCTGGTCATGTGTCACTGAGCAATGGGAAACTGTGACCTTCACATGGTGTGAAGTTCCATTTTCCCCCAGAGGAGGGTGAAAACCTTCCCCCAGACATCTACATTCCCCAGCTCTGGCCTGGGAGATACTTTCTTCTACTTTCTGGGTCATCTTTGGCAAGCCAATCAGTCACTCCAAGCAAAATACCTTGCTTCATGAACCACAGCTTCACTTGCACACTCGGAGACCACACATGCCATAAAAGCACTGCTTAGCGGTAAGCACAGGCGGTGCACACCTATGGTCCTGCTGCTTTTTCTACCCTACAGTAGCAAATCAATATATTTGCATTATAAAAATATAAACAATATAGTAATTGTTTCTAATTCTGATTGGAAAAGAAATGGGCAGGCAAATAGGTATTAGCCAAAAAGTGGAACCCACAAACACCTCATTTTACTTTCAACATATGGGTTTAGATTGTAATCCCTTTAGTAAAAACTAGGTTTACATGATAGGCTGTAAAGTACTTTGCTTCAAACGCAGTCCTTTGGTTTTCCATCATCAGTTCAAATAAAAAATTTTATTTCTGACCTGCTGGCCACTTTCTAACTAGCCACTTTCAAATTTTAAGCCTGAGGGTACTGTTAGCCAGTAGCCAGACTTGTTTACCTCCTAATACAGCTGACATTAGACTGACCTGAATTTTACAAGCTGGGAACTATTATGTCACAGTGTATAATTACAACTAAACATATACTTTAAGAAAGAAAACAAGATGTAATATGGAAAGAATTACCAGTGGGTCAAGTTCGGGTCGTAATTTAGGATGCGAATGGTACCGCTTACTGTGCCCATCTTTGAAATACAACCTGCCCTACATTCTGCACAATACAAGAGTTCGTTTTTGAACCTTATTTTTTAAAAATTAGTAATTTATTGATGTTTTTTCCACAGAGAATGACGTTTTCTCATATTTCAATGAGAAACCAGGTGGATCCCAAATCCAGAGCGCTCGGCGATGTTGCTCAGCAGCCGAGGGGCAGCAAAGCCCGGCTGCTGGGGCGGGGAGCGGGCCCTGGCGGACTACAGCTCCCGAAGGGCTGCGGGCGGCTCCGCTTCCTGCCCGGGCCACGGGAACCCATGGAGCCGACGGAGGGCGCCGAGGGGGAGCGGGTGGTGCAGTGCCCGGTGTGCCTGCGGGAGCTGCCGGGCGCCGACATCAACACGCACCTGGACCGCTGTCTGCAGGCCGGCGGCGCCGAGGCCGAGCCCCCCAGCAAGCGGCCGCGCCTCGCCGCCGCCCCGCCGGGCGGCCAGGCCGAGGGACAGCCGGAGGAGGCCCGCCCGCCCGCCGGGTCCCCCGTCTTCTCCCTCTTCCACAAGGGCCGCGGCGGCGGGCAGAGCCCGGCAGCCGCCGATGAGAGGAGCGGCGCGGGGCGGGACGAGGCCGCCGTGCCGGGGGGCCATGGATGCGCGGCCGCGCTGTGCGGGGAGAGCCTGGCGCAGAAGCTGGAGGGGAAGCCCCTGGCCGAGCGGCTGCGGCCGGACACGCTGGGGAACTACGTGGGGCAGGAGCGGGTGCTGGGGGCGCAGACCCTGCTGCGGTCCCTGCTGGAGTCCCACGAAATCCCCTCGCTCATCCTCTGGGGGCCGCCGGGCTGCGGGAAGGTGAGTGCGGGCGGCCCCCTCGCAGCCGGCGGGGTCGGGCCGCCGCTGCTTCACGTGGCTTTTGAGGCCGCTGTACCTAAAACCTGCTAGTTTTCGGACTCTCTCTTTTCTTCGCCCTTCTGTCTTCTTGGTTTCTTTTGTAGCTTCCTTACGTTGGCTGATGTCCATTAGTTTTCACTTAAGATTACAAAAAAACACAACCTGCCTCGTGAATAAAATAGAATTGGTCCATCCCCATCAGCCCTGCTCCATGCAATTTGCTCTTTGGTTACACAAGGCCTCTCTTGCTTTCAGATAATTCAGATCTCATCATTCCAAAGTCTGTACCTAAAACATAAGCTGTGGTTTAGTTAATGGCTGAGAAGCTGAAAAACAGCCACAACACAGAATCTCTAAATATGTCTAGGAAACCAGCAGGTTAATACAGCACAGTTTGCGAGTACTAGGTTTGTTTTAGCCAATGAATTCTTGCCCATTAGGGAAGGCAGCACTGGTTTGGAAGCCAGGTAGCTTATGGCTAAGCACTCATCCACCTTCAACCACTTTTAGGCTGGTGGGTCTTTGTGGGATCTGACCACTGCATCCTCATGTCCTGCCTCCTTTAGCATACCAGGGGCCATCATGAATCCCCAGAGACCGTCTAGCACAGCAGTGAAGGGATTCACAGTTGTTGTGAGGGAAGGACCAAAGGAATGCCTCAGGTGTGGTTGAGCAGTGTTTAAGATCTCGCCTGAATTTTGTCCTGTTGTTCCACGTATTTCAGATTTGTGGTGTGGCAGGGCAAACAAAATACAGTTTTCTCTGTCAGTCTAATGTGTTCACAACATTTAGTTTCATCTATTATATATTTATATAATTTGGTGTGTTGGCTGTGTGAGAGTATGTTTGAGAAATCTGGGATAGGGGAAGCAATTGATGCTTAGCAGAGAAGTTAAGGACAGAGCAGCAGCTTGCTCTTATCAGCATACTTAATTGAAAATAAAAGAGACTTGCTGTGTGGTGTTTGAATAATAATGCTAATCAATCACAGTAAATAAGGAGCAGGTGTTAGAATGAGATGAACACCATTAGCAGTGATGCAGCACGTTTCTTAGGCTAGATAACATACACCTCAAGAGAACCATCTACTGAACTTCAATAATTGCCACTTCCTTTAAAATAACAAAGTAATAGCAGAAAGTAAGAGCTCAGAATAGATGGGATGAAGAAGGGCTGTCTCTGAAAACTGATTAAAGGGG
This sequence comes from Ammospiza nelsoni, assembly GCF_027579445.1. Taxonomy (NCBI): domain Eukaryota; kingdom Metazoa; phylum Chordata; class Aves; order Passeriformes; family Passerellidae; genus Ammospiza; species Ammospiza nelsoni. Next base: position 71,032,568 of record NC_080633.1, read on the forward strand.
AGGTGGATTGACTGAAGTAAGATGGCCAGAGAGAGAAGTGGAATTCAGTTCTTTAATAAATAGGAATTCTTTCTGAATAACACATTCAGGGGCTTGCTTCTATATTTTTTGTGGTCTCCTGCCTTTTGTTTCTTGTTATCTCTGTCAACAGCATGTGCTTGCTTTTTCATGAAGCCCTCTTTGCTCAGGAAAAAAATGCTGTACAAGTGCAGTGGTAGCAAAGCAAAGGCTGCAGAACAGTCTCTGCAAACTGGCACTGCTTCAGTGGCCTTTGAGTTGGGATCTGATGAATGCACCTGGCTTTGACCATGGAAGTGCTTTTTCATGAGCTTGTGAGAGCCTAACAGTTGTGTTCCAGGTCTCCTTTAGGAACCTTCTGTGGTAAGTGTCTTTGAGTAAAGGGTGATCTGTTTTATGCCTGTAATGTCACAGCTTTTGTTCTCCTTTCATACGGCACATCGTCCTCACCCATATGCTTTATGCATAATTGTATTTAGTAAGCTTGCTTTTCACAGAGTTTAAATTCTGTTGTTCGTCAATTGTCTAACAGTTCCACTACTCATCTGTTACATTTTTACTCACTGAGCAAAAATACTATTGGGTAACTCTTCTGCTTTCTAGGTTATTCCTTCTCAGCAGAGTTTTGAGTCTATCTGCTTTCAGCTGGCTCCTGATGAAACACCCATTATTGGCTGAACCAGAAATTCCTTCTGCAAAAAGTTGAACTTTGCCCCTTCACCCATGTTTATCAATATTTCTAGGATGGTGCTAGAGTAGAGTTTTATCTCAGGCCTTCTTCCCCATAAATCATAATGTCTGTCTGAGTTAAATAGCTAAAAGTTCTGTTCTTTTCTTGGATATGTCCTTATAAAATTCCTCTCCTGACAGATTTAACATGCAAGCAAAGTAGTCGACCTGAAGATGAAAAAGGAGATCTGTTCTTGCCTGCCTATCCCTCTCACTGTTGGAGTTGTGTGTATATAATATGTCTAAGAAGACATTCCATGAGAAAGCAATATTTGGCTTGAAAGATCCTGTAGAGGAGAAGTAAGCTCACTGCCTCAGGACCTGGTTGGACTGATCAGGAAAAACTGCTTCCATTAAGTACAGTGCTTTTCAGCAGTAACAAGGCCATAGGCTAAGCTCTGCCCATCAAAGAGCTAAAATAGCAGCATAATTAGATATGTTGGTCTAAATTCAGAAGTGCTGTGTAAGGTGGTCATACATTTCTTAAACCTCTACAGGCTCTTGCTACCCATGGAATCTGGTTGTTGCAGCCCATCTATGCCTTCTTCCATTTCTACAGCCAAATGCCATGGTAACTGATACTTTAGAAAGGGTAGAGCAGGACTAAGTAAAAAAAAACAAACTGAACATGGAATAAATCATTAGGGCCAAATTTCAAATCAATTTACATATTTTTCAATCTGGATGTTTATGAAAAATTGTAGTTCAAGAGCCTTTTTCTAAGCAAGAAGAAAATAATCTTGCTTGTTAAAGTGCTATAAATGTAATATTTCTTATTGTAGGTCAAGAGTATTTTTGGAGAATTTTTATCATGAGACAATAAAGCTAGGTACTAGAATAAAAACATGTGTGCTATGTAACTGCTCTGCCCAAGTTGATTTTGGCCTCAGCTGCACTTGAATATTGAAGGAAACATCCTCAAAACTGAAAAGACAAAATTGGGGTATTTCCGTTGCAATCCTTTTTTCTTTTGAGTTTCCATCTGTACTGAGTCCTCTTACTTTAAGGGAACATGATCTTTGTACCTTGAATCTGTCATCCTAATTACATAGGAAGCCAAGGTTTTCTGATGAAGACTTTGACTTTTTGTTTGCACTTTTGTCACTCTGAAGTGTTGAACACAAGAGCCAGTTTTCTTCTTTTAAGAAGCTGACCAGACTCAGGCCAGAAGAAACAGTGCTTGAAAGAGATGCCGTGGTTATTAACTTAGGAACAGTTAGCTTGTTCATACTGACTATGCAAATTTTTAAAGGCCTGTATAAATCCGAGTGTAATGTGAGTAAGCTGTGCTGTGATTTATGGCATCTTAATACAGGGATTTAGATTTTTGCATGTCTGCCATTGGGGCACCAATTTTAGTAAAGAGTTAGCGGGGGGACACAGCGTAACTTGAGCACCGAATAATTTTGCTGCCACAGATGAAGTTTAAGCCTTATAAACCTGAACATTCCGTATTTAAGTACAGTAAACATTCCCTCTTATGGCTGCTGTGTAACAAGAAAAAAATAGGTGGCAAGTGGCATGAACCCACTCCTTACAGAAGATAAGACAAAGAGCGTTCATGGATGATTATTTGAGGTTCATGTGTGCACTCCTGTAATAAGATAAAATATGCAATGTTGGTATGAGTGCAAAACATTAAAAACCCCAGTAAATGGTCTTCGAAGTTTCTATCAAATCTTCTCTGACATTATATTTTATTTCTAGGACTGCCTGTGTTTCTTTTCTTTCTTTGCATTCAATAAATGACCTATTGAAACACAGACAGAAAGTCCAGCACCTGTTTTGGTGCCCACATATTTATCATCACTTCTCAGTGCTTCCTATTTTGCTGATTCAAGTGGTTACCTAATGGGCTGTTTGATTGCTTGAGTATATTTTGTCTTCTCTTATTCATGCAGCTTGGGACGTGATTTGAACCATTTGAACTAATGAGTTCCTTCGATTGATTACCATGAAATTTTAAACGGAAAATGCATCATGTTTTTTACTGTAGTGTAAACTCAAAGTCCAGGACAGCTCTGAAAAATGGGTTAGCCATTGCAGTTACCTGTGTTTGCAACACTTCCTTTGCAGGGACCAGTGTTGTAATGCAGTGTGCTTGGTTTTGCTTATGCCAATCTAAATCAGGAATAACTTGGGGTGGCTCTCTAGGAAGAGAACGCTGGAAGAGAAAATACCATTGTATCCATAAAGCAGTTGGAATTTAAGTACACGATTCAGAATACAGCAAATGGAGATACAGCTCCATTTCAGCAAACATTATGCAATGACCTTGCATCTGTTTATGCTTGGTTGGGCTTGGATTCTGGAAGTGCTGTAAAGCACATACTGTGTCTCTTGTTCAGTGACACTTACTCCTCCAGTAGTATCTCAGTGGGCTATTTGGGGTTTGAGGAACCAAACAAGATGGGTAAGAATAGCATCTGCCCTTATATAAACACCAACTGCTGCTACTTTTGATTGTGTTTATCTCTATAGACAGTGTCCCCAGGCCATGTTCACCTGCTGTGCTGCCAATTTCCTTTAGACACGGCCTGGCTTATCTCCTGTGACGCAGTGTGGCACAGAGAACATCCACAGAGCTACATCCCAGAGAGCTGCTGCCCTGTGTGGCATCCAAGGATGCTGTTGGTGTCTCCCTCAAGGCAGTGAAACAGAGCACGGCCTTTCATGATTGCTTGGCAGCCACAGTGTGGCCCTGCTGCCAGCAGAGGGAGGGTTGAAGGTGAGGGGAGACCATTGATGGCAACACCTTGTAAACAAAGATTTGGAAATCCTAGCCAGAATAAAAGAAGAGCAAAAAATAGCTGCAAAGTCATGGTCAAACAGCTGCAAAGAAAATCAGGGTGCTAGTTCAGCACTCTGATAACATGGCTTAGACCCTACAGGTCTGTAGGTGTAACTAGCCTGTTGTGTTTTGCACTGGGCTTATCAGTCTCTTTTCATCCCTGCTACAAACATAATATACATTGTGGTTTGCTCTGGAACAAACCAGCAAAGTCACTTGTTGGGGAAACCTACATGCCAACTGGATTATCCGTGCTCAGGAATAATCCATGCTGTGCTGCACTTGTGCCAGTCTGTGCCAGATCTTCTTTGGTCACCTAAACATGGCCTGGCAGAGCCTACAGCCTTCCAGACTTCCTGGGAGAACTGTGTAGGACCTTGGGTTGCACAGTATTCTTGATATGGTCTAATCCTGTGTTCTAAGCCCTTCCCAGGTTTTTCCAATTCCACTTCCTGAAGTGAGCTAGGCAGTACCACTCTTCATTCTTGTAGGGAACTTTGGTGAGCTGATGTGGTGAGCATAGTTTAATGGCCTGGTACAGGGCTGCAAAAATCAATAAGACCATCTTACTTCTGAGCAGGTAGCACTTGAACATCAGCATCAATAAGACTGGCTTAGCTTGTATGAGCTTTTAACCCTTTCTTCCAGCCGTGGATGTGAGGGAGCTTTGACTACTGGCAGTGCAGAGAGGAGAGAAATACTTCATACTTAGGAGTGTTGCCCAGTCAGGGAGACTTCTGAGTATACAGAAAATTGTTGTCTCCTAGTACAAACACCCAGCTTACCAAACAGCAAATCTGATTGACTTTTCTGCTCTGACAGTGGGAGGTGTGTGGAGCCAAGCATGCTTTGTGGGTTGCTTTTGTTTCATCCATAACTTGTATCAAAGCCTTGAAAAATGAGTAGCATAGTTGCTGTGAGTGAGCTTGCTTGTTTGGGTTGGTTTTTTTTGGTTGGTTGGTTGCTGGCTATTTGTAAATCTGAGATAGTTTCAGCTGCTGGGAAAGGATATTCTCATTTGGGCTGACACAAAGCAATAGGTACAGGATGGTGAAGGAGAGTTTCAGTAGTTGAGTGTTTTTTCTGTGTGCAGTGAGTCTGGAAATAAATGGGTTGAAGTTAAGTGTTATTCATTGGTGAATAGCGGTTCGGAAGTTTCTTGGTAAATCTCTTTCTGTTTCAGAACAGCTTTTGATGATGTCACTGCTTTAGCTTGTCTAAACAGGTAGGTCAGTAAAGTCTCACAATATTCAGCATAAAAGTTGAGGTAATAGGTATGAGTTTGAATAGTTTGGCGTCATAGTAGAAGAGAACTAAGAATGGTTTCTAGAAGGGGCAAGGAGCTGTGAGCTCCTTGTAAGGTGTTATTTTTAGTGAAGTTAGCAAAAGATTAGTTTGCAGGATCACTGGATCACTCCTATTCTTAATTTGTGGGAAACAATATTCCTGCTCCTGCCCATAAAGAAAGAAACATGAACTAAATAAGAAACACCTGTAGAATAAAAGGAGTATTACCAATTTTTTTAAATTTTCCTTTTGTGCCTGTTATGCAGGTTCTGATTCAGGGGTACTCACAGTAAATTGCAACATCAGTGTCACTATTTAAAAAGATTTGTTTTCCAGTGTAAGAATCAAACATCAAAATTTATTTTAGATTATGAAGGATAATCAGTGTATTTTCTACTGCCTTATTCCATATCAGATTTCTAATTTTCTTCTTGTTCCTTAAATACATTGCCCATGGGGGAAAACTAGGAAATTAGCATGTGAGTTATAGGTGTTTTGTGCTACTGCCTTCATACTTAAGCTACTTTGCTTACATGAATTCTCTACTAGGTTTTGTGTTCCTTTAGGTAGCTTGTTACTGACTTTTGCTTGAGATGGTGGGAAAAAAGCAGCATAAAAATCCTGAACTCGTGGGAAGTCTTTCAGAGGACCAGGGAAAGTTTTGCATCTGTGTGATAGGCAGTTTGACTTGCTGAATGATTGATTGTGCAGAACAGAAGGAAGAGGCTGTGAACATGCCTGTCCTAGTCAAGCATTGCATTTGAAAGGCAATGTATGTTATTCTTATTGCAACCTTTGGTGACCCACAAGTTGGCAGAGGGAGAGAGGTATCTGCTGGCTGGGATCCGTGCAGCAGATTTCAAGTAGATTCTTGGTCTAACAGTAACTTTCAAACAAATCTCTTTGATTTTTTTCCCTAAATTAGAGTTAAAAATATGGACTCCTGTGCATGTGTATAAAACAAAGTCTTTACTGCTTTTTTTATAAATAACAAAACTCTCTGAGTTACAGCCAGGGTACAATGTGAGCTACCAGCCCAGTTGAAGCTACAAGAAGAATAGCTGCTTTATTTTTTTTTCTTTGTTGTCTCACCACTGCCACTTTTAGAGAAGGAAAAGGTACATTTTCCTTTTTCATCCTCAAATTTGATGTATTGGATGTTTGTGTGCTTTCAGAGATTTTTAAGGCATGGATATATCCTCTGAAGTCACATTCTGATTCAAGGCCCTTTTGAAAGGAAACATGAATTTTGGTTTTAACTTGATAACTCAGTTTCAAAGATATTTTTCTTTTGGTTTTGATGGGGTGGGGGTGGAATTAGCTTGTTATTTTCTCAGATCTTGCTAATATCTGTAGGCTTTGCTGCAAACATTTTCCAAGTGTTTTTCCAGTCTTGTCCTCTGCAATGATACAGCTTGAGGATGGGCTGGTGGATTGAGCTCCAGGAAACGAGGAAGGATCTGACATGGGGTGTGAGTCTTATGGCAGGACCTGAAATGACACTGCTTCTGAAGGCAATCAGGAAGCCCTTACTAAAACTGAAGCAAGAATAAATAACAATATATCCTTCTCCTTAGCCTCCCATTTTCTAACTTGGGCTGGTTGCGGTTTCAGGGACAAGGAAATCCGTTAAATGGACAGAGCAGGGTACTGCAACACCGTTGGTAGCCAAGTGGTAGGTGCTTGTTTCTGCAGCCTCCCTGCAAGAGGATCAGGTTGACACCACCTGCTGCTTTAACCTCAGCACTTAGAATATCTTCTGAGGTGGTTTTGTTGGCACCTGTCCCTGTCCTCATCTGCTGAGGCTCTCCTGTCTTCGGTCTGCTTTGGATCCTTCTCTACTAGAACCGTGAGCTTGATGGAAGAATCACATGTTTTCTCTAGCAGTACTTTCAAATAGAGGTACACACTCTTTGGGGCATACACCTGTGTTAACTAAGGATTGTGAAGGAAAGTCTCAAAACCATGTCTGTGATATGTTCTGGTGTAGTAAATCTACCCAAGTTGGTGGAGGTTGTGTCTGTGCTTAGGTAGGCTAAGTGAAATTCTAAATAAATTTAGATTTGAAGGGGTTGTTCATAAGGATAGAAAAACAACATAACTGCTTACTAAAAACAGCCAGTTTGTTCAGTCAGCTACCTTTTGCTTCTCTGGGTCAGCATTTGATTACTGTTAACTATTTAGATTTAAGAGTTATATTTTTTGAAGTACACATGTCAATTTCTAATGCTAATGTTCTCATGCTTTTGTAGAAACTGCAGTCTGATTAATTTCATTTCTATGTGTATTTGAAATATAAAAGGGTTTAGTTAAAAACATTGTAGCTTTTTATTTCTCACATGCAGTTGCACTGTAAGCTCTTAGGCAGGTGTCTTGGGGTAGTCCAGCATCTTTATCCACATGCTCCACAAAATAACTGCACAGGGAATTGCAGTCAGCCCGTCTTCTGTGACAGAAATGTATTTGGCAGAGAGTTCTTCCGTGACAAAGGAGACAGCTGTCAATGCTGTCCTTTTCAGTACTGAGGCTCACAGGGTCTGGTATGGAAAAGTGCAGGCATTGGAAGTGCAGCAGAGGAATTGGCAGCTACCTCTAGCAGGAAGTTTTTAAGTCTTCTGTGCCCTAGAATAACGTGAGCTAAAAGCTAAATATTAACTCTGTAAACTGTCAACACTGCCCCTGTGTCCAAAATCTATAGCTTTGTTCTTGACATATTTCCTTTAAATTGGTACTTTCTGTGTCTGAAATGATTTTTACAAAGCTTTCTCCTATCGCTGTTTCAGACTACACTGGCACACATCATAGCCAACAGCAGCAAAAAGAATGGCATGAGGTTTGTGACACTGTCAGCCACAAGTGCCAAGACAAATGATGTTCGAGATGTCATCAGCCAAGCCCAGAATGAAAAAAGACTCTTCAAGAGAAAAACTATCCTCTTTATTGATGAGATCCATCGTTTCAATAAATCTCAGCAGGTATTGTACTACACTGATGTTTTAAAAGAGCTTTTGTCAGCGCTTCTGTAAAATCTCCCACTTTGCCTTAAGGTGATACCTTCCTCTGGGCTTTTGATTTCAGTGTTAATACTTGTAGTAGATGAATTTGGCAGAAATATAAAAGTTAAATTCCTTAGCTGACTTCCAACCAACATTTAATTATTGTGATTCAGGGATTTAAATAAAAGACTGAGTTATATATAAATATGCCAGTCTTTATATGATACTTTTATGAAATTTTATTTTTTGCAAAGTCATGTTAGTAGTGTTTGCTGCACAAATCTTCATTTTAGCCTCCATTTGGGGGGGTAGCATTCTATATTACCTTTACAAAGGTCTGGAATGTGAATGTGCCAAATGTGGGTATTTTAATGTTGTCCTCTCTTCTGTGTAAGAAAAAAATAAGTCGTGGCATGGTACTTCAGGATAACACTGCAGCCATCACTTGGGCTTTTTTTCTTTTTTCTTTCCTAGGTATAAGGTTTTTTCAGTTGTGCCATGGAAAGCTTGAATTCTGTATGCTTGAATACTACAGGTTGCAGTTATTAAATTGAACTGTTCTGTAATCTTCCTGTAGTTTGCTGCATACAGAATTAAGCAGTGAATTGTAGCCCTAAAGGTTGATTCAAAGTATTTAGGAGTAGCGTCACTATTTGTTATCCTTGATAAGGCAATTTCTTGATTTCTTGTGTTGCCATGCAATAAACCAAAGTCATGCAAACCCAAAATTTGCAGATTTCTTTACCCTATTTCTTTTCACCTGGTAGGGTCATTCTCAGTGCAGTCATTTATTATTAAGGTGTTGTGTGCATGAAATTAAATAATTTCAATATCTGCAGATTAACTGCCTTGCCAGTGTGGTTATTTGTTTTATCAACAGGGAACCCAAAGTCTCACAAGACGCAAAAAAAAAGGTAGCCTACTCACATGGGATGTTTCAGGTTGTCATTGATCGAGATCAGCTTTTTCTGCTTCCCTCCCATGCTCAGGACACTTTCCTTCCGCACGTCGAGTGTGGGACGGTGACCCTGATAGGAGCGACCACAGAAAACCCTTCCTTCCAAGTGAACGCCGCTCTCCTGAGCCGGTGCCGGGTGATCGTCCTGGAGAAGCTCTCGGCTGAAGCGATGGAGGCAATTCTGATGAGGGCTGTCAGGTTCTTAGGGCTCCAGGTTGTGGGCCAGGGCGACCAGCACGGCACCCCTGCCACTGGCAGCAGCAGCAAGAGCTCGGAGTGAGTACTTTATGGGCTGCGGGGTGTTAACGTGCACAGCCCGAGGAGCTGACTGCCTGCCAGGGAGAGAATGAAGCAGTTGGGGGTGGGAAGAGAAACCCTAGCCACTTCTGATAGTAAAGAAAAGAAGTGGCAGCATATGGCAGGGGCGGGGGTGACAGGAGAGAGAGAATTCAGAGCATTGGCTCTCTCCATCCAAAACATAATCTCACCGTCTGGATTAGGACAGAATTTTATACTTGGATCCATAACTCCTGACTCACCCTCTCAGGATATTTAAATCTATTCTGCTGCTGAGGATTTGCTGAGGATTTGTCCAGACAGATAAATTCATATTAAACACTTTCTAAAGTTTTGGAAAAAACAACATCCAGATTTGTCTACAAGAGATGTTATCTGCCTTCTGAAACAGGAGGCTGGCAAATAAGAGTAATGCATGGTACTGTGGTACTCACATGCAAGCTATTACACTTCCTTCGTGTTGGTTCTTGGCTGCACTCCTTGTGATTTACAGTGCATTGGTGTGGTGGTGATTGACAGACTGTATGAAATAAATTTGAGGGAACCCACTTGAACTTTGTCACAGAATGTAAGCACAAAGAATTACCAACCTGAATGCTGAGGTCAGGACAGGTAAGGAAAGGTATTCTTTTTTTATTTTTAGGTTACCTGCCTCATGGTTTATTCATTTGTAGCTTTTATGTCTTGTGGTAATGTGAATTTTAGAAGAGAAGGCAGTACTGCATGTCAGCATTAATGTAGTGGCACAGCTGTGGTTGTGGCTACACCCTGACTGGGGTTCAGAGGCTTTCCTTTCTGTACAGGATTAAAGTACAAGGCATAGTTTCAGCTGCAGTTGTTTGGGTTTGGATTTCGCTGGACTCTCCATGTCTGTAACCTTCCAATAGCTATGGATGATTTAAACAGCGCGGTGCTTCATCAAACTGAAAGAAGTCTGGCAGGCAGACTGTCAGACTAACACAGTTTCAGAAATCGCTCCCTGGGGAGAGAGGGCCACACTCCAAAGGCAGTCATGGGAGCCAAGCCTTTAAAAATAAAAATGGGGGTTTGAATGGAGGAGGTTTTGTTGCAGTTGTGTCTTTCTTATCTTTCATTATGCAGTCTGGTGCTGAGCTACAATTCCTACACTCTGTTGCTGATAAGTTCAGATTTTTATAAGCCATCCACCCTCCCGTGGTTCTGGTTCGGATTTCTCATTGATTCCTGCTTCTTGCTTCAGTGTCCATACCATTTCCGCTTCTTCATTTCCTCTCCACTGCTCTGCAGGAGCAGCTGTCTCAGCTTTTTATGCCCTTGCCTCTATGGAACAGAACTGTCATTAGATGCAGGCAGATAACTGTTCATGCTGTCCTGAAGAATAAATGGAAATCACCAATTACAATTTATTTGATTGTTAATGGTGCTCACCTTTATACCAGAGTGAGAAAGGGAGCTGTAAGGCAGCATGTCCCCAAACTATGGGGTGTACCCACTTTGAAAATGCTGCAGGGGTCTAGCAGGAAGGCACAAGAGATGTGTACATTGAATTTTTGGTTTCATTTCCCATGTTAGTCTCGCTTTCCAAGCCACAGCAGTGTAGTATGAAGTACTACACTGCTGTGTAGTACTTGGCCACAGTTAATCAGATGGTTTTGTATCACATCAGTTGTCTGACAGGATGGCTTACCTAGGAGATTTTGAAGGAGAGGATGATTCTTTGTGGTCTCTCTTGTTACCTTGAGGAATATGGTGAGGGTGAATCTTCCTTAGCCTTTACAAGCATCTTATGTGCTTGGCAAGGATGCAGCCATCCCCTAGTGATTCAATGGATTTCATCATCTGCACTCCACAAGGAAAGTGTGCTCTATCCAAAACTGTTCCCTTAGATTTTCTTTGTGGATTTTTCTTATCTTACTTCCACCATTGGTGCAGATTTCTGATAAGGTTAGATCACCTGGATTCTCTTTCACTCCCCTGTGGCCTTTTCTTGCTCTAACGCTGGAGCAACTAGCAGTGAGTTTTACTTCTTGGATATCTTTCTGTTTGTTGTGTCATCATGGCTCACAAAGGTTCTTTGACAGTTTTTATGTTTATTACTGGATTTCTTTAGGATAATATGTGCTTTTTGTTATATTTGCATCAGCATTACTGCCATCAAACTGTGCCTCTGAAGTCTTGAGTAAATCTGAAGACTGTACTTTACTGAAGTCTTTACAATCTGAAGACTGTACTGAAGTATAGTCTTCAGTATACTGAAGATGGAGAAACGAGAAAGGAAGAAACATACTCATGATGAAGAAAAGTAAAAAGTCAATGTTAAAGATGTTTTTTATTGCTGCAACTGCTTGTGCTTTCTGCAGTTTATGCTGTGTCAGTAGTAGCACCAGCTGTTCCAGGTGTGCACTGATACATTACACTTGTACTGTGTCAGTGGTGGAAGAAACCAAATTCTTCTCTTGGCTTTTTATTTTTGCCATTCAAGTGCTGCCCTCAGAATGGTATCTCTCATTGAAGTCAGACAGTAAACTGGATGGTTGATTAATGTGTCTGAAGCTAGATAGCACAGAAGGCACACAGCTGAGGGAAATGGAAGGAACCCCAGGTTCCTGTTGGCAAGCCCAGACATCATGCAGTTCAGCTTGCTACTGGCTGTATTACAAAGTTCTGGCGTGTTTCGAATTCACTGGTTCGTAAATCACAACACTGAAGGTGGAATTCCTTTGGATCTTCAATGTTCAATACTTTCTTGAAAATTTTTCCTTAGTTGAAATATCCATTCAATTGCCTTGCAGGAAATGAGTTGCTGAGGTGAGACAATGCTGTAAGGTAGTGAGAAGTGCATAACACACTGCAGTAGTTCAGTTGAAGAACTGTATTTGCCTGTAAAAGTGTTGCAGTCTGCCAAGGAGCGAACATAGTTTGAATAATTGCACTGAGAAAGTAAGAAAGTACTGATTTATGTGGGAAAGAAGCAATGAGTGCTTTATCTCGTTTTGCTCAGTAATTTTTTAAATCTTTGATCACACAGGTTCTCCTTGCTTGGGCTTCCTTATATTTACTCCGTGATACTGCTTATTCTCTCTTGTCATTGGCTCAAGTGCCATGGTGCTGTGTAGGTTTAATGGGTTGTTCATCAGACATTTCATGTTGGTTCTTGGCACAAACTGTCTCAAGGGAATAGTGATAAAGTGGACCTGGAAGAAGGATTTATTATCCTGTAGTGGTAGTTTTCCATTCCTTGAGCTAGTATATCACCTTCAGCCCAGTGAGTGATGGATCCCAGCACGTCCCTTTTGGCTTGTTTATGTTTTGGTCTCCGTATCATTGGTTACAAGGTACCAACATTGACCATTGGCATCCAGTGGGTGTTCGGTGTTAATTTTGGAAGTTGAATAAAATATGGGATTGCCCATCTGCAAGCATATCAGGAGCTTGGAAAGAAGTCAGAAAGCATGGCAGTTATTCTGCCTTGTGGTTCTGATGGGTGCAGAAGTTGGATAAACTGGAGGGAGTAGGGCACTTGAGCTTCTGAAGACAGGATGGGCTTAAAAATGTAAAACACAACAGTGGGTTTTGGAAGCCAAGGTATTGAAATAATTGCCATCCTGATTTTGAAATTAGACTCCTGCCTAGTGAAGTTAAATAATCGGAAAATGGAATTTAATTGCTCAGAAAAAAAAATCTCAATTCAGTTGTTCTGAGTATAATATTTTATTATTTTGAAATACCAAATGTGTATGGAGCTGAGATTATGCAACAGGAAAGCATTGTGTTATTTCCAATCAGTGATTCTCATCAATGTGCTGTGCAAGCAGCTTGTATGTGGAAGTTTTCTCCATTTATTGTTGTTCTTTATCACATCCTGCATGTCGTGCTATTGTAGGCATGGACTGCATCAGCCAATACATAATGCATTATTTAAATTGGAATTGCCATTACCCTTAGGTTACAACTGAATTTCACCATGGAAATGGACAAGGCCACTGCTTGTAACCAGCTTTTTCATACTTTCTTGTGAATATTTGTTTCACTTCCTGTAATATAAATTGCTTACATTGAGTCAACAGGGCAGTTAGAGTCCTATAGTGAAACAAGAGACATGAATTCAACTCAGCTTTAAATTAGCAGGCAAATGGCAAAAGTGCTCTTGAGGCCTCAGCTTTTTTTGGGAAAGACTGTACTTAACTTCTTCCAAGGTAGTACCTGCCTTTTACTGCTCTCAATGCTTCCCCTTTACTGGCATCACTGTCTGCAGTTGTGGTATCTGTGCGAGGAGGCCTCAAGCACAGGATGTGTTTCTCTGTAACCAGCAGGCAAAGAGCTTCGTCCTTGAAGGTGAAATCTTCTCTCAAGTATGCCCTGCTGGTGTGTGAGAAGTGTTTGCTCATCATGTTGTATATTTGGGGTTGTTTCTGCTGAAGGAGGCCTGAGCAGCAGGATGTCTGTGTGTAGTGCCTGCTGGTTTTTTAAAAAGAGCATTTGCTTTCCTTGCTGGCTTTTTTAATTTAATGCTTATGAGAGATCTGGTACGGTACCCATCTGTAGTGCTGAGGGATGAATGTTGCTTCCTGATTTTCAAGGAATTTGATGCTTGAGATAATTGACTAAGTCTCTGTGCACTTGCATTGTTCTGCTTCTTTGTTCAAAGATGGTGTTTGAAACACCCTGGCAAAAGTGCCACTCTGTGTGTGTTAATATTTTTTACTAGATTCATCAAATGCATGGGAAATAAGGAGGTGGAAAAAAGTCATGACGAGATGCATGTGATGCATCTGTTTTTGCCAGGATGTCATTCCTACTGTCTACTCTCTGCAGCATGGGGTTTGCCCCTAGAAGACATTTGTCAGCTTTCACTTGCAGTGGTTGATTAGGATTGCAGCTCTACTAGTTCTTCCTTTTTATGTGTGGCCATGAGAGGACTCAAATATGAACTGCTAAATTTTTTCCAGAACCTACAGTCTCTTTCTTTTGTGTGACAAGTGCAGAGTGGGTTTCCAAGGAGGAGGAGATGGCAAGTAAAGAAAATCAATGGACACATCTGTCTGGGAATCCTGATGCTGCCTTTTTCTACACCACTGGTAGTAATAGTAACACATCTTTTGGTAAATGAAGATGCAGGGCTGTTGTGAATCCTTAATTATTTGACACACAAGAGCTTCATAAGAAACAGCCTCTCACACCAAGCCCTATGTGCTAATCCTTACTGATACCTGTCACTCTTGATTTACAGTGCAGCTACTACAAGTGGCTCAGTTCGGGCCATTAATGTCATGTTTTAATTCCATTAGCTGCTGTCTCAAAATCAGATCAGTTACACCTTCTGCCTTAGTTGTTACCTTTTCTACATAACTGACGTTTGAGGGTTAGATCCCCAACAGGGTGCCTGTGAAACATGCAGAGGTGAGCTGGTTTGGATGTGTCCCAACAGTGAGGACTGCAGCCTAGCGGGTGAAGACCTAGAGACAAAACTTGAGGACTTCATTGTTCTCACAGATTTTTCATGGACTCACTAGAAGATCTCAAGAGATCCTGCTGCTGCATTTCTCAGGTCTTCTCATCTTCATAGAATCACTGAATATTCTGAGCTGGAAGGGACCCACAAGGATCATCAAGTCCAACTCTTAACTGAATGGCCCATACAGGGATCAAACCTTTGATGTTATTAACACCGTGCTCCAATCAACTGAGCTAGTCTCAGTGATTTGTTAATTTAGAACATGATTTCACTAGAATTTGGCCTTTTTAACATTTGTGAAACACTTGGAGCAGTAGATGGCAAGAAGAGTGATGGACATGTATTGGGATGCAGCTTCTTTCTAATAAGATTTTTTTTTTTACCCCAGTGACTAAGTTGTAATATGAAAAGAGTAGGATGCACTGTGTTTTACATTGTAAACAGCCTTTCCAGTTGTTGTTTTCTAAAGAACAACTGATAGCACCTCTTGCTGTTGTTAGTAGTTAGTTCAAAACATCATGCTAATGACTTTATAACTCACTATATTCTCTTACCTGCATTTGGATAGCTTGCTGCCTTTTCACTGTTCTTCCACTAAGGAATTTGAACTGCCACCAGTGAAATGCTGATGGAGTAAAACCTTGTAAAGTTCAGCTAGCTGTATCAGAACTAGGCTGTGGTGAAAACCTAAACCTAGTTTTTGTTGAATTTATTGACGTGAGGAAAAATAAAGGGGTTAAATAGATGAGAGCTCCTGCCCTACATTTTTTGTGTGCAATTGTATTTAGCAGGCACTGGAGCAGGAGGAAGAGGATGGGCCCCTGGTTCTGCAGGACAAGTTAAGGCAGCTCTTAAACCCAGCTGTGCATCAAGAATCTTTGTAAAGAAACATCATCTCCCCAGCACAACAGGCAGGGAGAGGAGTGCCATGGGGGCTAAGGGTGTGTGGTTATTCTGTTGCAGATTCCCGGTGTACATAGAGGAGAAAGCTCTGAACACGCTTGCCTATCTTTGTGATGGGGATGCCAGGACTGGGCTGAACGGACTCCAGCTGGCAGTTCAGGCCAGAGTAGCAGCGGGAAGGAACGCTCCTTTGAACACCTCTGCCAAAGGTGGTGCTGCACATAGCATTCTGGTAACAGAAGAGCATGTAAAGGAGGGGCTCCAGCGGTCTCACATCCTGTATGACCGAGCAGGTGAGTCACAGATGCAGTTTCTGAGATGCAATGTTCTCCAAATGTGATAGCTTCTCTAATTCCTCTTTCTTCTCCCTTTTTTGTTCCAGCTGCTCTACTGAAACAGTGGTTGTACTGAAGTTTGTCCCAAAAGTTACTTTTCCTCTACAGTGCCGTTCAGCTTGAAATTACTTCTCAACCAGGAAGTGTAGATTAGCTGAAAGACCCATTTGCTGTCCTGAGAACAGTTAGTTGCACGGTGAAATTATTTGTTATTTAAGGTCTATGAGGGTTTCAGTGAAAGGGGCAGAAGAATTTCATGAGGACATTTTTCTTGAAGGGCTGGATATCTTCCATTGCACTTTTACTCCTTTGAAAGTCTTGGGAGTGCTCAGATCCACAGCAATATGTTATGTCAAAACCTGAGCAGTTTGCTTTATTTTTAGAGTTGCTTTTTAAGGTAATGAATTCTGTAGCTTGCTTAGGGCAGGCCACATAAATCGCATTGCACTTAATGCTTCCTAGAGTGATAACCACTCTTGCGAAATTTGTGACTTGGCAATCTTAGGCATCACAGTAGCTGGCCACTAAACCATTTTATGTTAGAGGGTTAAAAATCAGTGAGTGTCAGAATTAGGTGAATCCCCTTGAATGAATATGCTGGTTCTTCAGCAACACTTGAATGACTGTGCAGAATAGTATGAAATGATTATGCCAAGCAGTATTTGAAGAACTCATTTATTTTCTTTTTTTTTTTTTTTAGGCCATTGTTTCTGATATGCTGCATTAACTGCCACTATTCAAAATCTGTGATGAGAGCTTTCTTGAGGCTGGTTATAACATATGCCCGCCTGCAGCCTTCTTGCTACAAAGAAATAATGATGACTCACTCTCAGGGGAAAGGCAGCTGGGCAGATACTGATCTAATGGCAGCTGAGAAGTCAAGGGCAGGCAGGGGGAGGGAGAAGAAACATTTTATGGGGTCTGTGGCAGGAAGAGGTCATGATTAGAAGGAAGTGGAAAATCTGACTGGTTCGCTGGTACAAGTCTCTTGCACAGCATAGGTCCCTTGTGTGTTTGCTGTCGCCTTGTGGCCACTGTCACACAGAACTCTTGGCTATGTCACCTTCTTGCTCTGGTAGAGATGGCATCTTCCTGAGGCTTGCATCAAGTCTGGGTAGAGTGTGTCAGGCCCTTCTTTGTTTCAGTAATCTTTGTTGTGGTTTATTGCGGGGTTTTTGGTTAGAGATTTTCAGAATGGTGAAAGCAGTGAAAACTGTTTTTCTGGGTTGTATAAGTGCCAGAAAGCCTGACACCGATATTGTCACAGTAGCAGGTTGCCCAAGTACATGTCTTTTCAGAATTTCTTCTGTAGAATGGTCTGTGTTGTCCACTGACTGTTGGCTGCAGGTTGACCACTTTTGTCCATAGTAGAGGTAGCCATTTGTCCTAAATACAAAGGACTTTCAGATGGCGGCTACTGCATATATTTTATATTTTTTTTGGTAGCATGTTTTAGCTAACACCTTTTGAATCACAGCTGTGGTGGTGGGATCTACAGTCCTCTAAAATAAAATGCTTCAGTCTTTTAAAGTGGAGGGTCTAATCATGATAGAAACAACACACATGTGTTGCATGTTCATGTAGAAAACACAAAATAATTTATTAGTGTTCAAAGAGTAAATATGGACTTTTTATTTTACATTCTTTTTTGTTAACCTTCTGCAAAATTTGCCAAATACATGTAATTCGGCATTCTCTTCTGTATTTTCATCAAGTAATCTAGGAAAGAAATCATTCATAATGCAGTTGTTATGCTGTTGTTCTAATCTATGTGCAGACATGTAAAGAAAAGGTTTTTGTGCAGATAGTTTTTGCATTTTAGCTGGAAGGACAAAGAAACAACTTTAATCAAATTTCACTGCGAGCAGCTGCCTGAAACCCTTGCAGTTGGAGAGGAGACAAAAACTGTTAGTAATATTTTAGCTTTTAATTGCAGTTGGTAAAATTTTGATCCTTTTAGTAAAATGATATAGCAGCCAAATTCATTGAAGTTTACCAGCAGATGGGCAGTGACTAGATCTTTAAAACAGAGTTGTACTGTTGCCCCTTCCTTTTACAGATTGTATCACTCTGCTAGCACTGATTTAATAAGATAAATCAGTAATTTCACTGCCTCTGTGGTGACATAACTTCATGTATGGTAAACACTGGGAATGTGTTATGCTGAAGTTAATTTATTCTGCAGTCTGGAACACAGTTTTTCATTTACCTTCTCAGGAGGAGAAAAGAGAAGGTATCTCACTCTCCTGGGTTTGCTGTCAGGGCAGAGCTTAGAGCCATGTGGATGGGAATAAGTTGCTATTCCATACCATGCACATCATTGCTGGGGTAGGGGAGTGGCTTTTTTGGAGTTGGATTCCTAACTGGTGTTAAATCACCTCACTTGCACCATAATGGTTTTTTCCAGCTCATTTTTCTG
Source organism: Ammospiza nelsoni (assembly GCF_027579445.1). Classification (NCBI taxonomy): domain Eukaryota; kingdom Metazoa; phylum Chordata; class Aves; order Passeriformes; family Passerellidae; genus Ammospiza; species Ammospiza nelsoni. The sequence goes on from NC_080633.1 coordinate 71,050,735, forward strand.
CTGGATCAGAATGAGAAGTCTTCTCATCCATGCTCTTGGTCTACTCTTACTTACAAGGCTTTATTCTTTCCTTTATCAGTGAGCAGTTTGATGTTTACCTTTGCCTAAGATAAGAAATAATTTGAGATGGGGACTGATTTTAGTTTTGCCCACTGCTTTGTGAATAGAAATGGTTTAAGAAGCTCCAATATTAATTATGGTCAGTGAACAAGACCTTTTCCCATATCTTCTACCAATATGACTTGAGTTAAATCAGCACTTTAAACTAGCCTGAAAACTCCTCATGAGCACATAAAGCAATCTGTGGGCATATGTCAACAAGATTTATATATCGGTATATGTCAGACACTAGAAAAGCTCTCTCTTCCACAAAGCCTCTTGTGCAGTGTCTTATTTCAGAGAGGTATTTGCCTTTGTGGGAACTGCATAGAGAAAATTTATTTTGATTTCAAAAATTCTTCATAGTTTTGATTTCAAGAGGCATCTGAGATACAGCAGAGATAGATAAACTGGTATGTGAATGTCTCTCAACTGAATTGATAAGGCCCAAACCTATATGTTAGCTAACCAGCATGAGAAGGCTAATAAATAAAGGTCTACTAAAAGTTCTCGGTTTTTTTAAGCTGCTTTTGGTATCTCAGGCTATCTATAAACTGTATTTTTAGACAGTTTAGAAATGTATTTTTAGACATTTTAGAAATGAAAAATCTCTCTCCAATGCACATCACTGTATTTTGTCTTTACTTGATAGTGCAACGTGACTATACTGAAGTATTGTCATTGTAGCTCTGTCACCAACACGAATTTTGTAAGGAAGGAAATAAGAAGCAAAAACTAATTCCCTTCTCAGCCTGAAGTCTGAAATTCCCTGCAGGTTTATATATCTAAACCAAACCTATCTGCTGGATTCCTTCTGCCTCTCCAGCTGAAATCCTCACATATGGCATTTTACAGTAGCCCAAACAGCACATAAAAGCCTCCAGCAGAAAACTCTGGATGAGTGCAACCTCTGGAGATATTTAAAGGCCATCTTCCTTACTTTTAAGAGACCAAGAGACGCCTCTTGCAAGAGGATGATGCGAGTTCAGCTGCTCGGGGTTACTGCTCCTGACTCAAGTGTTTTGGTGGAGCAGGGACGTGCTGTTTGTGTTGGCTCCAGTGAGGGCTGCATACCAGGGCTCTTTGTGTGGAGTCCTGGCAAAAATAGCTGTCTGACTGCCTGTGCTCACCAGCAACCTCTTGAATTCCCCACAGAATCACACTCTAGCAGGAGCAGAGATGAGGGCAGTGGACCTGGGAGGTGGAGGTCTTGCTGACTACAAAAGGAACAACTACAGCAGCATGGTGGTGTTGGTTCCCAAACTCACTCAGGCAGCCCTTTTATTTTTCAGGGCCTACAAGTCACTGCTGTGTTCTGATTTGGCCCTCAGGCTGTAAATCCTTTTAGCCTTAGGAAGAAGAGGAATATTAACAGATGGCTGTGCATGCAGCCAGTTGCCTTTACAACACATACTTAGCTGTGAGCCAAGGAATGCTAGGCACTTGAAAAATAAAAAAAGCAGATAACATGGAAATATTGCAGCAAAATACTCTTACAAGTTTGATTAAAAGACATGCATAAGAATCAAAACCAGTTGAACAGAGGAAAATTGTAAGCAGGAAGGGTCTCATTCAGTGTTTGTAATACTGACTCCCTATTTTTAATTGTAGCCCTAGAAGATCTGTGGGATAGCTCTGTTTCTCCTTAGAGTCCAAATCTAATAATATATTAAGCTTAAATATTAAAAAAAAAAAAAAATCCTTGTAATTCTTTCAGTCTTCCCACTTTTTACTTAGAAACCTGGCATTTCAAGTGTTGTTGCAGTAGGGCAAGTGTCCACACTTGAACTCAGCATTTCTTAGGGGTTTCCCAGGGTTGTGCACTGCAATTCTGTTTTTTCTAAATTGTATGGTGTTCCATCATTGTATATCCATGGCATTTCCTTTTTTCTCACCCCTATAGAGCACATCAAACTCGTGTTTTACTGCGCATTTCATTTTCAAGTTTTAGATTATATGAAATGTCGCTTTTCTAAAATATCACTACTGTATTACTGTATCCAGTGCTGTCTTGTATCACTGGATTTCTCTTGATTCGTGTGTTGTCTTCTCAGATCTCTGTGTGTGTCCAAAAGCAATGATCATCTATTTCTTTGTGCTTGTACTTTTTGGCAATTACAAACTATTTATGTAGAGTTTTCTTCCTAACTGCTTAAGATATCTGGGGTTATCTTTTTTTTTTTCTTTTGAAGGGAAGGCACTTAGTTTACAAAACCCAAATTGTTTGCCTAGCAATGTTTACAAAAAAACAACTTCCTTTTCATCAGCAGTTGCTCTGATTTGCTTATGTAGTTAGGGAATGATTCACATGGGAAACCATGAAGGCACTGCAAACAATAATGAACACTGTAACCACATATCCCTAAAAAGAGCTTGAAAAAGCACCTTATGTTTACTGATGTAATCGAGTAAAATATATTCTGTTCCCTTAAAGGCATTTCACTTAATTTCCTCCTAACAGCTTTGTGTATTGCTTCTCCCCCATCCTGAACAGGAGAAGAACATTACAACTGCATCTCTGCCCTGCACAAGTCTATGAGAGGCTCTGATGAAAACGCCTCCCTTTACTGGCTTGCTCGAATGCTTGAGGGCGGTGAGGATCCACTCTATGTGGCAAGGAGGCTGGTGAGGTTTGCAAGTGAAGATATAGGTCAGTATTTGCACTATTTCACATGGGGAAATCATGTTGAATGAAGATCTGCCAGGCTTCTCTGGTTTCTAAAAGCTGGCTTCTGAAAAACAAATGCAAAATATGCAGAATAGGTACAGAATACTGAAATGCTGCACATGGCATAAAAATTTTGTGTATGCAAGCAGAGACCTACATGAGGTATCATTGTGATGATTACCTATTTCAGAAAAGACAAATGTGTTTGAGGTCAGGGTTGGTGTGTATTAATATGGATTCTTTTAAGCCCTGCTGGTTAGTAGGTCACCAGTAAACTTGTGCCAGCACAGAGTGTGTATTTCAGGAATGTCTGATTTTTTAATAAGTCTGGCACATGAATACCTACCATGACCTGCATTCCTTAGGTTTAATAGCTGTAAGGCATGTTTATTTACTTATCCAAAGTAGTAGATCCAGCAACACTTTTAGCACATATGTGATGGGTGAAGAGTTAGGAGAGCTGTGAAGCTATGTCTGTATAGCAATGTTTCCCCATTTCTTTATTAATTTCAAAAGGTAGGAGAATCGTATGTGGTCAGCTACTGCTCAGGCTGCCACTGTGTGGCAGCAGATTCAGTCTAAATCATACACACAGCTTAGACTTTTTTTTTTTCCTTTTTTTTTCTTTTTTTTCTTTTTTTTTGTGGGAGGAGGAAAGCTTGTGGAAGGAGGGAGTGTATCTTATGTATGATTTGGTATTGTACCAGGAATTCCAGTATCTGAATAAGTAACTCTGAAATATGCAGGAAAGGGAAAAATAGTTTAAAAAAAAAAAGACATTAAGTGAAGTAAATAGACTCTAACCTGCTTTTATCTGATCCCTTTCTGTAGGACTGGCAGATCCTCTGGCTTTAACACAAGCAGTTGCTGCTTATCAAGGCTGTCACTTCATTGGAATGCCTGAGTGTGAGGTAAATGCTTCATTAATTCATTGATTTGAAAGTTCTGCAAACTGTAAAACCTATCTGTAACTATAAAAAGAAGCAGATTGCAAGGACAGGACAGACTTAGTTACTTGTTCATTGTGCATGTCCCTTCTTTGACCAGAGAACATTGTAGGTCTTAAAATAGATGCTGTAGTTTAAAAAGAAGTCACTGCATATTTATTGTTAAAATGTGATGCATGAACATATATAATTTTTCTCTGGTTTTTTTCTATGATAGATAAAGTAGCTGTTATTTTCTAGTAGTGAAAACCATGGAGCTATGGTATTGTTAAATAATTCATCTTGTTTTAAGTATTCATATTATAGTAGCAGGCAGAGGTCAGTTTTACATCCCTGCCATGCTGTACAACCAACCTGAATAACGGGCCTTTTCCCAAAGGGCTTAAAAGAGGTAATTTAACCTTTCACTCTGCTTGTTTGCAGGTGATTCTAGCACAGTGTGTAGTGTACTTTGCCAGAGCCCCAAAGTCTATAGAGGTGTACAGGGCATACGGCAACGTCAAGGAATGCCTGAGGATGCACACAGGACCACTGCCCCCTGTTCCCCTGCACCTGAGAAACGCCCCAACAAGGCTCATGAAGAACCTGGGCTATGGAAAAGGCTACAAATACAACCCCATGTACAAGGGACCTGTGGAGCAGGACTATCTACCAGAAGAGTTGAAAGGAACAGACTTCTTCAAGGAACGAAAAACGTGACTGCTGTGCTCAGAATCGGTTTTGATTTTATGACTCATACATTTCTACTGGGATCAAAATTCCCCTTACAGTGTCAGCTGCCTGTTACCCTGGTTAAAAGGATTAAACCACCAAGCCTTATAGATACTTTTTTATCCTTCTGCTTTTATTGCTACTGTTCAGAAGATATTTTGTAAAGGATTGCAGTTAGGCAGTGTAGAGATGCAAAATGAGCTGTATCCATATAGTGCTGTCACTGGTTTAAATGAAATTAAGAAAACAATGAGACTTGTGTTTCTGACTCTTGCTGTGACACAAGAAATATTACTGTGCTGCTTTTTAAAATCAGTGGCTATTTCAGATTTTGAGAACATTATTTTCCAGAAAAATAGTAAATTGTACCTGCTCTGCTAAAATACTGTACAAAATATAATTACAGAGTAATTTTTGCTGTTATGATCTTTCAGAGACCAATTTTGTACAACAGTTATTAAACCAATAAAGCTGTTACAAATAGTGTCTATGCATTTGTTTAAATACTCCTATGACAACAGTGTGGTTTTGAAAGTTTGATCTCCCTTTAATTTTATTATCCCTTCCTTCCAGAGCAAGTTAAATTCATTTTGTAAGCAAAATAGTCATGAACATGACCACTGGAGTGATACCAAGCTCTTCGCACTTCTCTCCAGCTGTGATATGACCCAGCCACCTGCAGGTCAGCTGTCCGGACCACACCAGTTGCAGGTGAGTGTTTCTTGACACAGAGGTATTTGTGCTGTGTAGTGTTTAGATCAGAGGGGTTGCCACAGCCACATGTCTGGAGCTCATTCAGAGCAATGTTCACAAGCCAGGAGGCCTGTGGGCTGAGAACGCAGTGCCAAGTCCAGAAGCCAGCTTTATTCTGCTTATTCCTCTTAATTCTCAAGACAGATTGCTGACCTTTGGCCTTGATCAAAAGTTTTGGATATACAGCCTCCAAAGTTTTGTGATTTGTATTGGAGATTAATTTTGTTGTGAGATTGCCTTCATATGAAGTTCTGTGTGACGTAGGGGGTCAAGCCAAAGATCCTGGTGTAACTGAAATGTTTCAGAAACTGAACCTTTTGCATGACTATGTACTGTTAGAGGGTTTCACTCATATTCTTTAAACATTTCTATGTTCTGCTACCTTAAATAAGTAGTTTTTGAATGGGCAAAATGTGGTTCTAAAGACAAGCAAGTATTTCAACAAGCTTTATTTATGTACATTTGCATGCTTTTCTTTTTAACACAATTAACTTTGTTGTTGTTTGGTTGGAACTTCTTGTTGCATAAATTAAGGGGTTGATTAATTAGATTAATATTTTTATCCTGATGGTCCTCCGAAATGCTTTTGGAGGAATAAACAAGTTGTGGTCTTTTCTGTGCTGAACCAGCATGTGCTCACCTTCAGAGGGCAGCACAGGTTGGCAAAGGGTTCAGATGTGGTGCTTCATTCCTCAGCCTCCAATGGAGGCAGAAGTCGTGTCCCTCAGGGCAGATCCATCAGACAGTGCTGTTTAATTGGCTACCAAAATATTGGTAACAAGAAGTTAATGTTTCAAAGCCATTGTGTTGCATGGCTGCTCTTCAAGCCAAGGATTATTTACCTTTTCCCTTCCTCCCTGTGGTAATTAGCAGCACTGGAGAGTGGCTGCTTCCTGCTCTCTCCGTGCTGCTGATGTGCATCTCTTTTATATCCCCTTATGGAAGGTCATCTCCTCTCTTTGAAGAACTCCACACTCCATTAGAAAGTCCATCAGGACCAGATGTACTCAGAGGTGAACATTTCCCATCCCTCCAAAACAGACCCAAGGCAAAAACATCCCTTTCTGCTCTTGGCAATTTATGCAGTCTCCATATGGGATTGAAAATGCTGCTTTCATAAACCAGTCTAGTGAAACTGCTTCAAAAGCACAAGATGAAAGAATGAAATTAAAATATCACAGAACACGTTTTCTTTTTTGTTTTCTGGCTTTTGACTACCTGAAGTTTACCCTGAGAAGCTTGCTGAAGGGCAAAAATGGATATGAATTATATGCTGATATAGTGGTGTATTTATTTACTCTTCAGAGTGTAGAGCTTTAAGGAAATGCCAAACATTGCAGTGTCACTAGAAAATTTGGATTCCATCAGGCAACAGTTGCTTCTGCTGTAAGGAACACCATCAAAATCCACCATGCCATGGTCTCTTTTTCTCTCACGTAAGTTGTGCCACTAAGAAATAATGTAGGTCATGAGAAAGGCCATGCTGTAGCCATTCTGTGTTGGGGAATTCAGTACTCTGAGAAACAAATTGTACTGATATAAGTTGTTTCTTCCAGTAGTAACATGCTCATGTGAGAGATACGGATAATCATGACAGAAATATCAATTAAATAATTCCCCAAATTAGTTCCATTGCAAGATTTTTTTAGAAAATTACCTAATGAATATTGTTTCCAGCATTTAGCTTATTTGACTCTCACAGATAAAAATTTGGATGATACAGCTGGCAAGGAGTTGTTTTATATGAAATATTTATCTGAAATTATTACTTGAATTTTATTTTTCTTGTCCTGTTTTCTCTGCACAAAAAGTCGAAACCCTCAGTTTAACCTCTGGACTGCATTTTTTTCCCTTTTCTGTGAGCATTTTCTCTCATGTTGAGAGAAAAGCACTTGACCAAAATGACTGCATACCATTCTCCATGAAATTACTTTAAAATATAAGTGTTTATACAAGCTGGTTGTTTGAATTCCCATGTATCCTGAAGATACATTTTCTGGCTGCTGTGATGAGTTCATTATCTGAATTGCCAGCAGCTACCCTGCATGTTCAGCATGTTTCCAGACAGGATGTGCTCTCCAGGATTTTGGCTGTGGTTTTTGTCTTCTTTTGTTGCTAAGTAGTCTGGGGTTGCGTAGGCCTCTTAATGAATGTTATGCTAATAGCCTGCATTTAGATGGTACCACAAGATAATGGGACAGAACTAGCGGTTCACTACAGTAAAAAAAAAAACACAAAAACAAATAAAGGAAACCCAAACCAAAAGTGAGGTTCTGATTTCAATTGTACCTTTTTATCTCAATAGGTGCAAGACAAATGAACTGGTCTTATTGTGTACTAAACCATAGTACAGTCAAATCAACTCAACCATCTATCTCCAAGACTTGATCAGGTTTATGAACTTTACAAGGATTTTGGTCATACGTAGACGTGTACAAACATTTAACAGCAAAAGTATAGCTACACATGCTCTGAATTAACTCACCTGTGTAAATTTATCATGTAAATTTATCTGTACTATAAAGTGACATAAAATGCAGAGATAACTGTCTTCCTTATCCACGCTATGGTATGTACTTCCTAGGATGAGCAATTTTAACTGTATGAATCAGACAAAAAGCAGACAGACAATTTGTGGTGGGTGGTGGTGGTTTTTCTGTTTAAATGACAATACCAAAAAGCTTTCCTAAGAAGTCTGTTAGCAGAAGTACAAAGTCTGGATTACTCATCAAAGCACAGTGAACAAATGTTTCTCAGAGTTTTGTCTTGTTATATAAAGGCTGGTCTGCTTGGGAGAGGCCAAATTGGAGGGGAAAATCCAGCTACTGTAATCCTTTATTTCACTGGAAGAAACTCACATGTTGTCTACTCAAACCAGCAGCCTGTTGCATATTGGTTTTGAACAGGGTACCCAAGTACTCAAGAATTTGGCAATACCCTCCTACGAAGTTTAACTGCAGGCAGGCTGACTTTTAATGTTGCATTCCTAAGGGTAATATAAACCAAAGATTTTGCAAGCAGAATTTTTTTAATGTGGTGCATGTGGATTTATGAATGCTGCTTTGCTAAGACTAAGTTCCTGATTTTATATTGAGACTTCTGATGTTTCAGTCTCTCATCTTGTATCTCTTTAACTTATTAAAATTACATTTTCTACCATTTTACTCAGTTAAAACAGCTTCTCAAAATTACCCTGCTGTGAACTTAGTGAGGCCTGTGTTCAATCAGTAGTTCTACAAACAAAATCCTTCTCAAGAGGATAGTTGAAGCAGCGTATTTTTATTTAGAAATGTGAATACAGATAGCATGCCAGTTTTCTCTGTTGGAGTCAGCCCTTGTCAGTCATTTGTTCTGACAAGAGCACAGGAAAAAAAAAAATGGAGTATTAAGGAAAAACACAACTGTCTTATTGTGGAACATAAATTATGGGAGGGGAATATTGGCCAGTAGGGTTGCTGGGTTTTTGAAATGTTCCAGTGTGAAGCTGATTTTGAGATTCTTATTGCTGAGATTTTGTTTTGTGCACCCTGTCTGTAGAAAACCAAACTTGTCTCATTGTAATTGAGTTACAGTTCAGTTACTGAATGCTCATACCAACACAATAAATACAGACAGACATCAGTCTCCTCATAAAGCTGATTTGTACTATTATGTGAGGTTTTATCTTTCTTCTGAATTGCTGCCCTAAAAGCCTTCAGTCATGTATCTTGCCTTGACTGAGTTTGTGCAAATAAATATAAGAATGTAATTAAAATAGAGTTTTTGAGCCTTGCTTTGGCAAACCCCATCTACAGCAGCACCAGCTTTTTTTGCTAGAATGCTGAAACAAAGCCCAGAAACTCAGAACAAACACAATATCAAAGTGTTCCAAACTTTTGCATGGGTTTTGTGCTAGTACTTTTAGTTTGCAAGGCATTGGGTTTTCAAAGCACTGGGTGCAGGGAGTATTGCATTCACAACTGCAGACTGCAATACACACTCTCCTCCGCAAACCTACCAGAGCCTTTGCAACCAGGTATTGCAGACCTTGTGCCATTTCATAAAACCATGACTCTCCCACTCTCCCTGTTCCCTGTGGGGGTGAGCAGCTCAGCTTACACTTCCGGGGAAAGCTGCTGGTTCATGCAATTATCTCTTCCATTGATTAAGTTGGTATTCAGTATTTTCACCTACTCTGAACGACTTCAGACAGCCAGTTGCACCTCTTGTGCCAGTGGTTTTCTGTGGCTCTACTCTTCACACAGTTATTTTGGCACTCTGAAACACTAAATTGCATGCAAAAAAATTGCCATTTTGAACAAAAGTTTAGGTTAAAGACTTTTATTTGTTGCTTAAAGACAAGATTAAAATACAGTTTGCAATTATATAAATTATTGTGCCCCATTCAGAGCTTAGGTTGTACAGGTAAATGTTACAGTACCAAAGATACAAGCAAATAACCTCCAAAAATAAACACAGAACATAACAGTATGTAACTGGCTACCAGGAATAAGGCTGTGGTACAGTAACAGAGGTTTCTGCATAAAGAGGTAGTGGAAGCTCAGTAAATGCAGAATCATTGTACATAAAGAGAAACATCAGGTATTTCTTGCAGATCCTCCTCTGGGAAACTGAAGTATCTTTTGGGAATGACAGAGGTACTGGCCGGAATCTAATGTCATATTGGCAGCTTCTCAACTTTCTAAAAGGCACCTAAAATCTCTAATCCCTGAAACATTTTAACATTTAATTGAAATTTTAAAAATTCTCTTTAACTATGTCACCTGAAGTCTTACTCATTTTTTCATTCTCATTCAAAAGCTGTGTTGCAATTTTTCTGGCTACTAGCTTCAAGGGGTTACTTTTGTTTAAATAGCTTAATCCATTCTCTATTAATAGACCTCTCTAAACAAATGTTATCTGACCTTCTATTTCATGACAGAACTGGTTATACCCAGCTGTTTGAGACATGCCTTTTGGTGCCCAGAACAATTTTATTACAGTATTTTTGTAAAGAAAGGTTTTAGTGAAGGGATAGCTCTGCAAGAACAACCTAGTATTTATGCATAAGGAGTGACTGGATTATTAAGGAGTAACTGTGCATCGCAATGGGGAGCTGTAGACACACAAAAACCCATGTGAGGATGCAAAAGGCTGATACCGTGCTTTGAGAAATATGCATTTCTTCCAAGAAAATTTATTTCTACTCCAAGATTTTCCTTGTTCAATTAAAGACGATGTGAATCTCAAGAAAGAAAAATAAATTACTCCTCGTTTTCTCTGGGGCTATTTAAATGGAAAGGCAGAATCTCAGTCAAATTACTAGGAACTCACAACAGGAGGATTAACTTGTTCAGGAACAAAACTTTCATTAACAACAGCAGGAACTGCTGCAAATGCTAAGTTTTCTTTTATGGGGAAGCATATCTGCCCAAGAAAAGTATGCTCTGTGTTGGGTTGTGGCGAATAAAGAAAAGGAAAGGATGGTCAGCGTTGAAATCCTCTTCTATGGCCATGCAGAGCATAGCAATGCCAGCAGTGGCAGCTGCAGCTTCCGTGCCTTCCTCATTCACTTCCACAAAAGCCTTGTGGACAACTGCAGAGAGGAAGAGGTCACGTGCCCCTGACATTCCCGACAGGTCAGCCTTGCCACTGTCAAATACATCCAGCAGGCCCATAGCAGCTAAATCTGATTTAAGGTCATAGCTTTCCTCCAGCTTAAACTTTGGCAAATGCACGTGAACGTCAGCGGAATACAGATGCTCTGGACGCGTCCATTCCTGGAGCTTCTCTAAGGTAAGCTGCTTTTCCATCTAGAATTAAAAGGACAGAGAGCATTACTTATCACCAGTGTAGTATTTCATTTTCAGTAACATTTATGAGGCTTTATTTATAGAACATTGTATGAGGGTAAAGCAGCTATGCAAAAATGAACATATGCATATCTTTGATAGCCAAATAGAGATTAAACAAATACTATTTAAATTAGGTGGAGTCAGTGCAGTTTTTACAAAGTAAGGCAGACATTTGCTTCTTGCTGCAGTGTACAGAAGGGAAAATCATGCACTGATAGCAAGCCAATCTTCTTACTGTTTCATCTAACTAAATGGAATTAAAAACACATGACAAAAATCATAATCAGAAAGCTCAAAGAAGCTGGTCATTTAATCGAAAACAGTCTCACTACTTTATGGTTAAGAAAAGGAAGACTTTCAAAGCTACTGAAAGACAGTCATTAAAAACAAACGAACGAGGCAAGGTAATTCTCTGTTTTCAGTCTCCATCATAGTTCATTCAGTTCAGCAGAGGACACATGAACACAAGCTACAAAATTAGAACACAACCTCTCTTCCTGATGCATTACATCCATTTATTCTTTATTGCTGTACTAGTAGAAAGTTGTCTAAAAATACACCAGATAGATCTGGTGCCCTGAGAACATGGTTCACCAAGGCTTTCATTTTGAATGGCCAAACTTAAAAATAATGAACAACTGCATTGGCTTAGATGGGTCACCTTCTGCAGCCCAGTGGAGTCCTCTTCAGTGTCATCAGGTAACAGGATGATCATACTAAGTTCTCTTCCATCATAAGGCAGCTCTAAAACACGGATCTTCTCTTCAGGGATGTATCCAAAATTAAATTTATTTTTCTGATACATCATTTTTACTGTCCTTCTTTCATTCTGAATGGATAAAAGGCACCAAAAGTAACAGTTAAGGAAATACTCATTTAAAGAACCAACAGAAGACAAGTAAGTTAAAACTGCACTTATGTAAACACTTATCCTCCTTTATAGAACTTTCTTCAAACTTGTGACTGCCTGTTTAATAATGATTCTTCCGAAGAAATAATGAGTTTGTATTATATTGGTTCTCCTCTGGCTTCTATAGCACAGTCCTCCCAGAAAACGAAACAGTTTCTTCAGACTGTTGTATGAAAATGTTAAGCCAACAAAGATCAACTCTGTTTAGCATAAAGCAGATGACTGCATACAGTAACTTGTAAAGCTGTTAACATAAGCAGAATATAGAACAAGAAGATGGGGCTTAATCAAAATGTCCTGTCATTTTAAGACTGCTTACCTATCATCACAGACAGTTCATAGCTGCTGATCTGCTGCAGACAGAAACCCTGCTAGGTCCTAAACCACAGGTGAGAATTGTCTCTAACACCGTTCTGGTAAGTAAGACAACAAATAGCTTGCTGAATATGGAAAAATACTAAAACCCATAAAAATAATTTAAATATTAATAAATTACTTTGTATTTTTAAAGTATTTCATTTGCAAGCAATGCTTCACATTACTACCTATATTGTTAGACCTTTTCATTAGATATGTCCTACCAACACGTATCTGTATTACCTTATTTAATCGAAATGGTGCATCAGTGGTGTCAGCTTCTTGAAATTTCTCTGCCCAGTTTGCTTTGAAATAAATAGCATTCACCAGTACCAGCTTGGTCATGCTATCAACTGAGCCTTCAGCCAGCAGATCGGGGATTTTGCCTTCAGAGGCAGCAGAAAAAAGGGTCACAACAGAAGCATGGAGTAAGTTGATGGCATATAAAATATACATTGAGAAACTGATGCCATAGAAATACTACAAATATAAAACCAATCCTGTAAAAATGTGTATTTCAGTACCTGTCTCACTACTTCACCATACTTTTTCTTAACACACACTACTATAGCTTTTGATATACAGTGATTTGATGAAAATGTAATATTGTTAGTCTAAACTGTCACATGCAACTCATCTACTCCTCATACAAGAGATACACAATGCCCACATTAAGGAATACTGAATTTAGAAATACATATACAATATATATATGTGGATCAAGACAGACTAAGACAAATTCTCCAGTTCATATGTACATCTCCATGTTTAGCCATCTCTCCTGCATTCATGGCCTGAACACAAAAACAGAATGGAAAACTCTCAGGACTTATGGAACTGTTAAATGTCTTGCTTAGGTAATTCCTGGTTCTGTCCATGCATCAAATGAGCGTCCCAGGGCAGAATTAAACTGTTTGAAAGACAGCACAGAATAAAGCTCATTCCTTCTCCCAGTACATCAAACCCTGCCAGTTATTAACAAAAAATGAATTTACCTTCCGTTTTCTCCTCAACCCACTGATTAATTTCTTTCCTGGCTTTATCACAAGCCTGAAGAAAATCAACTGTAGCCAAGTCAGCTCCATATAATTTCTGTGTATTAGTCAGGAAATCCTAGATTTTGGAACGATAAGAATAGCTTTCACTGCATGCAGATAAAACATCTAATTACTAGGTAGATAAGGTGTGCTCAGATTATCACCAACTCTGAGATGGGGTTCTAACAGTGTGTTGCTTGGGGGAATTCTGAAGTTAACAGGTTTTTTTCCCCACTCTTAGAACAAGCCTCATAGTACACCAGCCATGTCTAGAGCTGATGTGGTGCTTACTACAGGTGTTGCAATATTTACCTATCATTGTCCTGAAACAGGCTCAAGCACAGCTGGGATAAAACAAAACTTTCCAAAACAGCTGAAGAAGGACAAAAATATCACACAAAGTTGTAATTCACTGGCAAAGAGCCATGTTGTTAACCATATGTTAAACCTCCCAAATAAATAGTGTTTTCAAAAAGATGGAAGTTATGTGGTACTACTCCGATGAAAATCCTAAAAAGCTGATTGCAACAGGAACAGAACTGGCTGCAACCTAAAAAGCTGTTTGCAACAGAGTGGGATGTCATGATAGTTACTGTAAACTAAGAACATAGACCAGTGATTCTTCTCTTGAGGACAAGAACAGCAGAAGTGAACAGGAACAGAAAAGGGTTTGCTGTGTTTCACCTTCAGGTGAGAGGCACAGAGGCTCACAGCTATGGAAATGCACACAGCAAGTATTAAGCACTTTTGTCAACTTCCCAGAAAAATTTAGAAATAGGCTTGGAAATAGTTCTACTTCATAATTACTCAAGTAGCTCACTTTCCCCCCAGATCCCAGCATGTGCCATCCTGATGTGCACCACTGTACCTGCAGAAAGCTGTAGGACTTCTCTCCAAAGAGCCGACTGGCCAGCCGTAAGAGATAGGGAGCATTGCTTCTGTTTATCTCCGCTGTCATAGCCTGGAATCCTGAATGAACATCTTCAACTTTGTCAAGGTGAAGCGTCTGAAATAAAAAGTAGTGAACTAGCTGCTGTTAATACTGTCTTAAAAGAACATACTGTGAATCTGCAGGATAGGCCTGATGCAGCAGGGTAGGATCCAGTAGGTAGGCTGAAGAAAGAGAAAGTAAAAGCTGGAAGCTGTGAAGAGACTTCTGTAAATCTCAAAGAATGAGTCAAACTGTCCCTCAGTGCTATGCTGACAATGTCAGCCACTTGTATTGTGATCCTGGTTTATACACAGTCAGAGCTCAAGCTCTTGATCACAACCCCAAGTCCTGTCTGCATTTCTGCGGGCCTCTCCTCTGTGGGCTCAAGAACTTGTTCCCAGGTGAGGAATCAAAAAGAGAGATGATGCCATGGAGACTCTTGCTTTCTTGATTCCCCCTTTGGCTCAAGGAGATGTGGGGTTGTATATTTTCATAATATACACAAGTGAGATATTAAGAAAACTTAGAGCAATTATCTTTTATAATTTTTTGAAAATGTAACTTCATAAATACATATACATCTCATATATATGGCATATATATATGGCATATATATATGGCATATATATATGGCATATATATATACATATATATATATATATATATATATATATGCATATCTCCTCTTCCAGAGGCAAGCTGACTGGCCAGGGCTTGAAGATATGAGAGCAGAAGCAGAAGCTGCCAGACCTCATGGACAGAGATGGCTACACCAAAGCAGGGAAATTAATATTCAAATTTAACCCATGTGTTTGTTTCCCAGGAGTGATTGTGATTGTGCTGTGAAGGAGTGATTGGAATCAAAGAAAAGCCTTCTCTCTCTCACTGGGTTTTTGGTCAGGCTTTGCCAACCACCTCAGTACAAGCTGTGCTGTACAGGTGCATGGCTGAGCAAGAACAACAGAGGCAACCTTACAATAGAATTATGATCCCGGAAATAAATATTTTTGTCCCTGCAAACATCCCTTGACAATCGCTAATCGCTCCCTCTTTAATTAGCCCTGGGTTCATAAGTGAAGTATTATGGTACAGAAACATGCCCTGTTGAGGATGACTGGGCTGAAAGACATTTATATTCCCCCCAAGTTCCTTTTGCATGATTTGTGCTGTCAGTAGGTTTATCCTAGGTGGGGCTGTCAGTCTGATTACATGAAATACGTTCAAAGTCTGTTTGAACAAGTAGTGGGGAAGTAATTCTATTGAGTAAGCCCAGCAACTCAACAGTATAAAACAGTCCCTCCTAAAGTCCAGAATACAAAGGTGAAATTATTCATAGGCAAATGCATGAGGATGACTGCAATGAGGAGACTCCCACACCTTTCTGCAGGCGTAACCAGGGTGCAAAAATAACAGTGACTGAGTCCCTTCCATGACAGAGGTTTCAGGAGAAACTGGCATATGCCTATGTGCACCATTTTTGCAATTTTTAAGGTTTTTTAAACTATCCTACCTACCCTAAAGCTATGGTAAGGATAACCAGGGAGACTTAGCTCCTTTGAGATATCTGAGTGCCTGTTAGTGAGAGATTGATGCTTAGCATCACCAAGTATCATCATAGCTTTGGATATAAAATTATAGAATGCTACTGTGTTTTTTACAAAAACACACAGAATTATTGAAATTGAACATACCATTGGTGATCTTGTGTTGTAAAGTAATAGTCTGTCAAAATGTCTCATGAAAACTCATAGATCCCTGCTGCTGGAAATTATGATAAATTTAAAAGGAGACTGACTAATGTAATTAGTCTCTTCTGTCAAGAATTAACTACTGAAATTAAATTAACAACAAGGGCAGTAGAAGATAGAGACAGAGGGCTCTGGAGCAGGGTAGGCCAAGGGTAACTAGCTGCATAGTCTGAGGAAAACTGAGTGTGCATGACAGAAATCTTGTCCTGAACAAACAAAAACACCCTCATTTCATCTTCTCTCCTCTAAAACACAATCCTTTTTAATGTAAATAAAATAAAAAATTAATGACCATTTTATTTTACTAACCTTCAACACCTGGGCTTCTGTATTACCTTTGGCCCCCAAAAGGACCATGGCCAGAGCAGCAGAGATACTGACAGGAGAAAAGAAGACATTTCCTGTTGGGTTGGCCTCACTAAATCTTCTGAGCAGGTCAAGTGCAAATCTGCTGTTGGCAATGGACAGGTTCTCCATGGTTATAGCTGAAAAATAAAACAGCTGATAAGGACCCTGGGAAACATTCTTCAAACACCTTGCCTAACCTTGTGTGACTCACAGAGTAAAGACTGGATTGAACTGGATGCAGCTGCTTACAGAAACAGCAAGAATATCGTCATCAGTGTACCTTATTCTTAAATAAAAAATCAGTCACATTGAAAAAGCAGGGGATTTTTCCCATGTTAATTGTGTGTTCCGACCTTCCTTTACATACTAACTTTATAGACATTAATTCTAAAAAATTCCTTTCATGCAGATCTGAAATTGAAAGTATATGTGCTGGTAGGGTTGCAAAAACCCCTCAGCCTCACAGACCCAGCACAGGCCAGGGCTCTCCCTCCTGCAGCATTCCCTTTGCTCCTCTATAACGCACAGAGGACATTCAAAGTATCTACTCAGGAACGTGCAGACACCTCTCAGTGACCCGCCTGCCTTCATGCCGCAAATCCATGTCCCTGCGCGGTGCCAACCCTGCCAAAGGCTTCCAGCACGCTTTCAGCAATGGAGAGCAGAGCACCGCTGTCCCCTGCGCTGCCGGGATCACGGAGCTGCCTGCCCGCCGCATCCAGTACCACCGGGGCTGGGCGGCCCCAAGGGCTCGGGCACGGAGCCCGGGTCCCGGGCTGCAGGTGACCTGAGGGGACCCGAGCGATGCACAGAACAGGCGCAGCGGCAGGGCCGGCACTGAGCAGCGATGGGAGATGCTCGGGAGCAGGCTGAAAGGCGCAAGGGCCGCGTCAGGCACCAAACCCCAGCCAAGGGCCAGCGGCGGCACCGCTGGATGCTGCTCCAGCTTCCTGCCCGCCAGCTTAGAGCCTGGCTGCTCTGCGCTCGCTCGCAGCCCGAGTCCCGGTTTGTTTCTTCCTCTCCTCCGGACGCAACTGCGTGGAGGAGTTTACACTAAAATTTGGATGTTTCCTGCACAGACTTTCTACAGCAACTGCAAATCATCACTATCGGCTTCCTCCATGCCAGACAGATAAACATTGTCTGGCAGGCAGCTTTGCGACGTACTTACCGAGCTGTAGGATACAGACAGACCACCGACACCCCTAAAAGCACCCAGCCCCGAGCCCCCAGGCGTACTTTCACTTTCGCTTACCCACCCCTCACTGCGCACGCCTTCCCCCAACCCAGCTGTCCGACAGTGCCCACCCCGCTGCCCGAGAGGCGCCCCCCGCCCCGCGCAGACCCCGCCCGCCGAGGCGGACAGGAAACATTTCCCCTTCTCGTCCCGCTCCCGTCCCTTTCCCGTGGCAGGGCGGAGGCAGCCCCGCGGAGCCCCAGCGCAGCCCAGGGCCGCCTGGCCGCCTACCTGCCGGGCAGCGCGGAGCGGGCTGCGATGCGACGGGACGGGCCGGGATGGGTCGGAAGGAGCCGAGCGGCGCAGTGACAGCGCAGCGGTGACAGCGCAGCGGTGACACCGCGGGGACCCCGCCGGGGCGGGGAGAGAGGGCGGGGCGGGCCGGCAGGTGTCACCCCGCGGCCGCTCCCGCCCGGGTGTCCCCGATCCTCCGGCGGAGAGAAGAGGCAGCTTCGGGAGAGGGATTGACCAACAACCCCACCCTGTCCCAGCGGTAAGAGATCCAGGTGTTTAGACCCATGGGGAAAGCGCACCCCTGCTGCCCAGGGAGGCTCCTCTCTGCCTTACCATCCCGTGTCTCTCTTTACACTCATATTTTATAAAGTTACCTCACTTTTTTCTTTTTTTTTTCAATTTCAAAGACAGTAACTGCATTGAGGAGTTTTCTGTGGTTTATCACGATCTTTGTTCTCCATCAGTATTTGGAACATCCCCAACTATACTGCCCATATTGGCTTCAGGTGCACAGCCCTTCAACTGCAGTGTATGGCATGTGTCCCGGTGACAAAAGTGTTGGGTCTCATCCCT